>NW_027272188.1:1160000-1533705 GCF_040938485.1 Diadema antillarum | reverse complement strand
GGTCATGTCAGGACCAATTACATGCTAACAATTAATGCTACTCCCAGGACAATAGCTGATATGATAATGTTTAGTGCGTAATAAAAAAAGAATGTGTAACCTACAGATCATTCCTAGGGTAGACAGTATATACCCAAGTGGTTGTGACTTTTAACGTTGGGGGAGGTGTGGAATACATGACCTATCTTCATTGCCAATTGAGGGTATCGGCAATACGTAGGTTCCGTGGGCAGAGCAGCGTTTTAGATGCATTGTGGGATAGCTCGGGTGGCAAACTAACCCCGGTTTTGGCTGCACATGCACTTACAACACGCTCTGTCTTTATAAAGAGGTATTTTTTGTTGAAGATTTCTTCGCTTTGCATCATGTGACCAGCACATTGAAGCCTTGCAGTAGTGAACCATGACTCTAGTGACTGCAAATCAGTAAAGCTTAGACACTTTCAACTCTTTTGAGCTGAATTATAGCCAAGAAAAAAAGGGCTAACAATGGAAAAGCAGACTAAGAACTCCATTGAATCGTATGGGAACTGCGACTCGCGTTAGACAACCGGAAGCGAACAATGAACCGAGGAATCCCACAGTGCACCTGTGACAGAGCTCTTTCGCGTGCGCAGGAGTTTTTTTACGTCATTGGCGATAGCGAGAATTGGCAGTGAAGATAGGTAGTGGCATTAACTTTCAATAGCATTTAGTTTTCTTTCAAAATGGTGTGTTGCATTATTAATGAAGCTTGTTTTTCCCCTAAAAATGCAGGAAATGTTTGACTACATGTGCTTTCATTTAGAACTTGTGACACTGATGTACTCCAGACAGTGTTGAATTATATTGCCATATTTATATCTTCATTCTGCTTACAGTTTCTGAAACGACAAGACCTTCTGAGTGTTGTGTCTCGTACTCTGCACCCGGCATCGGATGAAATAGTAAGGTCTTATCTTAATGTTGGAAAATGTATTGCTAATGACTTTTATATGTTATCGTTACCATAAGAAGCATAGGCAACAGAAGAGGTAATCAATAGCTCTGTTTCTTTTTCTTTCTCTGGTCATATTTTCTCTCTTTCTCTTTATGTTGTTGTTGAGCATTGTTAGCTTTTATTCCACTGTACCATCATATCATTGAACACTGAACACATTAGACATCTCATTGTGGGACATATTGATATCTCTTTTTTTTTTAATTGTGTCTTTAAGAGGGGATTCCTAGTAGTGTTGATATGATCTGTGGGATAATTTTGCAAAATGCATAACTATCTGCCTGCATGGATCATATTCTTCTTGAACTTTATATATATCTCTCTATCCATCTATCTCTCTTCCAATCTTACGACATATATGCTGTTGATGCATCTTTCCATCCAGCCATACCCATTATCTATATGTCTGACCTATCTTATCTCACTAATATTTATCTGCTTATGTGTATCTATGTTTCTATCTGTCTATTTCTCCGACCTATCTCTTTCATCCAACTTAACTACCTATCTGCTGATGATACATCTGTCCATCTATCCATCCATACCCATTAGCCTATCTTATCAGAAATATCTGTTTTTATGTATCTTTCTATCACTCTTTCTATGACACACTCTATTTATGTTCCAGAAAGTGACAGTAACTCTTGACATCGATGCCATGGACAGCTTCATTCTCTTCCTTGGAAGCAAGAAGGTGGCTAACCGCATGCAGAAGGACATGCAAGATCTGGTGAGGATACTGGAAGTGTGGATGAAAAGCATTACGGCCTTACACTTAGTTTTTTTGAAGCAGGAAAAGACATCCTACAATTGTACTATGTGTATCTGTACACGAGTCACAAGCAAAAATATATGCAACTCTGTTTCAAAAGTTATAACAATGTGGAGTTACAACCTTGTGCAGCCAGGAGAGGAATATTCCTCTTCTGTAGCAACCACTTGTCATATTACTCTTTTCTGTTAATACCTTTCTATTAGGTTAGATGTAAAAAAAATTTTAGTGATTGTACTTTGTGTATTTTCAAATCACAAATTGTTTGCAAAGACACCTATGTAAATGTCCGTCATGAACATAAATATACACATCTAAAACAGTGGAACATTGATGCTGAGCAAGTTAAGGTCAAAGAAGTCAAAGATCAAAATTCTATGTAGAAGTTTGAAGCCCTCACCGAGTGCCATCACATAAAGCAAACGGAATCAAAATCGGGTTAGAAATGGCGAAGGAGTAGCATTTGGTAGCAAAATGTACAATACAGGTCAAAAATCAAGGTCAGAGGTCAAAGAAGTCAAAGGTCAAAATTCTGTGTAGAAGTTTTGAAGCCCTCACCTAGTGCCATCGCATAAAGCAAACGGAATTGAAATCGGGTTACAAATGGCGGAGTAGCATTTTGTAGCAAAATGTACAATATAGGTCAAAAATCAAGGTCAAAGGTCAAAGAAGTCAAAGGTCAAAATTCTGTGTAGAAGTTTTGAAGCCCTTACCTAGTGCCATCACATAAAGCAAACGGTATCAAAATCGGGTTAGAAATGGCGAAGGAGTAGCATTTTGTAGGCAATGTACAATAGAGTTGTATAGGTCAAAAATCAAGGTCAAAGGTCAAAGAAGTCAAAGGACAAAATTCTGTGTAGAAGTTTTGAAGCCCTCACCTAGTGCCATCATATAAAGCAAACGGAATCAAAATCGGGTTAGAAATGGCGAAGGAGTAGCATTTTGAAGCAAAATGTACAATATAGGTCAAAGGTCAAGGTCAAAGGTCACAACTGAAATTCTGTATAGAAGTTTCAAAGCTCCCATGTAGTGCTATCATATAAAGCAAACAGAATCAAAATCGGGTTAGAAATGGCGAAGGAGTAGCATTTTGAACATTTTGATCACACACGGACGCACAGACGGACGGACGCACAGACGGATGGACAGACGGACGGACACACACACGTACGGAGCCCGTTTCATAGTCCCCTGCTCGAACTCGTTCGGCGGGGACAAAAAAGAGAGAAGGAAAATATGCAGTGTTATAATTTTGACTGTATTCAAAACACTGTGTTTTTGGAGATTTGCACCAATAAGTGAAGAAAGTGGCATGCTATACTGGTACTGGCCACACACACAAGAAAAAGGGAAAGCTTAGTTGATCACTACATGAACTTATGACTGGATTGATATACCCGGAGCTTGACATTTCCAGTGGCCTGTGGCCACTAAAAATTGGTGTGGCCACTAAAAATTGGTGTCAGCCCACCAAATTTATCTTTTGGTGGCCAATCGGGCAATTGAAATTCAAATTGTATAGTTACCTTTGCTTTTATTTCAGGCCACTACATATCTCTTTTGGGCCACTAAAATTTCAGATTTTTGTGGCCTGAATGGGCCGCCAGACAAAAAAGTTTGTGTCAATTCCTATTAAACCTAATAAATGCTATCAGAGTTTCATTTCCATTACTTCCTTTTCATGGGGGGGGGGGGGGAGGGAAATGGGGAAATGGACTGTTCCAAATGGTTGTTATGTTATTTGCCGATAGACAAAGGAAAAGGATCTATAAATACAGAATGAAAAGCCGTGGTACTTACATCGCAGGCCTGGAATACGAGGAACATGAGGCAAGTTTGGAAGAGCGCCCTTGTGGCTTCCGCTGAGTATGTGTGCAGGTTTAGCTCCCCCTGCTGTTCCTCCTCAGAGTTGACCTTTTGACCTGTTGCCCATAGACCTCGGGTGAAAGGCCAAATAAGGATGAGGGGGAGGGTGGCTGCAAAGAATATCTAGAATAGATGAAAGAGGGGGGGAAAAGGGCTAGGTTTTTATGTTATAGATTGAGTTAAAAGAGTTTATTTCATATGTGAATGGGAAGATTTGTTGGTCATCTTGTGCCACCACATCTTACAATGTCATGATGTAAGGCCATTTACGACGTCATGATGCATAGCTGCCGTAACGATGACTCAAAGGTATGTAGATTTCGTGATAAGCACAATCAACCTTATCCTGCCAGAACTCATTCAGATACCCTCATGCACAATTCCACTGCAGTGTGAGCTCAGTTCAGTCATCATTCACTGAAGACATTTAGAGCTGCAAGTCATGATAGCAATTAGTGAGATTGACAGCAGTAGAGTTAGCTGTATCTTAACATCCTTTGTAAAACCTGGTTATAGACTTTGAATATGCATCTTCTCTGCAAATCACCTTTCTATTTTTCTTTTTTGTTCAAACAGACCTGATGAGGGGAAAATCATTTTTTTGAATGAATTTACCTCAAAATCCTCCTCCCCCCTCCCCCCAAACAGTAGGACAGGCATGTTGCACAGGACATCACCCTATTCCCAAATATATGTACAGTTAAACTCGCCTAAGTCGACATCGCATATGTCGAATAATCGCGCAAGTCGATGATTTTAAAAAGTCCCGATTTTTCCCCATTGACTTACGTGTATTAATTCACTCATAAGTCGAATTTTGTAAGTCGAATACTCGCCTAAGTCGATGAAATTCCAAGAACACTTTCACAGAAAAACCATTAAATTCGCTGTGCCTAAGTCGAATAAGATTTTATTGTGTAATAAATCACTGTCAAAATCACGAGACGCCAGTTTTTGTTTACATAAGACCTAGCCCGACCAGACAGGTGACAAAAAAAAAAAATGATCTAAAGTATCAAAATTCAAAGCGATCGCATGCGATTGTTGAACTCTCTTCGTGTTTGGAGGTCCGCTGGACAGCCCTGTTGCGCTACGTACAAGTGTACGTACAGCAACTGGGCTGTGTATAGTTGTGCGTACAGCGACTGGGCGGTGTATAGTCTGTGTATGTTTGCAGTCTGCGCTGTGCAGTGGATGGATGAAGCTGCCGAGTTTTCAAAGCGGAAAGTAGGGGGAAAGTTACGGGCACGGGTAAATCAGAATTACACCTCTACACGCATTTCAAGCCACGGTATGGTAAACTGGAATCAATCACTGCTCAAATATCGTTCATATTCACTTCCCCAAGGTTTAACAAGGGTGTAAAGTAATCGGACCTGTGGAAATACTAATGCACTGTCCATGCAAAGTTAGCCGACTCCAGAGTAGACAACATACATGTACGTACATTTATACATAATGTACGTGTGGTGTAACTGTTGTTAAGTCGATTTTTTTCGACTTACGCACAAGTCGAAAATCGCCTAAGTCGATGTGTTTTGCTCAGTCCCGAGAAGATCAACTTATGCGAGTTTAACTGTACCATCACTATTGAACTCGTGAGTAACTGTGTCACACGTCAACATCACCCTCTGAGTTATAGTACACAGTGTGCCAAATACATACTGAATGAAATGTAAAAGACGGTAAGGCTAACTTGATTTTGTTCATAAAAATGAACATGCACTCAGCACTACCAGCCTTCTTGAGATAAGAGTGGATGTACCTGAGCACCAAAAGTATTCAAGCTGACAAGGGTGGCAGGAATGATGTACAAATAGCGAGGGAAGTCTCCATCGAAGCCTGTGTATGCTGACTCGAACTTGATGGCCGTGAAGGTTGCCTGGTGGCCAGTGGCAAAGAAATACTGGGTTGCCATGACTGACCAACCTGCCGTCACGTACCACGGCACACGGAAAAACCCTGCAAAACAAGTAAAATTCACACCAAGAGTTACCACGTACTTATTCAGAGGTGCACTGGAAAAATCAAACCAAACACTGCATTTCTTGAAATTCATCATTTCTGTACTGAAATTAAAATGGTGTTTTTAATACCAAATGTTAACTTCCATTTATGTTCCATTCAATCTTTCAACCATCCATTTGTCAGTGTCATGCACATACATATTGACTTGGCTTTGAAACCATGCTTATAGTCCAGTGCAGTGACAGCACACAACAATCAAGACAGAATGGTAGATATTAAATCCTTGCAAGGCTCACACTAATCAAACCATCACTTCCTAATAATCCCTGATTGCATGTGATTTTTCGTAATTGTGATTTCTTACTCATTTGATATCAGGTTTCATAAATTCAACAACAGCTCCTGATTTGATTTTCAATCCTAATTCAAATGTCAGAAAGCATATCCTAGAATCATGTGCAATATTATAGTATGATATGACTTGTGGGGAGGGAAGGCACAAAATAGAAAACAAAACAAAACGAAAAACGTGCACGAATGTAGACAGAATAACAATCCCTTCATGAGGGTAGTTATTGCCATGTCTTCCGTCATATACGTCACATTCAAGACTTACCTATCCTGTACAAGTTAGACATTGCTCTGAGGGGAGCAAGCTGTTTTCTTCTTGTGCCAGCATAGATTTCAAGATAAAGGAGGCCCTCTATGACCATAAGAAGGACAGATGGAGCCACTCCATCACAGTTCAAGACTGCTATCAGGAGAGCCAAGGCCACAGTGACGTGCAGGTACGAGGCACTGAAGACATTTGCTAGTCCATATACTAGCGGTGGAGGCTCACCCTCTACATCCCTATCATTACTGTGCTGCGAATCCGATTCTTCTGTGGCTGTACTGTTGTCTCTGTGGCGTGAGTTGTTTGTCCTGCGGGTCACTTCCCCTTGGTCCCCTCTAGTAGGACGGACCGCATTGTTGGTGGAGGGGGTATTATTTGTACTGCGGGTCCTCCTTACGATGAGGAGGTTGAGTGGCCACACCCATTGCGTGACGGCTGCTGCTACGATCATGGCGTACGTAATCTGTGGAAACACAACCTGCTGCCATGGGGGAGTCTGTTCCTGCATCTTCAGGGGTATTGCTTGCTGGCCCCAATACATGCAGATACAGATGCTTGCCAGAGGGAGGGCATAGCGGATGGCATGGACCTGTCCCGTACTACCACTCAGGTTGCCCTGGCGATTAAGAAAGTAGATGAGGAAAGATGGCAAGGCAGCAATGCATGCGATGGAGAGTAAGTAGCGATGGCCGCGGAAGTCTGACAACTCTGACGGCAAAGCCGACAGGGACTGGAGGAAGTTTGAAGGGGTGCACCAGTACTGCTCCTCCCGACACGACACAAACACGCCGCTCAATCTCACACACGTCATCGCTGCGAGTCCCAAGAGAATCACACGAAGGTTAGGGCCATGTATCAGCTTACCAAAGCTGAAAGCACTTCTGCCTTTAGGTTTGTCAGCGAAGAATGTGTCGTAGCGACGCAGAGAATAGGCCAGGAGTGGAAATAAGATGGCAGACTGCACGAGGAAGATGACAGCTCTGCCCTCGTTGATGACAAAGCTATCCGACGTGAGGAGAGCACTGTGGAGCAGGAGAGGGGAGAGCACGAAGAGGACTTGCAGCAGAGACGACACGGTGCAAGATCTCCACACTTTGGATGTATCAATACTGGAGACTTCATCAACGAGATGCAACAGCAGCGCAACCACCGATGCCACGGCAGGGATGAATACCAGGGTAGTAGCACGTGGGAGGCTTGTCGCGCTGAGGAAGATACCACCGATGAGGGCACACCCTGTCCATAAGAGTATCTTCTGCAGGAGGCTCTCCAGGAAAGCATCTGCTTGATCGGCATCGGCATACTGCTGCATGAAAACAATGACAATACTAGCCACGATGGCCAAGACCACTAGGAGCATGCCTTCATAGACGTATACCATCTCAAACTTCGCCCACACCCCATGGCACATTTCCCGGATACCAACGATATACTTTTTGTAGTCTTCCTCCATCTCATCAAGGGAACCAGGGATAATCGCTGCCAGAGATCCACTGTCGATTAATTTCGTGAAATGATGGAATCTCTTCTCTGTTTCCTCAAACAATTCTCTCAAACCACTGTGAACATCTGATGGGAATTCCCCTGCCACCTCTGCATACGACTTGATGTACCGGTCAATCTGCAACAGGAAGTATGAAAGTTTGTATAGGAATAACATCAAAAACTGAGAAGCTTTTAATCATACATTGTACAATGAAAAACTGATTACTGCATTCAATTTTGTCCTCGAACCACCGATAGAGTATGTGATGTATAAACAATGTACTGTGCACTCCCGTTATAACGAACATGGTTGTAATGAAATTCTAATTACAACGAAGTAAAAATTCAGGCAGCAACATTATCCACTCTATGTTTTCTTATTGTTTATTTGTTCGGTTATATCAAAATTTTGATATAACAAAAGAAAACTGCTCGTCCCGAAGGACTTCATTACAACGGGAGTCCATTGTATAGCAAACTAACACTCATCTCAGCTAGTTTGCCCAGTACTGAAACTAATACACATTGAGCGAATAAGCACTGTTGCTATCACAAGTCAGCCTTCATCAATCCAGGGGTCTGCAAATAAATGGACACATTTTGCCAAACCTTGTCCAACACTGACTTTTTGCATCAGAAAATGCTAACTACTGCACATGATACAAATATTGATCATGAGGAAGCGAACTAGCAATTCTAGTTGATATCACATTTCTTTTTTGTCTCACAACAACCCTGCTTGCATCATAGCCATGTCGATATGGCTGGTCCTGCCTATCACATTTTGACAATATCCCAGCTTCTATTTCTTAGTCAGGAGGCGCACATATATTATAGCAGGTAACTGAGAGCAGGAAATTACACACATAATAAAATCATTTAAACGTCACAAGTGATGAAAGCCATGTAGATCATCAAAAACTTAAAATTCGCAGATACAATTTGGTGAAACAATTCATATACTGGTATGTATGCATACAATTTTGTTGTTTGGGGATTAAGAATTTTAGTAAACTATAAACATTATTTTAACACAATAATGGACATTTACACGTCTGTATCATGTTATGCCCTCTTAACTTCTGTCAAAGTTTCTATTCTACAACTACATGTCTTATGTGTATGGAAAATCAAAACTGAGTATTTTTACTCGAATGGAAGAAAAATCATGCTGCAGCCACAACTTTGCATCATGTATGGTGTGGAAGTGAAACTGGAAGTGAAAAGTATTTTCATAAGATTGATAGTTTTGGATTTCCAATCTTCTTTGTTTTTCTTGGAAACCAAAATTTGAAGAATGCAAATTAATCTCTTGGCAGGTCTGGCTTGGAAACTAAAAGAAGAAAGAATAAAAGATGCAAAGCAATCATCAAGCAAAAGAGTGGAAGTGTGCTGCAAGCAGACTGATCAAATCCCCTGCCATTACCTGCCGAGCATTAGTCCTGAGTGCTTCCACGCGGTGGAACCCCTTCAGCAAAGGAGCTGGCAGACCCAAAGACTCACTCTCACTGTCTGCAGGCGATGGGGCGAGACTGAAGAGCGGGGCAATGATAGATCCCAGACTGGAGAAGGGGATGGGAACCCCCAGCAGGAGGGAGAGTGTTGGGACAAAGTCAATCTGGGAGACAGTATCAGGTATCTTCTGCAGTGATGAGAAGGAAAAAAGAAATAATCATGAATACATGATACCCTTGGATAAAGAGATTACCGTGGTACATGACGCAGACTTCCCAATCTTCCTGACTGATGATAGGGATGATTTGGCTCAAAAAGTAAGAGAGTAAGAACAGCACCCATAGGAGTGCATGTACAGTAAAATTATCAAGAAAAATAGGAAACTCCCATTAAATTAAAAGCTGGGAATGATCGAAATATTCACAATCTTTCCTCCAAATTAAGAATTATGTTCAGAGTGTAACCTAACCCACATCACTCTCTTCATAAATGCATGTTTTGCATATCAATGCCTGAGATGTGAAATAACAGAACTCTTCTGTATTAGTGTCTAATCCCTGACATCGATTTTAAGCTTATTTTCTCAAGGGATCTCTACCCACTTTTACTCAAATTTCTGATCTCTTTCATGAGTGCACAACAAAATGTACAATACCATACTAAGACTGCTTGATACCTGTAATACAGAATTAGTTAGGAAATTCAGATTCAGATTTGAGAAAAAGTATGAAGATGACATCTTGGCATCTAAAAAAGATAAAACATATCTAAAAATCCTCAAGCAGTTTGACTTTGGCAAACCAAAACTAACACCAAATAGGATAACACTAAAATAAATATCTTGAATAGAAGTGAATTGATACATTTTCATACTTTTCCAGAGATGTCTGTGAAGTCAATAAACTGTCGCGAACTGTACACAAAGAGGGCAGCAGACCGTTCCTCCAGACTGTCACCTCCATGGTCTCCAGTCTTTGTCATCCCATGGTCACCAAGCACAAACAAGATGGTGTCCTCCTCTAATTTCTGCATGACAGATCTAGACAAAATCATCAAATATCCACAGTTGCGTCAAAAAGATTCACATAAGCAAGCTTAAATTGCTCATTTGTACATTTTGTGAGATTCTGTGTAAGAACAGGATTGTTAAATTGTGTGCATTGAATCTACATTGAATGTATCTAGAACTTTGTGGTTGATAACACAACAAAGAAAATTACAACATGAATAGATTTGAACTTTTGATCTTAATGCAGAACACACAGAAGATTTGGGAATTACTAAAACAAAAGGACCTAACTGGGTGTCATGCAATGTTAGTGTGACATCTTACATACAGAAATATAAGAAAGACCTGTCATTATTTTGAATTATTGCTGAAACACATTTTTGGGTACCTTTGCAGTATATAGCCCTCAACCACTGTCAACTATCTATTATGACTTGAGGTCCTTGAATCATGTGACATCATTTAGTTTTGCCTTCACATTTAAGAAAATATTACTAATTCAGTCAAATGAGCTCAAAAATTAGGATCTAGCTGACGAGATTGCGAGAAGTCAACTTTACTCACTCAATGACGGTGTTCATTTGACTCAATTTCTTGGCCATCGAGGGATGATAAGGGCCCAGCCAGTGACCGCAGTGATCGACGCCCAGAAAGTGGGCGATGATCACATCCCAGTCTTTCCGCCTGACTTCTGGCAAGAGGTGAGTGAGGATTCCTTCATCCACAGTATGCAGGTCCTTCACGTTAAACGACGGGAAGGGAAACGCCTTGTGAAACTTGTCTTTGAAGAGATTCATCCACGTATCATCGCCCATGAAGACGACCTTCTTATCTGCCCGAACGAGCTGGTCGACGATGTTGTCTTCTGAAATCTCGAAGCTGGCGAAGTTTTGCCCAGCGTCGACAAACGTGGGAAGACTTCCTGTGATGATGCCCTTCAGCCGCTGCAAAGTTGTGGTCGGAGGGTCTGCCAGTGAGCGGAACAATACAGCCTGATCTGGGTGTTTGGAAACCATCTCATGTATCACTGGTAGTCTATTTTGAAAAGGAGTAGCGTCTGACAGCGAAATAGACTGATTGTAGAGTGCAAAATCGTATCTAAGCGCATCGATTAGCAATACTATCGCTCTTTTGAACCGGACTGGTTGCTTACAGCTTGCCCCTTCCTGACCCCTATTGCTGGCAGACTCCGTGCCCGACGTTCCGGCGTGAGAGGAGCATTCATTCTCGCTCTTCTCTGCTATTTCGACACGAGTTAGCAGAAAACCTTTGGTGAACAGGTACATCCCTGCAAAGTACAGGAATGAGATCCAAATGAGTGTGGCAAATAGTGCCCGTGAAAGATTCATGGCTAGAAGTCTATTACTATTCAACTACATTCTTAAATTCGTAAGTAAGGCATGAAATAGATACTCCCCTAGTATTTTGGACAGCTTTCCATCACGTTGATGAGGTTTTCCGCTGCCGAGCGCGAGGGAGTGCTTGCACGTACTTATCCTAGTTCCCAGGTTTTTTTGCAGAGAGTTCACGTGGGTGCGTGTATGGCTTGGGAAAATCCCAGACCAACCTCGTTTCCATGATTCCTATTAGTGTAACGTGAAATACGTACCTGCCGACAAGAAATGTACGTGATCAAACGCGTGATCACTCGAAGATTTTGGAGTGATCCCTGAGGTCACTCTAAAACGAGTGAAAATTAGCATTTTCACTCAAAATTCACTCCAGATTCACTCCAAATTAAGTCTTTTTTGTATTCACTCCTTTAAGAGTGAACTCGTTTTTTTTTTTTGTTGTTTTTTTTGTTTTTTTTAGAGAGTGGGCAATGAAATTGAATGCATGACTGGAGACCTGATTTATATATCAATTAAGGCTCTTTTTTTTTTTCTTTCTTTAGGGAGTATAGGCGTTTCGGGCTACCAAAATCACCAATTTATTTTTTTTTTCTTGGAATATTCATTGATCACAAACAAAGAGGTTAAGACATTAGAGCAAGACTCAAAATATATCATGAAAAAAAAATCAACAAATTAAAAAAAAAGCAAAGCGGCATTCACGTTTATTAAAATAAGAAGAAATGTTGAACAAGACGGTGTAACAGTAGGGACCTATAAATATTTGAAAAACAGCTTCAAGAGACAACGTAGAGCATCACATCGCCCTGGAAGACGCCCAGAGGGGGAACCACCTGCAGTCATTCAGGCCTATAACAGAGTAGAAACATGTATGCAAATTTATACCTGAAATTATAGATGGCAGTGCCATATCATTTGTTTAAAATTGGAATAAAAAAAAATCAAAAGGTCCCTCAGATTGGC
The DNA here is from genome assembly GCF_040938485.1 of Diadema antillarum. Taxonomy (NCBI): domain Eukaryota; kingdom Metazoa; phylum Echinodermata; class Echinoidea; order Diadematoida; family Diadematidae; genus Diadema; species Diadema antillarum. The sequence goes on along the minus strand of NW_027272188.1, from coordinate 1,521,241 downwards.
ACCTATATAAATTATCTGCACTGTCATTACAAATGTTGCACGTTTTTCTATAAACATTTGATATAATTAGATAATTTTATAAATGCTCATCGCGATAACGTGATCTCTATACAGCATAGATCGAATCTCCATTTGCGAAAGTGAAATGCAAGTTTTCCTATAGTTTTAACCATGCGATATGAGTCATGAATTTCTTTTGATAGCCTATACTTTAAATGCTTGAATGGGAGGGTTACAATCACTTGGGACATCACTCCTTTTTTAAGGTCTCCTTATTATTATATAGATGATATTTAAAAAAATAAGAAAGTTTAAAATGTATCGCCTTGAATCCCCCCCCCCCTCCGAAATAAATCAAACATGTAAGGGTTTGGTTTTTAATATTTCGATTTATTGCATTAATATCTCATCTCAAATGATTTTTACATTATGACATTCAATGAATATAATTATTCAAATTGCATTTTTGGTGGTTCTATTACGATGAAATTTGGTGGCTCGAACAATTTTTCATCAAAGCATCGGATAACAAAATAAACTATGAAAATTATCTGAAATTTGACAGGTAAAAATAAGATTGTCAGAAAATACGTACTTATATGACTGGATAAAACTTTGGAAAATTAAATAACTTTATAAAACATTAGAATTATTATGTACCTTGACAATAAAAGTCTAAGTGGCTCATTGGCGGGCATGATTCACCAGGTTAACCTGTGAGTTACTATACTGAGTAACACTTTGAGTCAACAAATTAATCAAACAAATTTTGATAATGAACTTGAGGCATTACTATGCATGACGCCACTTGGGGTATAGGGCCTATAACCTTCGTTCTTCTATCATGGGAAAGATAAGATTGAGAGAAGATATAGAAAAGCTATATAAACTTCAACGGCCGAATTTTCCGTAAAATATATAGACTGCATGCGTTTGAGACCGTGGATTTGCCGCCCTGTCAGCGGCAATTACAAGTGTAGCTGAAATTCGTGCAAGCAGTTACATTATGAAGCACTGATCCATGATTTTTATTGCCTTTATATGCCTGTAGTGAATGAGAAACACACACACACACACACACACACACACACACACTCACACACACACACACACAAAATGTATACTATCATTTTTGTGTGTGTGTGTGTGTAGCCCGATCGGGCCACCAACATCTTTTCTTATAAGAAATTTGGTGACCCGGCATCTATTTCTGGTGGCTTTTGGGCCACCGCTATAGTATACCGTCGAGTCATAATTATGTCTAAATTATGTATCATATTCGTAACATTCTTCAGGAGGGGTCTCTTTGCTGCAGATCATAGCCATCACCATGCAGGCCTATTCAATTAAAGGGATGGTTATCGGGCCAATAGGCCTATTGGTGGAGATGAAAATCGGGCTTTCAACTTTTCAATCAATGATGAGGCCTCTCTTGCCTATGTCTATATAAAAAAGAACCTATCGATTCGTCGAAGGCACGATACTAGTATTCCCACCCCCCCCCCCCCCCTCGTTTCCCCACGGTACGGCCCTTCAAAAGTACTACATGTAGTACACCCACTTGTAGTACATCGTACATCTACTGTGATATTGCATCATCAACTTCGACATTGCCCGTTCATGATAGCATACATCTCGCGCTCTTTACTGAGTACGATGAATGATATCAAAATACACCCTTTGTACACGTGCTCCGTTACCAATAATACACAATGTACTTTTGTAAATTTGGAAAATTGCCAATAACAAGTTTACACGCTGCATGTTTCAATGACAATTACTACCGGTAGTTCTACATTACTAGCATTATTCATTGAACCCGCCTTTCCGTTTCGGACGACTCCATTTTTTAATGGGGTTATTTACTATGCCATCCAATAAGTTATCGGGAAAAGGCGTATTATCCAACGGATTCTTTCGGAAAGTAAGTAAATTCCCAATGAGAATACATCATTGTAACACATAGATATTCAAGAAAATGTTAATCATTTCCCTCATTTGGCTGAAGATTTGAAGAGGGAGAAAAGTTCTCACCGTCTTGAACGAAGTGGTTATCAAACTGTCATCTGCCCATGCGCGAGAAGATGGATCCGCGGAAAATGTGGACACGATGAATGGGTTGGAGCGCGCGCTTTGTTAATTTATGTTAATAAAACCATGCAGTGGTCTTGTTTACGTACGGTCGTACTACTACTACTACTACTACGTGTGTCGCGCCGGTAATAACTGCGCACCGGCATGCTCCGGCTAGAATGAATTAGAGGTGTGTTATTGTGTTTTTTGATACGGAACAACGGGGCGATGTCCAGGCTAAAAATCACATAGATCCTGCCATAATCTCAATCCGTTATTACCGTCTATCATCCGTCTTATGGATTGTTGGCAGAAGGTAAAAAAAAGTGAATTTTCCATTCTACACCGAGATATTTGTAAACGGGTAGAGGACACCATCCTGCCTAGCCCTTCCTTGCTAACTCATCTCACCATATCGCGACACGTGCTTGTTTACGTCGCAGAATGAATGGGTAGTGCATGGTGCATGCAGCAGTGTGTGGCACAAGGAAGAGCTTGAGGAACATCTTGAACAAGAGCAACACGAATCCAACTCCAAGTGGTCCAAGTTACAGCACTGCTAGTGCTAGTAGTATATCTGCGGTAAGTCAAAGCCAAAGACAAGTGAAGACAATGTCTGCAGTATGCAGAGAGTCTACAAGTCAAAGTCTGGGTAACAAATATGAATGGCATGATGACTGATACTTCAGTGAGGGAAGATTTAATCTTACACTTTATACAACGCAATTGAAATACAAAAATCCAAAATTAACTTTCAAGATCAAAGACAAGAAGAGTACAAAGACTTGAACTTTGAGGTGGTTTACTGCCAATGCCATGTAGTACGTACCAGTGCGGTGACCACTCCCCAGGGAATGGAGAGTGAGCACTGTCGGGAGTACTGCCTGGTTCGAAATATTAAATGTAGATCTATCCAGTGTCAGTGACTGGGCTGGGGTAAATACTCGTGAAGGCACATTGAAATACGCATGCCAGTATACTATTAAAAACTAGCTTTATCATCTACTCGCAGTACTAGGCTCCTACTATATCCTGGTACTTGTATCAAGAGAGTGCCAGAAAAGGTTCAGAAATGGTTGGTATAACTATAAGAACCTAGATTCGATCTGATGCAGAAATGTTGTTCTGTTATTTTCTATGTGCATCAATGCTTAGTTGTTGACTGAAAGATCGCCATTTGGTCTGTATCTTGTTGTCAGGGATATGTTCTGCGGAGACTGCGTCAGGCTTAATGGAATTCCCTCCTCTGGAGTACAGAGGAGAGCCATGTACTGATGTAAAGATTTAAAAAGTCCTCTGGACGGACAGATTTTTCCATCTACATCAATGCTTAATATTTGATAAAACAGAGTGAAGCTGACTAGCAACAAGCAAGTCATATAATATGCTGCCATGGACATAAATGGTACTTCAACTTGTAAAGTTGTAGTTTGTACATAGGATAGCACCACTTATACTATATACTTCTGTATTACTTGGTATACTTGGGTGTAGAGTCTGGAAGCAAAGCTTATTTGTCCCTCGTTACAGTGATCTGTCCCATCTCAGGTAGGGTTCATTACACTTGTATTAATACACTAAGTATTAAGACACTATTGCAGATATAAAAGTAGGAAAAAGTTTTGATGAATAATCATCTAATTCAATATAATTTTGTTTGATACTGATGATAGCATATAATGCCAGTGCTGTGCAAGTGGCAATGGGAATAGAAACACAAAGGAGGCCCTACCATTAACTGTAAAATTGGTCTAGGCTAGCTATAAACACAGCTCCTACCAGGGAGGTGACATCTCCCTGTTCCTACCCATATACATGTACAGTGTAGGCCTATAGTATAGCTGGTATTGAATAGTTATTGGGGATGTGTTGGGGATGTGTTGGGGATGTGTTGTGCAGAGATTACAATGTCTGGCTTCACAGAATCCCTCTTGTTGTTACTCTTTGTTTAGTAGTGTGAAGCTGTTTCTCAGATTTAATCTGTGCAGTTGAAATTACAGTGTGCGATTCTTTTTAGGAACCAACAACAATACTGCACACTCAATGTCAAGTGCTGCAGTGGTTTTAGGCAAAAAAAAAAAAAAAAAAAAGGAGAAAAAAAAAAGAGTGTAAGTGTTACAAGAAGGACAATAAAAGAGAAACAAATGAGAGTTCATTAGGTTCCATAACTTGCAAAGCTCTACACACCCATTTTTTTTTTTAAATCCATGTCGTGATATGATAAGTTCATCCAACCAGCGCAACAAGGCCTGATCAAAAGCCAAAGAAATCATGAGAAATGCAACTTGCATGCACTCTTTGTGGCACAGTGGCTGTTGATTTTTATTTATTTATTTTTTTAAACAGACATTTCCAGAACATAAACTTGTAATGTGTGAAACAGGAATATATACTGATGTACAGTAGTCTGGGATGTGAGATGAGGAGATCGTGTAAGAAAACTAAGTTGACAGAGTTTCCTTTTGGTTAACTTCTTTCCAGTTTCAGTTCGCTATTCAGTACAGTTTGAATGGGTCCTTTATAGGTGGTCTTCCATTCTCGAAGAGCTCTCAAATATCTCTCTCATCACTTTCATTCCCTTCCTATTCATCAGATGTGTTCATCCACAGCACCGCACCCCACATCTGATTCTTTTGTTCAACATTCTGTGGTGGGTACACTTGTATTCACCCTAGGTACAATGTGTACATAGTTGCCATCTCCATCCTTCTTGCTTTCATTGGTGTTCCTGATGAATTGGTTTTTTTTTTCATGTTTATTGTTAGTTGGCCTCCACAATTCCTTTCACCATTATTGGTTCTTTCAGTTCATTTTAAAGGGATGGTGTAAAATTGAGAATTGAGCCTTTAACTTTTTGCGAGATATATGTATCAGTGAAATGTTACAGAGCATACAATTCTAAGAGGCAGTGCTAAGAGGAATTCAAAGTTTATTTGAAGAAAGTTGGTGTGAAATGGCTGAGATAACCACAAACAAAGTAAAACAAAGCGCTTGTAGTGTAGTAAAAGGTTGGTCCTACATTGTACCTTTTATCAGGATCCAATACCCACCTTTTATTAGGATCCTTGTGTGTTGGATATCTCAGCAATTTTAAAACCAATTTTCATCAAATAAAGTTTGAATCCCCCTAAGAATAATATTCTCTTTCATATTCCATGAGAGGTTTCTCATCATTTCACATAAAGGTCCAATCTCAATCAAAACTATGCCATCCCATTAGTCTGGAGAACTTGTTGTGTACCTCTGTCCAACAACATGTAGGCCTACCAGTATGTAGCACTCATACATACAGTAGCACGATGCACTAAGTCAGTCAGTGCTAGATCCTTGCCTCTACACGTAGGTGCCAAGATGTTACCTTTGTTATGGTAGATATTACTGTGAACAACCTTGTGAACATAGTCTAATACGATACAGTTACAGTAGCTCTACAGGAACTTCTTTCACCTTGAATTTATCAAATAAAGTTCAGGTTTTATTCCTACAAATTTAGCTTACATACAAGAAATTTTATTTGGAAATGAAGATACTATGACAACTAAGATGTACATTTAGTAAATATATACAAAAAGGAAAGAGAAAAAAAAATCAATTTGTCCTGAAGAATTTATCAAATGTTTACAAATAATATACAAATTTGCCCATGATCTTCTTTGTAGTCATGTTACTAACACTAATCATATTTCAATGATGTTGATACAGGAGCTTGCACTTAAACATGAAATCATTATTTTCTTTAAATGTGTTTAGGATTGTTGTAGAGAGTAAGGTGATTAGAGGGAGCTACAGTGCATGCTTTTTGAAAACAATGTACTTACAATCTATGTACATACTACATGTAAATGTACAATTGTACATATAGTGTAGATACTGTGAGCCCATTTGATTTGTGAGTACCGGTAACTTGCACTGAGGTGAACACTGCAAGAGATGCACTGGTAGAAGGTTGTGCAAAGAGTGCCCTCATTGGAAGGTGGCCATATGGTAGATTCTTGGCACATGGTGGCAAACTGAATGAGCAACATTAAAAACATTAAAATGTATGTTGATATAATAATGTGAATACAAAACAAAACAACAAAAAATACGATACATTTTGTCTCACCTCCAAAATATGGCAAATCATTGTGATGAAGCACATCTGGACGAAATACTGTAGTTCTCTTTTTGAGTGTAATTGGTGATTAATTACATGTAATTGTAGGGAATTGATGTTTCTACAGATCCTCTGAGCAGGGTGGTGGAAGGGAGAGAATTTTTCGTACCCCTGAACTGCAGTGGCAGACACGGATGTGTCACATTGCACACCGTATGTGGTATCCTGGTGTGCATGTGTAAATTAGGATAGTAGTACTGCCTTCCAGCTCCGCTGATGGAATGTAGTGCCTCAACACTGTTAGGCTGCCAAAGGGCGGAATTGGGGTGGGGGGGGGGGTGGGGGTGGGGGACACTGGAAGGTGTACAGTGATGAGTGAGTGATTGTCAATATAGAATGTGTGAGTACCTGAAGTGAAGTGCAGTTTGGCGCGGTAGCCCCACGTGCTACGCAACGAGACAAGGATACACAGCTTACAAATGTAGGATCACCCTGCCAAAGCATGAATGACTTTTATCACCAGACAGAAATTCTCCACCTTGCGCCTAAATGTCATTAGTCTACTGGGGCAGTGGGTTTCTGTTGAGTCAACTGTGGATGCTCATGATCCATAGCCTTTAATACTGCATGGAGCATCTAATTATGTAATCTTTGATAAAGGCTCCTGATGGTCGTGAAAGTACTTTAAACTCCTAGTGGAATCAGTAATTGTATCTGCTCTATACGGCATTTCTATAAGTCTTTAGTTGAGAACAACTCACCCCGCCAACGCACAGACACCAATGAATGGAGCACATCTTTTGAACACTGCAGGCTACCTTTCCAGTGGGATTTGTGGCAACGTCGTTCAGTAACAACTTCAGACAGTTACCACACCCTCTTGTATTCATTCGATATCTTCTGCAAAGATGACATTTTATTGTATGAAGAAGGAGACATCAATACCTCCTTTGTATATTAAATGTCTTGAAAAAGGTATGAGTATGATAATGATATAATTATGTAAACTTGGTCTATTCTATGAAATGGGGAGGGATGAATAGGAGTACATGTACATGTACTGTACTTGTACAGTATCTACATGTACATTCTCCTTCCTGTTTCCAAAATGCTTGGACGTCTTTCTCTTCTGTTCAGGAAACGGAAGGAGACTACAAGACAAATGAGGTTCGATCAATGTTGTCACCTGACTTTGTTGTTTGTCATACGTATGTGCAACTTCCACTAAGATGTGATTTCAGACTGAGAATGAGCCCATTTGTTTGAGAGAGGTACAGTGTAACTCGGCCCTTCAGATCTTGCCAATTACTGGGTATACATGCTCTGCTGCCTGTGTACCAGAACTAATTTCCTGATCTTTTAATGCACTGCCCAGTGCTCACTTAATTCCCTTAGCACCTCATGTTGCTGCTCAAGACATTTATCTTTGTTTATTAATACTTTTTTTTTTGGTGAAAAATCTTTTCATGACAGACCTTACAAAGAAAGTAAAAGAAAATTAGTGAAAATATGAAATACAGATACCATGGTAATCAGTTTTGTTTTCCCAGTAATTTCTATCGGACTATCAGTACATTTGGTGAATACTGCTTGCCCTGATCATACATTGTACTTCTGATTTGTTTTTCCATATGTTAGGTGAGTAAGACCAGGGAGATGGAGAGACGTCGTCTGTGATCTGGCCCCCTTCTCATTTCCCGAAAGAAAAGGGTACAAAAAGGGGGTGGGGGTGGGGGGCTTGTGGGCTTTTGGTTTAGCAAACCATTGAGTATTTTACTAAATCCTGCTACAGCTCATCTATTTACCGTTGAGTCCCATTATCCCATCCATGCTTTGCTAGCCATTTGTTGAAGGAAGGAGTTCCAACCCCACTCCCCCAGTACCTCAGCAGAGGGGAAGCACTGGGTGATTTCTAATGACAGGTGGCTGCTTTACACGGCTCGGTATCCTATGAACCTCCACGGCAAGTGTTCACACAGACATCCTCGTTAGCTTTCTTAGCTTGTCACACACGCTGTGGACATATTGCCCAAGGAAAAAAAAAATAGTTCTAAAGGAACTGCCTTAAATGATATTAACTCATTCGACGCACAGTTGAAGTGAAGAGCACCTGGAGAGACTTTAAAAATATATTCTCTAATGAAGAAAAAGAAATGTAAAGATATACAAAATACAAAGTATCTACCCCCATGGCCATATGCAGAGCCCCCTTTTTCTTTAAGCTCGAATATTAGATGTTCATTTAATTTTATTAGTGAATGAAATAATCAGGCAACAATATTAAATAATCTACATTTGTTTGTTTGTTTTTGGCAACCTAAGTAAACAACGTAATAGGTATCGTCTTACTTCTTACTTTTTGGATTGAAACTTTCCAAACATTCTACCAGTGTGCATCAGATTGGTGAATCTCAACTTCATGCAAAAGCTCCCTCATGCAGGAGGGAGTACACCCCCTTCCCATATACTCCTCCGCTCGGTCGCTAGGCACAGATGTTATAATTTGATATTATGTTTGAAGATAATTTTAAATGTCTACTTTGTCAAAATTTCACCCCCCCCCCCAACACACACACACACCCAGACAGAAATCCCATCTACGAGACTCCGTACTTCAATGTACATACACATATCCGTGTTTGCTTTACTATTTTCGCTCGACGTTTGAAATACACTTGTACATTAGCCAAAAGTGCAAGTGTGATGACCGTGTGTATGTTTATGTTTATGAGTGTCTTGTGCGTGTGTGCGTGTGTGTGTGTGTGTGTGTGCGCGCGCGCGTGCAATGTATGTACATGTACTACTAGTATGTCTCTCTCTACTCGTACAATCTCATACAATTATGGCTGAAAGGAGAAGCTGATGCAATCCTACACTCCCTGGCCGCGTTCCACCACACTGTTCCATCCATGTCACGCTCGAAACTAAGATGTAATTGCCGGCCGGCCGGCCGGTACATGATTTTAGTGGCCCTGCAGGAATTCGGTGAGGGTTGTTCAATAATTTCTTGTAGTTATAGGACCGTAATGTCGTTAGATGCCTTATTCAACAACAATTTTAAAAAAAGGTTTTTGATTCAACATACTAATTACGAATTTGACTTTTGAGCGATTTGATCTGATTTTGAGCAGAGCAGATTGAGGTGCGTGAGATACATGTATACCATTATATCATTTCCCATGACCGCGAGTGAGTTTCTGAATTTACAGTGATGAGGGATAGTGCGGAATCATCAGCTATTCATGTCTCTTTTGTAGGGAATGATGGGGTGAGGTAGAAAGAAATATTTTCACGTTTGCAAATCCTACTTAATCCATGTTAATGTACCGCCGCGCCGCTGCCAGAGTGATGGACAAACAACATTACGCGACACTGCAATCTCGATTATTCTTCTTCATGAGAGGAATTTGCCCTCGTTTGAAGAATTGATTTTCGTGTTTTTTTGCCCGCTGAAGAAGCACTGCATGCTTGCAAAGCAGCAACCATGGGACCTACAGTACAGCTTGGACCCCCTGCGAAGGACAAGACATTCAATGAAGATCAGGGGCGAATCCAGGAATTCTGTAAAAAAGGAGGGGGGAGGGCGCAACTAATATTTCTGGTTCCACTTCCGGGTTTCATTTCATTTTTTCTTTTTATTTCTTTTGTTTTTAACGATAAGTAAGAGGGGGGGGGGGGGGCATGCGCCTCTTGCGCCCCCCTCTGGATCCGCCACTGAAGATGAAGTGCCTGACGAAATGGGGCGCAACCACTGCAGTCTGGATCTTCGGCGAACCAGGGACATCGTGCTTGATGATCCGTGGTCTTATCCCCAGAGCGCCTCTTCTCATTCCACAAAAAAACAAAGAAAAAAGTTGATATGATATAGCAACTCTTGCTGGAATGGCAGCTGTCATGGTAGCGACAAGAATCCAGCTTCCCGGTGGGCTGTTGTTACATGGGAAGTTGCCATTTCCTCAAGTTATCTTAGGTTGATATCTTTTACCAAGGGACTTTTCAAGCTCCTTGCTTTTACGAAACGGGGCCGAGAATGTCATCGGCTCCTCAGTAATACGTGGTACAAGTACTGTATTCTCGGGAACATATTATGTTCCCGAGAATCCCGATAATCGTAGTTAGAAGGGGAAAGGGGAGCTCGAGAAATGAAACATTTTAATTGGTTTTAATTAAAGATACAAACATGATGTAGGCTATTCTGGGTTTTAGGGGGCTAAATTATTTTAGGCCTCTAACTTCATCAGAGATCCTATCCTAATCCTAACCCTAACGTATCCCTAAACTCTATCCGTATTAATCCCTAAAGCCACCTAAGGATTGTTAGATAATCTAAATTTAATCATATCATGATGCAACCTCAAACAGGGCCCTTCCCTCGCTCTTCAATTGCATCACCCTTTTTGGAATGTTCAAAGTACGATAAAATCACCGTCATATCGTTTCCTTTTCGACTGCGTGGAAATTTGTTATAGTATTCGTGACTTTTGAAAGTACACTGTATGATAGATGCTATCACAATGTTTCACTTTCATATACCTGCATGTCTGTTTTCTTCTTTTATAGGCCTGTTGGCAATTCTCTGTGAACTACCGTGTACAAACTATCAGCACAGTTCATGTTTGACCTCATGAGTTACTGTTTGCTATAATAGTGTGAGATTGTTGCGACTATACGTGTTGGCTGATGAATGTTTCGCGATCGAAAATATTCGAGTCGCACGATACTCGTTACACATTGTGTCATAATATTCGACAGGTATAGGCCTACATCATCTGGACGTATTCTCGTCTAAGCAAAGATCTACTACTATAGGTTACTTGATGTGTACCTCCTTGGTCTAACCATGGCGCTACAACAGTTGTAGCTCCGTGGTCTAACTGCATTTGGCCAGGGATGTGAAATCTCCCTTCACCTCTTCGTCATGTATTGTAACAGTCGTCCAGAAGTCGGTACCAATACATCTCTTCTTTCTTGTGTTCATTTCATTGTGACTGGGGGATTTGGCGCGCTTTGATCGACCCTCGTTTAGAGCACAAAAGCATTGGCACTTGGTTCCCTTTCATTCTGCGCAGTCTGACAGACGAGATTCAGCGGTCCGCTTCCTCCTTCGATCAACGTGATCAAAGGACCTACCATTATAATACTGGCGGGATCTAGTAGGAAGGGGGGGGGGGGAGGGCAGGGAAAAACAAATACTAGTATCGAACTTCTTCTGTAGGTCTGTACAATTGTAGGTGTGCCAAGGAGGTACTACAGGCGAGCTCGCCTATACCTCGTATCAGGCGGAGGTAATAGGCTACAGTGCTTCCAAGGTCTTAGTGCATGTGTGGAATCGCATACTTCAGCAGTACAGTATGTCCCAAAAAGAATTATACAATCACATTTTTAGCTCACCTGAGCCGAAGGCTCAAGTGAGCTATTGCGATCGCCCTTCGTCCGGCGTCCGTCGTCTGTCGTGCGTAAACTTTTTACATTTTCATCTTCTTCTTGAGAACCCCATGACCGATTTTCACCAAACTTGGCAGGTAGCATCCCTAGGGGGGATAGGATCTCAATTTGTTCAAATGGGCACCATGGCCCACCTGGGGGGCCTCAGGGGGGCCCAAACCCCCTAAAATTAAGGAATCTTTAAAAATCTTCTTCTCCAGAACCAGAAGTGGTAGGACTTAGTAAATGCTATGAGTTAGTACATTGATGACTGTAGTTTCAAGTTTGTTCATGGGGGAATCAGAGGTGCCCCCCTTGGGACCCAGGAGAGGGGGTGGGGAGGGGTCCTAACGGGGCCTAAATTGTACATTTTCATCTTCACTTTGAGATCCCCATGTCTGATTTTCACCAAACTTGGTAGGTAGCATCCCTAGGGCAATAGAATCTCAATTTGTTCAAATGAGCACCATGGCCCACTTGGGAGGCCTCCAGGGGGGCCCAAACCCCATAAAATTAAGGAATCTTTAAAAGTCTTCTCTAGAACCAGAAGTGATAGGGCTTAGATAATATATGAGTTAGAACATTGATGACTGTAGATTCAAGTTTGTTTATGGGATTGGCGAAATCAGGGGTGCCCCCCCCCCCCCCCCCCGGGACCCAGGAGAGGGGATGGAGGTGGGTCCTAATGGGGCCTGAATTGTACATGTTCATCTTCTTCTTGAAAACCTCATGATGAATTTTGACCAAACTTAGCAGGTAGCATCCTAGAATCTCAATTCCTTCAAGTGGGCACCATGTCCCTCTTGGGGGGGGGGGGGGGGGGGGGGGGCCGGGGGGGGGGCCCACCCCTCCCCCCCCCCCCCCCCCCCCCCATTAAGGAATCTTTAAAATCTACTCTAGAACCAGCGATAATAAAGCAAAGTTAATACCATGAGTTTGTACATTGATGACTTTAGTTCCAAGTTTGTTCATTGCAGATCCAGGGCTGCCTGCCCCCCCCCCCCCACCCTGGAGTTGAGGGGGGGGGGGGATCCATATGCAGACCTAAGTTTCCAATGTTCTCAGGTAAGAGTGTGCAAGAATGCATGGAAGGTGAAATTGCGATACTCAGGTGAGCGCGTGACCCCGGGTCTCTTGTTGCATTGATACATAGGCGCCGGAAGTGGGGGGGGGGGGGGGGGGGGGGGCGGCCGCCCCCCCAATCCAAAAAGTGGGGGGGCAAAACGCATTTTTGCCCCCCCCCAAAAAGCCCCCTTCCAAAAAAAAATATATAAACAAATAGAAATAATGATAATAAAAATAAATGAATAAACAAAGAAAATAAAATAAATATGTAGATCTATATGAATAAAAGGGAAAAAATAAAGCTACAAACGGCAGCTTTTGGACTGTAAAATGTCAAAATTTTCAAGCTCGCTCGCTTCGCTCGCTCGCATCCAGCAGTTGAGCCCGGTGCGCCTCCCCCTTAATTTCTAAAGCGAAAAACATAGCTACGACGGCAGTTGTTGGACTCTAGAATGTCAAAATTTTCAAGCTCGCTCGCTTCGCTCGCTCACATTGAATCGTTATGCCATTCTCCTAATGTTGCTGACAGTAATTGCCAGTAGTTGCGCCCGATGCCCCCACCCCTTAATTTCCAAAGCGAAAGATAAATATAGCTACAAACGGGAGTTTGGGGACTGTAAAATGTCAAAATTTTCAAGCTCGCTCGCTTCGCTCGCTCGCATTGAATCGTTATGCCACTCTCCTAATGTTGCTGCCAGTAATTGCCAGCAGTTGCGTCCGATGCCCCCCCCCCCCTTAATTTCCAAAGCGAAAGATATAGCTACAAACGGGAGTTTTGGGACTGTAAAATGTCAAAATTCTCAAGCTCGCTCGCTTTGCTCGCTTGCATTGAATCGTTATGCCATTCTCCTAATGTTGCTGCCAGTAATTGCCAGCAGTTGCGCCCGATGCGCCGCCCCATTTATTTCCAAAGTGAAAGATAAAGCTACAAACCCCAGTTTTGGGACTGTAGAATGTCAAAATTTTCAAGCTTGCTCGCTTCGCTCGCTCGCATTGAATCGTTATGCCATTCTCCTAGTGTTGCTGCCAATAATTGCCAGCAGTTGCGCCCGATGCGCCCCCATTTATTTCAAAGCGAAATATGTATATAGCTACAATTAAAACTCCAGTTTTGGAACTGTAGAATATCAAAATTTTCAAGCTCGCTCGCTTCGCTCGCTCGCATTTTATTGTTATGCCATTCACCTTATGTTGCTGACAGTATCTAATTTGTCGATCGTTTCACACCATCATTTCCATAATCCATGTAAGGAAAACTTACAATGTTCCTCAATGACTGCGTTGTTGAATGTATCACATTCCGTAATGTATTGTAGTCCCATTATTGCTCACGCACACACGCACAAGCATACAGACCGTCAAAATTACTTTATGGTTCCCCCCATGTTTCGACCCACCGTACGCCACTTTACATATAATACTATATATATATATATATAGATGTGTGTGTGTGTGTCTGTATGTGTATATTGTGTAACATATGCATGGTCTAATCTTGAGCCCCTCCAATGTTTGCCCCCCCCCCCCCCCCCCCCCCCCCAATCCAAAACTGCTTCCGGCGCGCCTGCATTGATAACACCCTATATGATTAAATTGTCTAAATGCTACTTCAGGGTCTTAAAATATAACATTTTAGCTCTATTTTGCAGAAAACCCCATTCGATTTGGTTAAGCGGTCACAGAGAAATGTGGATTGTTGTAGAGCATGTCATGAGTCTGATTCTTCCAAGTTTAGCACTTTGAAAATAAAACCGTACTTGTTTTGAAAAAATGAACAATTAAAAAAAAAAAGAAGGAAACGGTGTTCTCTAGTTCCTTTGCGAGTTTATCTCAGTAACAAACGAATGTTTGCACATTAATTTTTACGATTCATTTGAACTGTCCTCGTGCACTTACTCTGTAAACTATTCATTTATGGCATACTTAAAAGAGTTCATGAAGGGCTGAAGTTATACGCACCTTTGGTTGTCGTGGGAATAGGTTTCTCTGATCATACGAATAGAGCCACATGCATTTTATAGGGACAAATATATAATTTTAAGTATAATTTTATTGTATACACTTTTCGATATCAGAGCGAAGTATATTACGCATGAACACCGAAGAATGTTACATTCAGAATTATTGTAAAAAACAAAACAAAAAAAAACCCGTTATTTGACTAAAGCTCGAGATACAGTGATTGCAGGAATGATAAGGATTTACTAATGTATTCACATTTGTGGAAATTTCTGTCCTGAGGGTAAGGTATGAATTCAACGAGTGTATTGGGTATATTTCTACTGCAACGTAAGAAGTTTTAAGAAATCTATTTTTCATAAGATTAGATTTTGCTACGTCGAGCAAATTCATAATTTTCGTCATTTTTTTTTCGTTCCTGATAAAGAGTAAACCCTGTTGTAAAGTTGTGTGCTTGAAGATTTGAAACATGAAAAATTGTGATATACATTTTATTCATTTTAAAGCTACCATACACTCGTCTGTGCTCCATGTTCCTCTCTCTGACCCTGCATGTAGTCTGACCCTCTCCCACTTTAATGCTACACCTGCTCATGACGTAGCGATACATGCGTGTTGATGTCCTGCTGCAACGCCCATCCCACGCCCACCATAGCGCGTTTGTAAAGGATCATGGACCATGACTTGGTAAACCACGGAGGTTAGTCTCGCCTCCCTGGATAAACTACTTTACAAACTCCTGCGCAGAAAACGTGTCTAGTGCTCATGCAAAAAGCACTGGAAAAAAATAATCCTCGCATCTCTTCGAATATTATTATGAACAACTATATATTTTACAAACTGTACGCGTTGTGCACGATGAACTTATATTACGAAAAGATGATCGACGAATTCGCTAAAAACGAAACAAAAACATACCAAAAGTATCTATTGTATCGGGAGATTTAACCCGCCGAATTGTGAGTTACTGATCTGCTTCATGTTTTGTTTTGTTTTGTTTTTTTTTTTTTTTGGGGGGGGGGATTGTGTGTGTGTGTGTGTGGTTTTGTGTGTGTGTGTTTTTAAAGCGATATGCTTATGGCATTATGCTTATGGGCTTATATAGCGATAAGTCGTAAATGACGGATGATACCCAGGCTATTAACGTCACAAATGAATAGGTTGCAATTTTATTATGTTGTCGATGAAACGTCCAATGAGACATCAGAAGAAAGAATTGAATATTGTTTTGATTAAGCTTGGACTATATAGTTGGAACACTGTTTTGGAACGGTGTCTTGCGTTAGAGTCCCCGCGTGAAATTGCAAGGAGCAATGTGAATGCGGTATCATTATAGAGTCGTAGTGTCGACGTAACCGTATGTATACGATACGAGTTGTGATGCTGCCAACTCTCATGTGTTTGGGTTGGCTGCCAAGACGGATTCATCAAGAGTGCAGTTCAGTTACTCCAACACTCTTCATGGCTGACCCACCCTACCTGAAGTCATTTGGACCGTGCGTGTGCCAAAGAATACATCCCGAACAAGTCATGTAATCACGTCATTGTATATAGCATCCATTACTTCTTGCATACCGCGGTTGTGCGTATTTAGTTTACCACGTGATGGACCAAGCGATCGAACATCATGCTGATGAGTGTTTTGATATCGTCTTGCCTTAGAAACATCATGGCATGATGCGCATCGTATTCTGAATAAAGTGCATCAGGAAGGGGGGTACACCATTCAGATCAGGAATCGACCAATGTTGTTGCTGGATCATCAAGGCATATTTAGCTAATGCCATACTTAAGGTGCCATGTTCACACTGCGCAAGACGACATAGGTGACAAAATGACTATGGAGTTTTATGACGCATGCCGGGGTTAATGCCAGACACTATTGGCTTGTCTGGGATTGTATCTCATAGCTGTCATACGCGGTGAGTGTTGATATTTCGTCTAGTCGATACCTTCCTTTCTGTGACATGTCTGTGTGCTGTATAAAAGCGAACAGCGAGATATGATTAAGCAAAATATAGTATACCAGTAATGAATACATTTCCGCTCAACAATTTACATTGTTGGAGCCTACTACCACTTCAGTCCTCTGGAATTTCCGGGAACTGTGTATTTTTTCAGACAGGAATAAATCCTTCCCATAATGCCGTTCCTGTACTTAATGTGACCACAGTTGATTGGAGCAATATACAGACTCGATTAGTTCTGCCTGTAGAGTTTCGATTCTCTGGGAAGTTAATCCAAAATTTTAGGACTCCATGTTGACAAACTCGTGAATGTCAAATCTTCTCTTCGGAGCTACGAAGACAGGTAATCGGCAGCCTACAGATTGGTTATGCGAATGTCACAGTTTCATATTGATCGTTTCATATCGATCATATTGATCAGTTTCATATTGATCATATTGATCAGTTTCATATTGATCATATTGATCGTTTGAATTAGAGGGAAAAAGAAAATATCACCTTGAGATATTTAGGATTTAATGTCATTGTCATTCTGAATTGTCAACAATCAAGTTAACTTCCGCTTAAGATAATTTAGACCGACTCATACTGAAGCGAAATGTCTTGATAGGGGACGAGCGATTATGTATTCCTCGACATGCTGTAATAATAAGTTTTTTTCTTCACCGTCTCTGCAGAATCCCCCGCGGGACGTCAATTTTCTTTCCTACTTTCAAATCCAACAAGAATCGTCAGTAAGAATCCGCAAATATTATGCCTAATCATACTAATCTGATTGAAAGTGGTTTTGTCAGAATTCACCAGCCATAAGTATTTAGGTACGGCAGCCAGTCGAGTATAATAGTTGCGACTGAAATCCGAGCTAAGTGCTCGCAGCGGTAGGATGCTACAGCGCCCCCATGGAGCTCTTGGTGGTGGTGGTGGTGGTGGTGGTGTTGCAGAAGGTGCGCTGATGTAAACTTGTGCGCCCGACAGTCTATGCTCTGGCAGTGATTCGTATCTGTCATTCCTTCGTCAGCTACAGAATCATGCAGGTGCATATGGCAGATCTATCAAACTTTGACTCGGGTGACCACTTTACCTTACTGCTATAGGAAAGATGTATTTTTTTTTTCAGTCGTTGTCAAAGCATGATATGCAGACGCATGTATTTTTTCATCGGATTTTCGAATTCCATTTTCGATGATTACTCTGTGGTTGAGTGGGCACGGGGACAAGTGATTCAACAACCATAAAAGTTTTCAGCAGACAACCACCCCCTTTCTTCTGATGTTATAAAGCAGCAATCTCTTTTCATTTTCTTTCAGGTAAAGGCTGAATGTAGTGCTCAAGGATACGTTCCGGCTGGAAACCTCAATTTAACGACGGGTCTATTCAGAACGACTTCTTTGAAGTGACGAAACGCAACTGCTGGCCATCATTGTGAGGTATTATAAAGTACTTAGTAATATCGACAGTTCCAGTGCGGAAAAAAATATCAAGAACTCCTGAAAAAGGGGAAAAAAGGAGAAGGAAGGAAGAAAATACTTGATAGAAACTACAATACTCCAAATTCTTTAAAATGGCGCCAGACGGCACTACTGCGGAACAGCCCGATGGGACTCCAGTCCAGAGTCCCCGCGGCCCGGATCCCGACGAGACCATGAACGACCTGCGACCGCAAGGCGGGCATGACAACAAGGTGGTCCTCAAGAGGAAAGTGGGCATCTTTGGGTGTATCGGGATGGTGATGGGCATCATCATCGGTTCCGGTATCTTCGTGTCACCACAGGTACGCCATCCATCTTCCCTTTGTACCATTGATAGTTAGATAAGATGATGGATGTGAATGAGGAAATGGTCGTAATGGACAAGAAGGGAAATACATAGTATTACCAAATTCCTATCTCATCCAATTAAGTAAACTGCCCTCATATTCGTACTGTTCTTTGGATTGCGTTGCGCCAAATTTACACCAAAGCAATGTGTGATAATCATGCTAAGTGTTGTCCTTGACCAAAAGACGCCGCTTAAAAAAGCTGTCGTAGGTAGGACCTACTATTCAGTTGATGTGAAATCGACAGATACAAACGTATTGACAGTTCAATTTGATTTCCAACTTGTTTTTTTTCCCAAATGTGATCTGATATGAGTATAGTAAGACGGCTATTGTCTCATACCAGCATTTGGTGATGATGATCAGGAGATTGAGATTTGACCATTATCCGATCGGGACACCGCTACCATAATATTGAAAGCAAGCAGACTGTAATAATAACAAGATGTCCCGACGATTTAACAAATTATTGTGCAACGTGCATGCTTGTCTAAGAATCAACTACTTATGGGGAACGGGTCAAGGTAGAATCTCCAAAGGTGGCTATAGCCTAGACCAGTGATCTCATGGGTC
This sequence comes from Diadema antillarum, assembly GCF_040938485.1. Taxonomy (NCBI): domain Eukaryota; kingdom Metazoa; phylum Echinodermata; class Echinoidea; order Diadematoida; family Diadematidae; genus Diadema; species Diadema antillarum. The sequence continues at coordinate 1,502,268 of NW_027272188.1, read as the reverse complement.
GTTTCCGTCTTCAGTCATGCGTATATCGCCGTCGTGTAATGAGTCAAAACATAACCAAAGACATTTCATCGGGATGTTGAACAGAGATAAGACTTGTCGGGGACCAGTTCAAACTGCGCGACTTTTCCGTGATTTTGAAATTCCCTGGTTTGGAATTTGTTACACCACAAAGGCAAGCCAGGACTTTAGCTCGCGCTCTCTCGTATCCATAGCAACTGTCTACTTTGTACCTTGTTAGGAAATCAAATCATTACATGAGCAGACTACATTGTATCTATACACAATGTACATAGGCACTTTGCGCCAGGGAATGAGGCCTCGGCTGCTACAAGTATACAAGAGTGGGGTCCCATTTGGGTCCGATCTACGTATTGCTATGGACCGACATCGAAACGTTGTAGGTCCATGATATTGTGCAAATGCCCCGCGAAGAGTATTATGATACATTATACTCGTTTCCAATTCATGTTATGACTAAAATGTAGTAGTACTGTAAAGTGACAAGTCCCAGGGTCAGGATCGTATAATGTGTCAAAATATTATCATTTCAATGATGGCTTCCATTTCCACTTAGTGATTATCTGCTGTATGATAAGCGTATGGAGTTTAAATCCCAAATTTGTTTTTGATAACATGTTTTTAACTCTGACATCACAACTTTGAGGTCTGCGTTGAAAATGTTCTGGTGCTCGGGAATGTCTTGGCGCTCACCAAACTTTCAGGCCCGTCGTTATTTTCTTTTTCTTTCATACTTGCTTTCGCTCCATTCAGCACCACTGCCTGTACGACTGTACCCTCCCCTATAAGATTGATGGAAACTCGGTCAATAGACGTAATGTGAATCGACAATGAAAAATCAGCCTGAACACCGATATTCTTCCGTATCCCTTTTGAAGCATGAAAGTATACGTCTTTCCAAACCTTTGTATTTAACGTAAAAAAAGAAGCAACTGAAACTCCACATATTATGTTGATAGACATCTTTTAATGAAATGGAGAAAGGATAAGAGGTATTTAAATCAACACCACTGAAATCTTTTATTTGCTCGAAAAAGCATTTTCATGAAATCCGCGCACTGATCCATTTCATTTGATTTGTTAGAACGTAAAAGCCGTTGTTGCAAAGTGCGATTGCTATATCGTGTCACAATCGATGAGAAAATGTTAGCGGTAATGTAGTCGACATTATGTGGCTCATGAGCGATTGTTTACCTCTCAAAATTTGACTCCCGACCTAACCCCTAGACATGAAGCATACCGCTTTTGACAGTGCTTGTCGTCCGACTCTCATCTTGCGTCTTTTAAGCCATTTATTTTGTGACTCAGCGTGAGAGATATGCGGATTGATTTCTCCCAAACTACGTAGGGGCGGATATGTATGTCGAAAGTAAGCGCGTCACCTGTTTCACGACCTCCACTGTTTACACACACACGCACGCACACACACACACACACACACACACATACGCAAAACACTTCGCTACTCGAGCAAGAACAAGATTTGAACTAGCAAATCGATCGTTCGATCTCTTCATCCGTGCTGAAATCCCGACAGAACGGCTGACACTGGTTAGCCATGAACTTGAATCGCATGTTGTACGGGAAAGTACACAACTTCGGTAGATTCAACTTTGCACCTTTACCAGTGTCACAACACTGGGAGCACTTTTAAGGGTGCAACTTTGCACCGTCCTGGTGTCAAAGGGGCAAAGTTTAACATATTTTTCTTACAGAGTGTTTGTAGCTTGAGTTTGACGCTCTGCAAGTCTTTGACACAGAACATGATGCTGAGTAATGAATTATCAAAATTGTAGTATACAGTAATGTTTTCCTCTCATATTTTTAGTTTGAAGATTGTTTTATGATGTTTATATGTTTTATTTATTTATTTATTCAAGATCTCATGCGTGTTCACAAAATAGGAATGCATACAAATGTATGCAAGTACATCTCATATAGCCAAGACAGAATATATACAATAACTATACATTGATAAGAAGCAGTTACAGGATAGTATACAATTCCACTAAGAGAGCTACATTATTCAAGGTAACGAACACGCAAAGGAATTGCAACATAAGCTTATAGCTTGAAAATCGTTGCAACCCCCGTGCACACAATCTACAATAGTGTATATGCTTGATAGGAGTTGGGGGGGGGGGGGGGGGAGGGTATTTACAAAGAGAGCATGGGAACATGAGGGGGAAAGAAGAAATGCATGTGTGGTGCCTATTTGTCCTGTCGGACTTTGACAAGAGAGAGCAAGAAAAAGTTTAAAGTGTCAAGTCATTATAAGCAAATTATACTGATTAAATTGATTAAATTTCTCATGAATCCCAATCAAGTGTCGATTTCAGGGGAAATATATGATTACAGCAAGTTTAATACAATGTAGTTGATAGTATCCAGGAGTTCAGCGTGAAGCTGATAATACTATTTTTTTGTAAATTACGAACATGCTGAGGTAGCGCATTCCAGACATCAGGACCGCTATGTCTGACTGATTTATAGGCTAGTGCAGTACCAGGGTTCACTAAATGTATATCTGATGCTTGTCTCGTGGGATACGAGTGAACTGCACTGTTAAGTTGAAACATTGTCGAAAAAGAGACAGGTAATAGGTCTTGCTTAGAACGAAACATGAAGAGGGCAGTCTGTAGGAAATGTATATCATCTACTTTTAAACATTTTAATTTCAAGAACAATGGGTCTGCATGTTCTAGGAAACCAGACCCTGTACATATGCGAACAGCTTTCTTTTGCAACAAAAGGATATTATCTGTCAAACTCTTTGACGTTGCCCACAGAATATTACAATACGAAATATAAGGTAAGATAAGAGTGTTATATAACATCAAAAGCACTTTGTCAGAAACAAAACTTTTTACTTTATATAATATACCAATATTGCGGGATATCGGTGTAGCGATATGATTCACATGGTCACTGCAATTAAGTTTATCATTAATAATACGCCAAGGAACTTTGTATATGTTTTCCTTTCAATGCGGGTACCATCTAGATTGACATTAATTTGTTGAGCACCTGAGCATTTCCTCCCTTTAACGTGAATGAAATTAGTCTTCTGCACATTCAAAGATAGTATGTTACTTCTGAACCATGATGTTAGCTTTGGTAATTCTGAATTAATAGTGAGTTCAAGGGTTCGAATATCACGATGAGATAAGAAAACACTGGTATCATCAGCAAATAAGGTGTAGGTCAAGATAGTTGAAACATCACAAATGTCATTTATGTAGATGAGAAATAAAAGTGGGCCTAGAATGGATCCCTGTGGAACACCACATTTCAGATACAGAATGTCAAAATTAACAGAGTTGCAGTGAGTAAACTGCCTTCTCATTGACAAGTAGCTAGAAAACCACTGATAAGCCACACCCCTTACACCATAGTGACAGAGCTTAGACAGGAGGATCGAATGGTCAAGTGTGTCAAATGCCTTACTAAGATCCATAAACACACCAATAACATGCTCACGTGCAGCTAGAGCACTAGAGACACAATCATAAAATTTCAAAAGGGCATGGTCAGTTGAATGAGACCTCCGAAATCCATACTGTTCAGGATTTAGAGAGTTATGTTTCTCCAAGAAATCATAGAGCCTGTTATATACAATTCTCTCTAAGATTTTAGGAAAGGCAGGTAGGCGTATATACAAGTATATGAACTGTTATAAATACGTATAGGCCTTTATACACCACCTATTGTTACCTAATGTCTAATCGATGTACACACGACAAATCAAAGCAAAATGTAAGTGTTGTATCAAATTGAGAAAGGTCATGTAGGTCATTTCAACATCAGAATTGTGTCTGGCAGAATGGAAGAAAAAGGTAGGACCGAAATGGAAGAAAATGAGGAATGTTCATGCTGCACTGACGAAACCGATTACTCGATATATTGAGAATATTGAGAGAAAATGAGTTAGGTGTGTAGACGGCTCCGCGAGTCGAGGTTGTCACCCCTGTGGTCATCGCGCCCTGTCATCCATGGAGCTACATGTTGTGTATGTATAGCTCCATGCGGAGAGTACGAGTACATGTACAAGCGTAATACTGGTATCCAGTCCAGACCAGTTAGGTCATTGATTGTTTCCACAGCTGTTCAGTGAGTGGAAGCTTGTAGGACACCGTGTGTAGGTAGGCTACATGAGAACAGACGGGGAGGTATGGGGAGAATTCCACTGTCTGCCGCTTACGTCTGGTAGCATTAAAAGTTTAAGGACGAATGCGGTAGACTTTACTTGACCTCGGATGACCGCTGGTTTTCTCCCGATCTCCTTAGATTTTCTGCTTCAGGAAATCATCATATTATACATCGATAATTTTGCAATGATTTCAGCATGACCATTGGCGTAAATGCACAAGGCAAGCAGTCTTTTAACTCTTCATCAAAAGCGTTGGAAACATGATGTTCGTGTTCTCCCTTGCTAAAGACTCGTTCAGAGAAAGAAGTAATTTTATCTTTCGTGTACTCTTGATTGGTGTCAGTCTTGTGAGGTTTTTGAACGTTTAACGGACCTTAAAACAATAAACCATCGAATACCCATGGCGCTGAATATCTTCATTTCTTTAAGCATATGGGTAATTTTAGGCGTTCAGTCAAGACGTGAATAGTCATTTAAAGTTCTGACCCATACCACATGTTTATCTCTGACGGGAAGAGTCTGCAGTGAAAGAAATCCAGACACTTCTCCAGATTGCAACTTTTATTGATGTCAGTTCCTAATATCTCGAGATCAGGCTAACTTAAAATGAACCCATTTTGCCGACAAAGCGTTATCTTGACAAAAAATTCATGCACAGATAAGACTGAGAAGTGGGGTACTCTTCCAAGCAGAAGTAATCGAACAAACTAAAAGCTTCCGCCAAGACAGGTGCACGTGTTACCCACATCCGATCGTTCGGGAATGCTATATTCCTTTGGGAAGAACCAAGATATGTTAAGTTATCATTCCCGCGCGCTCCGGGAAGGTATGAGAACTTGAATCTAAATTGCAACCATGTAAACTATATTGAATTTTAATATATGAAAATGTATCTATCCATCTCATATCTGTGTATCTCTTACAATTATGTTCGCGGTTTATTAGATACAAATAATTTAACTTATAATTGCTACAAATAAAAGCTTTGAAGTACCCGCTTATTCACGCGCCAGAATTAAATTATGTTTTGCCATGCTCTCTTCTTGACCACAGGTTATCCTGGTGTACACAGACGGTGTCATCGGCTACTCATTCCTTGCGTGGATCGTCTGCGGTGTTTTCTCATCGCTTGGCGCGCTCTGTTTCGTCGAGCTCAGCACGACCATCCCGCTGTCCGGCGGCGACTTCGCGTACATCCTCGAGGCGTGGGGGCCCTTCGTCGCCTTCATCCGCATGTGGATGAGCTTCTTCATCAGCTACCCGGGCGAGTACGCCCTCATCATCCTGATCGGCACGCAGTACCTCATCAGCCCGTTTCTCGCCAACTGCGACAGCCTGCCGCAGGGCGCGATTCAGCTCCTCACCATCGTAACGCTGTGTACGCTCAGCATGCAGTTTTTCCCTTCCACCATATTTCATGTCACGCTAGTGGAGATCTATTTAGCTTGTTTGCTGTCATAAGTTTTAATAAGGGCATGACAAAACCTATTAAAATTTAGAGAGGTTGATGTTGGTGATAATGATTCATGTTTGAATTGTGTTGGGCTTTTTTTTTTCTATTGAATGGGACGTTGCTTTTGCAATTTGTCAGTTTAATTATACACTACATTGTATTTCGTGGCGTAAATGAAAGGTTGGAAGAATGAGTTGAGACAAGGCTATGTAGTGACTGGTGCCCAGCAATAAGTCTCAAGGCCCAATATCAAATCATCTTGTCGTAAGAGGATAGATAGGCTTGTGGAGCATAATGCTTCTTATCGCGATGGTGCTCACTATACTTTGGTGCCGTGGAACCAAAGTCGCTATCAGTTGCACATCGCACCAAACTGTACAAATCATGTTGATGCTGAGGGCCGTGTATCCCTTTTGAAAACGTCACAAAATTTTGCAAGGTGGAAAAATAAGGTCTCCCAACATTGTGCATGAAATCTTATGGTTTTAAATACACCCCAGAGTTTTTATTTTATTTATTTATTTTTTTCATTTATTTTTTTCTATTTTTTTACAGATATTAGAAACTGACCTCGTGTCACTGGAGAATAGGTTCCCCATTTGATTTTTTTTTTTTTTTTGAGGGTCGTATTGAAGTCACTTGAAGTCCATACTACTGTTTGCCCTTTCATTATGAAAAAAAAATGCAGTGAAACTCCCCTGATTCCCTGAATAGAAAAAAAAAGAAAAAAAAATAAAGATCACCTACCTCTACAGTATACCAGCTTATGAAGGGAAGTTGATATTCAGAATCGCAAAAGGGGACACACGAACTTTCAAGTAGCTAGGGAGAGTTAACAACACACATTCGAGATGTTTCATGTAGTCGTCAATTTGTGCCTCAGCCTTATGGGACTGTGTCATACTGTAACAAAGATCAGGGTATGAACAGAAGGAAAATCAGGTGTAGCAGTTTACGATGTCACTTTGGGAGAATTGTGTACTGTGACAGACAGTGCCCTTATATTCCCAACGCTGTTCGTGGAGTTCTATTATTTCAATCAAGGCTAAATCAATATGTGCGTCACGTGTCCTAAAACAAATTGTAGTACACTTTCGTAGATTTTGGTCAGTGGTTTCTCAAATACACAACGCATAATGATGTTCCTTGCGTACTGTATGACCTCCATAAAAGTGGATAGACTGGCGTATTTACGGTCTCACAGTGAATACCGCATTGACCTAGAGTTGTTCTTTTGTCAGCTGTGCTATTTAAGGTAAACCTATTGAGCCTAAAACGCAGGTTTGAAAATTTGGTGCTTAGGCCAGCCAGTATTCTGGGACCATTATTTTGAAGGCTGTTGCAGGCAACATACTTTTCTTGCCGGTAGTGGTTGCGTGTAATCTTGAAATGTGTTACACATTTGATCCATTTATCGAAATGTTTTTGCTTTATTAACAAAAAGAAAGAAGGAAACAAACAAACGAAACGCCAGCAAGTACATGTACAACCAAAATGTTCATAAAACAACGCTAGAATTCTGTCATCGGTTAAAACATTGATGCTATCGCCTTCGTATGAATTACAATTATCTTGACATTTTGTTTTACCCCATGGTATAGTGTGATCATTTACCTGTTGCTCGGTTTCGGTGCCGGTAACATAATACACAACATGGTCGGTACAGTGATTATCACAACATGTGGAACGTCAAATGTCAAAGTCAGAATAAAGTATGTGTGTGCTCACGACTTGTTAATTTGGGCAGGTGCGATCTACTACCTGAACTGCACCAGCGTTCGGTGGACGACTCGGGTCCAGGTCTTCTTCACGGCGGCCAAGATCTCGGGACTGGTCATCATCATTCTCGGCGGCGTTGTCCAGCTCTGCAGAGGTGGGTGGACAGGACGTCGTATACGCGCGGTCTCAAATTTTGGGCCTTTGCGCGACCATCCTATCGGAATGAAGAGTTGCAGCAAAAAAAAAAAAATAATAATAATAATGATAATAATATAATGATAATAATAATATAATGAATTAAAAGAATACAGCATTTGAGATAAATAGATAGATACTGCGGTAGATAGATAGATTGATTGATTGATTGATTGACTGATTAAGTGAGTGATGAGTGAGTGATGAGTGAGTGAGCGATCGATCGATTGATTGATTGATATTGGTGTAAAGACCAGGGTGTACCACTTACGTATAAACTTGTTCTTTTAATTACGTACATGCTGTTGTTATTTTTTTATATTAAACAAAAAAAGAAACTGGTCACTGAGGGTAGGTATATAGCATTACCATCCCCACGAAAGAAAGGAGTAAAAAGATGAGGGAAAACAGACAAACAGGAAAAAAAAAAGTGTGAACCATTTTAAGTTCATATCGCGATACAGCCGTTTACACGTTCGTTTGTTTGAAACTTTAAGCGACAAACGATGGAGCTGATAACAATGGAACACAGGGAGCGGGTTTATCAATAATATGTTATTGGGTAGCATGCCAAGGATGTTGTAGGTGCTATTGGAGGGTGAGGCGATCGTTCGATGAGGTTCATGTGAAGGTCGTAAGTCTTTAGGTCAGACCAGAACAGAGACTGAAAAACCGTGGCACGCGTTCGGCGAGGCGGTATCACGCCGTCGACCTGACACAATACTAGTGGAATCCTAGGGGTAACCTCTACAAATCGAAATGTACGAAGGTGATGTTAATATGGGGTTATTTTATAGCACGCAATGATTGCATTACAACATTGCTTTGGACGTGATAAGTAGGATAAAGTGGCACTGTGAATTCTCTTCGTGACCTCATTGTCAATATGTGGATGATTATGATGTTATTTGTAGAAAGCTGTAATCAGCATTACAGTTATATCATTCTCAGTTCCCAAATGTTGATTTTGGCAAGTCCTAGTACTGTTCACATGAACGTACTGTCTACTGAGCCATTTATTTTCCAACAGTAAGTTTGATTTGGACAAGCCAATGGGTGCTGTATAGCCCATATCACCCTTCGATTAAAAAGAAAAGAGTGAAAAAAGAAAGGCATTTTCAACCGCATCTGCTAAGGATACTATCTCCGCAGGGGGGGGGGGGGGGGGGGGGGGTCGGCTACCGGTACAGTATTAATATTACTGACCTACAAAACTCGTGCAGAATCAAATTTGTCAGATAATGCCTATATATGGTCCTGCAGTATTCTCTTTATCTTCTCAGACATCTTTAGCTTGCCTTATAGCCGCCGTGATGGGAAGGATATTGCGCACCAAATGCAGTTCATGCATGCCCTAATACCGAGTACTTACATAGAATGGCTTGAGAGAGATAGAAACCAATGAGAATTTCCTTTAATTCCCCCTTCGTGATTCATTATACCAGTGTCCCTATCGGTACCCGTGGTACAATGTCTTTTCCTCCTCAGCCACACACTCGTTTCCTCTGCGCGTCCTTTATCGTGTAAAATACCGTTGGCTGTTTGAACAGCTTCCAGGCTTTCCTCGCAATATTTGTGAGGGAAAAATAAGAAAGAAGAAAAAGCAGAAGTGCAAATTCTGACAAACCAGGTTTTCCACTGAAGTTCACCATATCCTGTGTTCCTTCAACTAGAAAATCTACTCCGTACTTTGTCTGCGTTGATTTTTGGTTTTAGTGCTGTTACTTTTTTTTGAAGCATTCTGTATTGAATTTACCTTGATCTGTATTGTGCGTATGTAGTTTCCTCTTTTGTCTTCACTTCGCTTTTTCATAAAGAGTATTTGAAGTGAAATCCACCTTGACAAGGAAAGCATTAAGATTTGTTTGAGCATTGGACTATTGCACACGTTTTTTGTTTGTTTTTGGGTTTTTGTTTTGGGGTTTTTTGTTGTTGTTTTTTTACATCTTGCTAAAGTATGAAGCGAAATGAGAATGAGCTTTTAGGGGGATTATAGAGCTCTTTTTAGGTAGAGTCCTTCAAGTACAATGTGCAGTTTTGACAATTCGTTGCAGTAAACACTACCTTTAGAAGGACTGAGCGTTCGCGTAGACCCAACCATTGTATCATTGCTGATACCTTCCATTGTGGATTCCGGAGACAGAATCCCTGATAACTGTAGCATTGTATTGAAAGGTCTCAACTTCCCACGAAAGGCGGTGGCGGAGAAGAAAAAAAAAGTGACCTATTTTCCAAAGTAATAAAACTTCAAGTGTTACCATGTGTGTGTGTGTGTGTGTGTGTGTGTGCAAAATATTTTATATTTCCTGCCAGAAACAAAAGAAATCATTACAGTTTTGCCAAATTTATAATTTAAAGCAAGCGCAGAAGTTAGATGAACATATACTTCAAAAAATAATGAAGGTTTTGTATTCAACATCAACTGGAATCGTATTCAGATCTATTTAGACTGTTGATAGCTTCCTGTGAAATCGCATTATTTATGCAATGTATCGTGTAGCGTGATATTTATTTGTACATGAATGTTGATATGTGAATAAAATTTCTTTGTGAAAAAACCCCGAAAAAAAACCAAAAAAGAAACAAAACTTCAAGAATTAAAAAAACGGTAGGAAAGGAGAGGATTAAAATATGTAGGAAGAAGGAGGAAGATGAGAAGAAGGGGATGGAGAAGAAAAAGCCAATGTCCAAGCAGACACTGCTAGTTTGAGAAAAAGTGCACTTTTTCCCCTGTACATGTGCTGCTTTAACAAAAGATATGTGAGAGCACCCGGGCAATTATGTTGATTCTGACGGTCGGAACAACATTGATAACAGTCGGAAGGGAAACCATTGTTCCATGGTTTTTGTGTGAAGGTCGAAAGGGTTGTTTACTAGAGTAGTCTGACCCTACGGATCGATTTGCCCTGAACTCGAACTGGGAGCAGAGCGGTAGTCCACCCACCCTACCCTTGACCTCGGATTGTTTCGAGAGGGCTCACATTTTGTTGAAGAAGAAAATGACTGTGGCAGCAATTCATCGAAAGCCTATGGATTCATTATTCTTTTAATTATGTTAGCCGGATCGTATGAAGCGGAGATGTCACTCCTAATTTGTGTGTGCGTGTGATTAAATAGAATGAAGATTAATGCTTGTGGCAGAACGAGAAATGTGATCCTTGATTATGTTGTTATGTCATTTCATTTTGGTTTTTGTCCCTTACGTTTTGTCCGTTTTTGTACTACAGATATCTGAAACAACCCGCTGAGAAATAGTTTCTGTAAATCATCAGAAAGTCCCTTTTTCTTCTTTTTCTTCTTCTTCTTCTTCTTCCTCTTGTCACCAGTTGTTACTGTGAACTTTTGGATAATCTTTCATGATTTTTAGGCACTGGCTGCTAAGACGTTCGTGTTGCTGAACCTAATGCATACTGACAACTGAGTATATTCCACTGTTCTAGCATCATTTTCATTTCCTTCGCTGTCCTCAGGAAAAACGGAACATTTTGCCGACGCATTCGAGGGATATTCCAACCCGAAGAATTTCCCCCTCGCTCTCAACGCCGGAATTTTTGCCTTCTCTGGCTGGTAGGTTACCGTGAAACCCGCATGTAGGCGGGCCAATGGAGTTAAAAATCATTTAAAGAAGTTGGGGATCGTAAATATGTAGGTAGATTAAATAGGAACACACGCAAGCATTCATAATTACCGGTAGATATAAGACACACTTTCAGCTAATTTGGTTATTGAACTAGAGCAAGCGGAAGTGTGGTATTTCCATACATTGTACCATTCCCCACATACTGACACGCACTGTAGCTATTTGTAACCTCATTTTACCTTCCGCAGCAAATGTACTTGTTTTACTCGATAGTATATGAAATATATAGGAGAGGCATTGTTGAAGTTAACTTTCCAACACTTGCTTTGCTTTTCTTTGCTTTGCTGTGCTTTAATGACCCCTTGCTCTATGAAGTAGAAAGTATAAACCATAGTAGTCCATGCGTTACGTGTCATCACGTCGCAATGAATGATGGGATTTATTTTTCTTTCCGTGATGAGGTCAAATGTGCTTCCTATTATGGTAGCGCAGTGACGTTTAAACTCGTAAACCTTTCACTATTCAACACATCTTTGCAAAAAGACAAGACTAGAAAAAAAAACCCCAACAACAACAAAAACAATAGACAACAAGCACTTCAACCCAGCTGGTCAGGAAACGCTTGTGTAAACATGTCTTTAGCAACCATGCTAGGTTGAGCAGTAAGCTTTGTAGGGTATTGATTGAAATTGTTTTCATTTTTACTCTTTACACACAGCGAGATAAACTAAAAGGGAGCGTTAAAGTAAAAGGACGCTTCTAACAAATTAACTTAAATAATGTAAATTAAGTATGTGTAAATAAAATCAAATAATAAGTTAAAGTGAAGTGTGTGTGGCCCGGAGCCACCAAAAATTGACATCGGGACACCAATCTCCCCCAAACGCTATCTTTTGGTGGCCCCATCGGGCAGCTAATAGGCCTGTTTGAAATTAATGTTTATATTTCCTTTCATTTCGGGCCACCACATTTCATTTTCATGTCATTTGGGCCACCCAAATTTAAGATAAAAAGATTTTAGTGGCCCGAACAGGTCACCAAAGGAAATAAAAGTGAGTGTCGAGCCCTGATATCCTAATCGTGATTTTAATGGCAAGAGAGGTGGTAGTTACAGCGACATTATCGACAGTATACGGAATTTAGTTCATCCTCTCTGAACAATCAATAGAAAAGAGTCATGAGGCGATGGCGTCATTATCTCGTCTAATTTGCATATTGCGACCGACTTTACTTTTCTGTGAAAACGTGAACGTTTCGATTCCATAACTTTCTTATTTTATGTCCGATTTCCCGATTTAAAAACAGACTTCTATTCTTCTGCTTGATTTTATGTACTTACGTATCAATTAAACGATGAGGTCATGTACAAAAATAGAGAAGAAGAAGAAGAAGAGATTAGTGCAGAGGTTCTGTGCGACCCTGAAAGGCACAGACGTGAAGGTTAAGTGCTTGTTTGTTTGATTAAAGAAGGTTTGTTTTCCTCAAACTGTTTGTTTTCAGGCAATATCTGATGTTCATCACGGAAGAAGTCAAGAACCCCGCAAGGTGAGTATAATGTGCGTTGCATGTCGCGATAATTGGCACTACAACCCATATTAATCATCGAAAGTAGAGCAAGGATACTAACAAGCATAGTTTTGCCACCGACTAATGAGGCGCACGGAAGGAAATTCACCACTGCGGCCGGGTCGCGTTTGTTTTGGGTTGTTTTCGTGTTGTCGTCTGTTTCATGCAAAGTCTTGTTTTTGCTCAAATCAGTTATGCACAATTATCCGTAAAGTCGATGTTTTGTGCAGGCTGTGTACAAACCCAGTGAGAAGTATAGTAGCTCGCTTTCGGTCGTTGTTATTTGCATATTTCTGCATCAATTCCATCAACTAAATGATATGCGCGAATGTGAAAACAAAAATGAGGAAACTTATCTTGAAAACTGCCAGTCTCATGCGTATGATGAAATATCGAAGAGTTTTTATGTTGAATGTGTGTGTGTTCATTGTACCTATAATACCAGCTTTACCTGTATCATAGCTGGTAGCTGCTATTCGTAACTTCTCAGTATCTGATGTTTTTAAAATCTATGAGATGTGTCAATTTCTTTGGGCCACCATGATAGCCCCCCCCCCCCCCCCCCTGCTATTTTTTTTCCTTTCCCCGATGTATTGCTCGTGAATTTAGTGCATTGTTATAATTCGCTTTGAATATCCTCCATGTCAGTAATATGACCAGCCGCTTCCGTTCATGACTCCGTAGCTGACACTCGTATCAATATTTCTCTCGACCTCTAGAAATATTCCGCTGGCCGTCATCATCTCGATGATTGCCGTCACGTCCATCTATCTCCTCACCAACGTCAGCTATCTGACCGTCCTCTCGCCCGTCGAGATCATCCATTCCAACGCCGTCGCTGTCGTGAGTTTTTAAAGTTTGCCTATATCTTTGATAAAAAGCAGACATTGTCTAATGAGCTCTTTCTCTGTTCCTTTTGACTGCTAATAATTAAAGTAGTGTCTGAACCAAGGTTCTTGATGTCGACAGTTCTACTGTCCTGAAATTACACCTTATGCTGTAAATGCGTCAGGAAAGATTTAAGAATTGAACATTCGATATGATTTTATACAACTGTACCATAAATTTAATGACGGTCGATAAAATGATTGTCTCCCTAAATCATGTCCCGAAATATTAATGTAAATGCGACAGGAAAGATTTAAGAATTGATCGTTCGATATGATTTTATACAACTGTACCATGAATTTAATGACGGTCGATAAAATTATTGTCTCCCTAAATCATGTCCCGAAATATTAATGAGAGTAATGTCCATGCATGTATGATCATGTGGCTTGAAGAGAATATAAGCATTAGAATAATGATGGTAAAGACTGATTTTGAGGTCAAAGCAAAACAAAAGTACATGTAGATATGTTGAGAAACTCTGGCATGGTTAATTTTTCAAAGATGAGGAGCTGTTGCAATGGATTCAGTGGATTTAAACGGAAATGTACCGTATGTTAAATATTTTTCATTCCGCTTGCCCCGTTTTCGTGAAGGACTTTGCCGAGCAGCTTTTCCCGGTATTCGCCTGGATCATTTCTATCTTCGTGGCTCTGTCATGTGTTGGCACCGTCAATGGAAGCTTGTTCGGGAGCTCTAGGTAGGAGATATTAAGCAAACAATCATCGACTGCGAGGGCGATGGTACAATCTAACATCGAGGTGTCTGTCAGGCCGAGCCGAAGGCGAGGGCTGATAGACACCTCAAGGATTACCGCGGGGATGTTAGATTGTATCCTTTGCCCGAGAAGTAGATGATTATTTGCTTTATATCCAACATCAATTTACAAACTTTAGATTCGATAAAAGTGTATTACATCAACCACGCAGATATAATCGTGCTGAACGTTTACAACACAGGTGGTTGTACCGTAAAACCACGGTCCGCGGCACGGCGGCAGTCGAATGAAGGAGAGTACTGTAACGTTAGATCTAAGACGATAATACGCGATACTGATGTATCGATAATTGTGCTTTCTAGCTATCCGCGTGGCCAATAGATGCGAGCGATACCTTTATCGATTCCACTCGCGGGTATGTAAAAATGCTAACGAAAAAGGCTATCACATATGTGACACTCCCGCGGCATAGATGTTTGGAGAAAAACATCTCTCGGTCACGTGTTCCAAGTTAAGTAATCCCATTGGTCAAACATACTCACGCGGGATATAACGTGAGATACAGTTTTCCTCTTGTCACTGTGTGGCGTTTTGACCGCATCTTTTGACCCCCAATTTTCATGTTTTTCCTTTTCCCCCATCATTCTTCCGCTGCATACTTCACTCTTGATATGTTTTCTTATGTTCCCGTGGTTATCAGAGAGGACACCATGAAGATGAGATGGAGTGAGATAAAAGATGGACAATCACTCGGAAAAAAAAAAGAGAACAACGAAAGTACAACAACGTATTAAAAGAAAATGGACAAGAAATCAAATTTGGGCTAGAGGCATCACCTATTAGTACTACGATTCTGGGCCTAAAATATCAGCCGCTGTAATGAGCACTTCGCCTTTCCTGTCCGACTGCATGCACGTTGGAACGTAAAGGGCCTTCGTTTTTCATTTCTGATCCTGCTGGTTTTGTTTTACTTCCAAATGTTGTCGGAAGTTCATGCGAGTCGTGTTAGTGGCTATCATCCAATTCCTTGCTTCCTTTGCAGAGTTCTGTACGTAGCGGGCCGCGAAGGTCTGATGCCAAAGGTCATGTCAATGATCCACGTACGCAAGAAGACCCCCATCCCTGCCGCCATCTTTACGGTAAGGATTAGATTTATCGTGTTCGTTTACCCTTTCTCCTCTCGCCGACTCGCCGGTTGCATTCAACCATAGTATATCCTTGTGATAGAGTACTTGCACTCTACACCAACGGTACCCTCAAAATCATAATAGAAAACGTGGTGAAATAATAAATTTAGACTGAAATTCAATGTGCTAAACTCGGTTTCGTCTTGGATTCTTACAGAGATAATCTGTAGCCGTTGTCGGCAACGAACACTTTTCTTCAGCGTGTATTACCGCAAGAGGTCTTTTGATATGTAGGGAAAAGTCGCCGGGTGCGATAAATGTAAGGTGCGATGTAGACGGAATGATATACTGTAGATCTTACAGAAAGAAATAATGTATGTTTACGATATATGGACATGAGCGACATTTCTAATCTCTGTTGGGACATTTCATCTTTCATCACCAAAATGATTGATTTATGACTGGGAATGCCCTCCCTTCTGTCCATTAATATAGCTCCCGATTGCCATCGTCATGGTTCTCAACAACGACATCTTTCTCCTGCTGAACTTCGTGGCCTTCATCGAGTGGATCATGAACTTTCTGGCTGTGGCCATCATTCCTTACTACCGCTGGAAACACCCAGACTTGCCACGACCGTTCAAGGTATAACACCTAGAGTCCGATTTTCCCATTTCTCCTCCTCTTCATCATCATTACCATCATCGTCATCATCATCACCAATAACATCATCATCATCATAATTGCCACCCTCATCATCTCCATCAACGTCGTCCTCATCCTCATCCTCATCATCAGTACCATCAACATCCTCATCATCACCGTCAACGTCATCCTCATAATTGCCATCCTCATCATCACCGCCAACGTCATCCTCATCCTCATCATCATTACCATCAACGTCATCATCACTACCATCAACGTCATCATCATTACCATCAACGTCATCATCATTACCATCAACATCATCTTCATAATTGCCATCATCATCATCACAGTCAACATCCTCATCCTCGTCATCATTACCATCCACATCATCATAGTCCTCATCACTATCATCATCATTGTCATCTTTATTATCATTATCATCGTCCATCAACATCGTCCTCATCATCGTTTGCCCTTTCCTCAACACCTTCCTCTTCTCCTTTCCTCTACCCCTCGTCATCCCGTCTTCTCTTCCTTCCTTCCTTCCTCCCTTCCTTCCTCCCTTCTTCATCCCCCTCCATCCTTCTCCCAAATGACTTGGGAGAATGGCTACATCTTGTGACAAACGAGGACATAACGAACATACTGAATCTAATTTTTCAGAATCTATCTTCTTGCAAAGAAGTACATCTCCAATGGCTAGAAATTTCAACATTTAAGTCACTGTTATAAAATCTCATTTGTCCACAAATAAGTTTCAGTGTTGTGTACACATTATCCTATTCGCTAGTACTTTGAAATTAAATGTCAAATAACTAAAGTCTAAACTGTCTAAACTAAAGTTTGTGGAGTTAGGAAGGCTTGCAAAAAGGACTGCTATATATGATGGGTCGGACTGGATATGCTCTGTCTGAATGCTGGTGATATCTGGTAGAAGCTTCGGACGTATTCCACCACATTTTCTCGCAAATCTCGAAGAATTTCTCCCCCTCCGTGCTTGGCCCCTAGGTACCGTTGTTCATCCCAGTCATCTACATGTTGGGCGTGCTCTTCGTGCTGGGGATGGCTCTCTACGCGTCTCCCAGGGACTGCGGACTCGGGCTGGTGGCCGCAGCGTCCGGCGTCCCCGTCTACCTCGTGGGCGTTTACTGGAAGAACAAACCACCTGCCGTCCAGAACGCCATCGATCAGACCTCTTTGTTCCTCCAGAAGCTCCTTCTCATTGTAGAACCGGAAGCCAAGGTTGAATGACACTCTGGTTCTTGTTCTGAGCTTCGATATCATCATTCTCTCACACCCAAAAAAGAGGGTGTGGCAGAAGATGATAGCATCTGAACTCTTTATCCCTGTACATGGTAACGCCATGGCAATAAGACCCATGAATCACCGAGGTGAATAGTGATTATGGAAAACGAGAAACTCTTGATGCTGTGGCGTATAGATATGTTTCGAAGTGAGGAAGATAGAGATCTCTTTTGTTTATCAATACGCACTCGCTGGTTATTGTCACTGTCCTGACAGCCATCGTCACTGCAATCAGTATCATATTTTGTTCCCTCGTGATTTGGTCCGTAATCCTGTTAAAAGTAGGCCTGCCACTTCCACTAGACGTCATTATCCCTGGCATCAATATGATTGATGTGTCTTTAAGCACTTAATTGGGCGATGTTTTATTGTTGTGTATTTCTGAATGTATAAAGCGTAAACTTGCACCGTCTGTCATAACTTTGATGTAGAAGTATGTAGATACACATGCTGAGCAAGTTTGTCAGTTTAAGCGACGGTCGCTTGTTTTGTGTGCGCTTGTGTGTGCGCATGTGTGTGCATGTGTGTTTCTAGGTATTAGTTAATATAGTGTCTTTATAATGTGTGTGTGTGTGTGTGTGTGTGTGTGTGTGTTTGTGTTCGATGTGAGGCTTCCACGTAGGAACACCTTGATTTAAAACAACAACAAGCGAAATAGTGACAGTTAGAGGTAGTTATCCATGTGCTGCATCAATACGCTCGAAATCTTTCTGCCGGTAACGATTTGTACCGGACTGAAATGTACTCTTACCGGACAATACTGGTACATGTACTTGCCAACCGAGAAATGTCCCCTTCCCAGCCAGGATGTCGTCGCATCGCATTCGGATCGCACAATTTGTTTGCGCCCTATACCGTTTGTCCTCCGCCTCGTCCTGAGAACTCTCCGATAGTTATTGTGTAGTTGCAAGGTACTGTAACTGGCAATAAGAGATGATTGTCCCAAGAGGGCCTAAATCCCGAAGACTCTGAAAGGTGTCTCATTGTGTAGATGTCTTACACAGTGACAAGCACTTCGGGAAATCAGACATGTGCGCATGCGCGATTGCACTATGCAATATTGTCAAGAGGCTTAGTGTTTTCATCATTATTTTTTACGTAGTAAAAGATGCCAGATCGACCGAGAATTTTGCTATGAGGTAGGACGTACTCTTCTCAAATGGAGTTCATAATTTTTGTTCCAATTGCATGCACTTTGTAGTGAAGTCGATATTTGTTTTGTTTTGTGTTTTGTTTTTTGTTAAAGAAGAAAGTACAATTGTATAAAGTCGAGAGACAGGTAGAAGGCAATATTAAGAAGACAGGTTCGGTAGGACTTATGTGTTTGAAACGCACAAAATAAGTAGCTCTTCTCACGCTTTCTTTAACTGGTACATGTATTGAAAGCAATTTTCGTATGCATGCGTCTTTTGCCATACATGTACTTCTTATTTGAGTACAGAAGTTCTTTTGCTATTTCTGTTTTGTTCTGCCTTGTGCCTTGTTGTGCTGCTCTAACGTACCCTGGAATCCTGTCGAGTCTATCAATGAACCCCAAGTGAACCCCAAGAAGTGAAGTGCTCGTTCTTTTGTGTGATTGGTCAGGACTACATCACGTGACGAATTACAGTGATGGACTTTCACGTATTTCATATTTATCTCTGTCATCTGACCCCATTTTTTTTCCCCGTCATCTTCTGTCAGAACTACCACTACCTGTACTGTTTAATACCTCTTGTCATTTCGAGACGTAACTTGGGGAGCAGGGTAAAACTGGCCGTCCATGGACAGGAAAGCTGACGTTCCTAAGAACATTATTTTGGAGCTGATAAACGGCGCGCATCAAGTCGAATGCAGTCTGATAAATACAGTGTATAGGCTTAGGTTTATCAGATATGTAAGGCGTGTACATAATTATTGTGTGTGTGTTGATCATAATCCTTATGTATATACTGTGATGTGTGTGCGCGCGTGTATGTTTGCATATAGAAAAGAGAGAGAGATAGAGTGTAGCTGATGAAGGTGTTCATTATAGTATATTCGAGCGTTATGCTCTAGTATCCATCCAAATTATTAACTTTCCAGCACCGCAGACGTATAAAGTTATTTGTAAAAGCTGAGATAAAGAACGGAACTGTCAGATTCGATGGACCCCATGTTTTAAGTGAATGATTTAGGAATCTTGTTCTGTGATTAATACGCCGTGTGTGTCTCGTTCTGTTTAGTCTGAAATCGTTTCGTTTTACTGTCATGTGCTTTGTAGGTGTCATTTACTATCATGATGATGATGGTGGTGGTGGTGATGATTATGATGATGAAGATGAGTATCATTAATGAAAGCAAGATATCATCGCCCAGTGTTTTTCAGCCGCAGAAGGGATAACACTGCATTCTCTGACTGTCAAAGAAGAGGTATGCTTGTATTTGTTTGTACTAATTAATGCGTTTCACTGAAGAGAAACGATTTGATGTTTTTGTTCTGGGGAAGAGGTAAAGTGATCGTTGTCGTTGTATGACGTCACAAAGAGAAAGCGAGAAAGTTGTCGCTAGACTGGAGAATCAAGCATGATAGTGAGCAAAGACTTTCCCCCACAATTTGTCTAGTATAAAGTGAATTTTAGTTGAAATTGCGACTTGTAAACTGGATGCTGGCGTTGGGAGAAGCCTTTACACTCTCACATAATCTGGGAAGTGGACCAGTGTACCGAGATATTTCTGCTATTATTGTAAAGCTGTACGAATGTTGTATTTTTTTCTTAAATGGATGAATGTAAATTGAATGGAATTGCTTTTAAATTGGACGTTTTTATTAACTTTTATCAGTCATCCAATAAAGTTATGAAATGTTTTGCTGTGTCGATACACAGAGTAGAGATCGAATTGCTCTTCCAGAAGAATTCTTGAAAAAGGATTGTGACAAGTGTGTAGTCTAGCATACATGTGAAACACGATCGTATCCTGAAAATCTAATTTCGTACATCTGTCCAAGTTGCCGTGCAATTGGTGTGAGATCTAGCGGTCAAATTTGTTAAATTTATCAAAGTGGCCAAAGTTATCACATTATATACTGTGATATACTGTATTTGCCAAGAAGCAGAAAAGTATAATTTATCAAGTGGCTGTGAAGTTGAGACGGAAATTCAGTATTACATGTGTTCACCATTGGATGATAACCCTAACCTCTGCCGCCAAGAAATTATCCCGTATAGGTTCTATTCACCAAAATTTTCCACATTAATGTGGGCGTACTTAATGGACGTTTGTGCATGTGTGTGCGTGCGTGTGTAACAGGTTTTGCCTTAGAGAGTGTGTTTTGTGTGGGCAAATGTGTGTGTATTTCTTTTTATTTTTTATTTTATTCATTTATTTTTTTTTCCATTATTATTTTTGGGAATGTTGTTCTTTGTCTTCCTAGGCTCATGGCAGCTAGGCGAGTTGTTATATAGCACAGACCAGCAATAAGTGTAGAGGCTTCTACTGTACTTCGAAATATTTTTGGCGATATCAATCACACAACAGTCGGTATATATATATATATATATATATATATATATATATATATATATATGTATATATATATATATATAAACACACTGCTAATGACTGACTTTTCCCATAATATCGCAAGGACGAAAAAGCAGAACAAAACGCCAGCCTGTGATATAGAATAAGAGACCAGATCACCTTCATCTACACGGACATGACATTTGTTTGTGAAATATGCAAGCTGTCGCCTTTAAGTTTTTTGAACGATTTCTGTGTGGTTATTTCTTTTTTCCCGTGGGTGAGAGAAAACAGCAAACAAAGCAAAACAAGCCCCTGGTTACAGAGTCTGTAAATTCCAGTAAAACTGGCAAGATGACTTTGTAAATACAGATGTTTTAGGTCTTTTGTTTTATTTCGAACTGAAAGATCAAGTGCGTTGTGTTTTCCGCGTTGACAGGGTACGAATCAAATGTGTATAATCTTACTTGTCTCGTGTCAGAAGATTAATGAGTGAAACTTTGAGATCACTTTTATTTTTCATGTAAAAGTTTTCTGCTAATGTGAATTTGAGTGGTGTTCCGTAACCGGAGGAATTAACGTTAATTTGATTCTAATGTTAGTGACGTAGTGATGTAAGTGAAGATAATTGCCCGCCAAGATACATGTACAATGTGCACAATGCTGGATATTTTGATGTAATGTGTGAGTGAGTATAGCATCAGACGTTGTATTTTATTCTTCGAAATCGCTTTCCTTTATACTCTGTCTGTTCGTGTTATTATACCGTACATTTCCGAACAACTCGTTTGTCGATGTGGTATAGTCGTGGGCATAGATCCCCAGTCTATAATGTAATCAGACCTCCCATATCTATTCCTGTGGCAAAACCATAGAAATTACTGTAAAGTATTTATGCTGTGCCTATTGGAATCGCAAAGTAATGTTTTTTAAGCTTTGAAGAGTGACCTGTACATCCTCATTGAACATTACAGTTTAAAAGCACTTTTTTAAAAGTCGTGTAAAAAAAAAAATCTGATGGAGAAGAAATGTCCAACATGCTGACAATGTTCCCTGAAATTCTTGTTTAGAGTTCCGTAGTCTAGACCCTCATTTTAAATGAACGCTCATTTATTAGCAACCACGGTAGTCGCTTGCTTGACTTTTACATCTATTTATTGAGAGCAGCTTCCTTATGTGTAACTGAAACTTAGATTTTACCCTCCATTCGTACATCATCCTTACGTGTCTGATGTGGGGGCGCTGTGGCATAGTGGATAAGACTTCCAACTCCCAGTCGGAGAATCCGTGTTCAATTCCCGCCCAGTGCTAACGTCCTTGCACAAGATGTTTTTAAACAGCAGGCCCCTCTTGACCCAGATGTGTAAATGGGTACCTGGCAACGCTAGGTTAATAAAAATGGCAGGGCCCTCTGGTAGAGCAGTGGCAACACTGAAGAGGCTAACCTGGATAAGGAAAACCCTGTTATTATTGTTATTATTGTTATTGTTATTATTATTATTATTATCATTATTATTATTATTATTGTTATCATTATTATCTAGATTTACTGCCTTTTTAAAAAAAAATTCCTTTGTCTGTTATCAGCATGTTAGTTTGCTACAGAAAAGTTTGTCGTGTATGGACATGGGCGCAAAGTCGTTTACTTTATTTCCATGTCTTGTTTAGTGGGCGATCTTGTCAGTGCTTACGTTACCTTTTTCTTTTTTAACATATCTTTCGAGTGCAATGTCGAAATGTCCAGCAACATGCGGACGATTTTTATCTGCTTGGCCAACAAAGGAGATAATTCTGGTGACGGTTCTTGGTATGTCTCGTATTCTTTGTTTCTCTCTCTCTCTCTCGTTTAAAGCAGTCCTGAATTTGATATCGAATTTTTTTTTTGATAATAACAGCGAGTGTGTAAGATCTTTATGAGAAATATCTGATTTGTCAAGACTTAATGGTCAGGTTATCTCAAATTTTAAACTGTTGTAATGCTTTTCTTGTCTCATAATATTTTCTTCTTTAAAAAAAAAAAAATCATTTATGTTTGAAGTTTGTTTTTCTTATTTTTTTTAAAAGATCTTTTCTTTGCCAGTTTGTGATCGACATTCGACTTAACGTGACACTTCTGGATTCGGAAGTGAGCGGTATTCTGCACTATGAAAATTTAATCTCACATGAACAGTGATACTTGTAATTCAGTTGATAAACATGGAGTATATTTATGTGTATCCTGCTATGTCTGCCGTGCGATTTGATTTAGCTGGATTTACGTGTGAAAACTACGATTTACAATGTCATGACTTCCTGGTTTAATGTATGTGGAGATGGACGGAACGAGAGAAATGGGAGTTATTTCGAAATGATGTGCCTCTTTTTAGCTCACCTGAGCCAAAGGCTCAAGTGAGCTATTGCGATCGCCCTTCGTCCGGTGTCCGTCGTGCGTCGTGCGTCGTCCGTCGTCCGTCGTCCGTCGTCCGTCGTCCGTCGTCCGTCGTCCGTCGTCCGTCGTCCGTCGTGCGTCGTGCGTAAACTTTTTACATTTTCATCTTCTTCTTGAAAACCCCATGACCGATTTTCATCAAACTTGGCAGGTAGCATCCCTAGGGGGTTAGGAACTCAATTTGTTAAAATGGGCACCATGCCCCACCCAGGGGGCCCCCAGGGGGGCCCAAACCCCCCAAAATTAAGGAATCTGTAAAAATCTTCTTCTCTAGAACCAGAAGTGATAGAGCTAAGTTAATACTATGAGTTAGTACATTGATGACTGTAGTTTCAAGTTTGTTCATGGCAGAATCAGGGGTGCCCCCCTTGGGACCCAGGGGAGGGGGGTGGGGAAGGGTTCTAATGGGACCTAAATTGTACATTTTCATCTTCTTCTTGAGAACTCCATGACCCATTTTCACCAAACTTGGCAGGTAGCATCCCTAGGGGGTTAGGAACTCCATTTGTTAAAATGGGCACCATGACCCACCCAGGGGGCCCCCAGGGGGCCCAAACCCCCCAAAATTAAGGAATCCGCAAAAATCTTCTTCTCTAGAACCAGAAGTGATAGAGCTAGGTTAATACTATGAGTTAGCACATTGATGACTGTAGTTTCAAGTTTGTTCATGGCAGAATCAGGGGTGCCCCCCTTGGGACCAGGGGGGGGGGGGGGGTGAGGAGGGGTCCTAATGGGGCCTAAATTGTACATTTTTATCTTCTTCTTGAGAACCCCACGACCCATTTTCACCAAACTTGGCAGGTAGCATCCCTAGGGGGTTAGGATCTCAATTTGTTAAAATGGGCACCATGCCCCGCCCAGGGGGCCCCCAGGGGGCCCAAACCCCCCAAATGAAGGAATCTTTAAAAATCTTCTCTAGAATCAGAAGTTATAGAGCTGAGATAATACTATGAGGGAGTACATTAATGACTGTAGTTTCAAGTTTGTTCATAGGAGATCCAGGGGTGCCCCTCTTGGGGGTGGGGGGGGGGGGTGGTTGGAAGGGTCCAAATGGGGGCCTGAATTGTACATTTTCATCTTCTTCCTTACAACCTCATGATGGATTTTTGTCAAACTTGGCAGGTAGCATCCCTAGGTGGTCAGGATCTCAATTTATCAAACTGGGCACCATGCCCCACCCAGAGGGCCCCAGGGGGCCCCAATTCCCCCAAATTAAGGAATCTTGAAAAAATTGGGCCCTTATTGTACATTTTCATCTTCCACTTGAGAATGCCTCGTCAAATTTTGGTAGAGCTGTGAATAATTTAGATTAGTGACTGCGTAAAAGGTGAACTTGCGATACTCAGGTGAGCGCTAGACCCGCGGGTCTCTTGTTTCAAATAATAGAACGTAAGATGCGCCTTTCTCTTAGCTGTATAGACAAAGTGCTTGCAGTACAATTAATTTTATAAAGTGAGCACAATTTAGGCCCCGCGTTGAAAATTGATATGTTGCACATTGTCCAAATATAAAGATATATAAAGTCTCGTTCAGTTTCGTGTCATTTTCAGTGATGAAAGTCATGTTAATCATGTAGCATTTTTCATATTTTCATGAAGGCACCTGGCAGTAAGTATATTGATCAGAGAAAGCCCAAATGAAATGGTTTGGACATTATCTTATGGAATGTGTAAAAAGGCGTATTTACTTGAAGCATAAAAATGTCGACGTTTGGCCATCGTGCTATGCAACAATTTATTATTCGTGATACTAACAAAGGTGACGCAGTGTTGTAAGTATGAGCAACTACTGTATATTATCGAAACTGATGAAACTTAACTTGTCAATGATAATTGTTAAAAGCAAACGGATTAAAGTCCGAATTACTCAATGTTCAAGCACTGCATTTAATGCTATGCTTTCACTATTTATGGCAGAAGGGTGACGTATTGGATTTAAGCACAATATTAAATTGTAAAGAGTGATTTTCTTAACAGAGACTCGACTGACTAACGTTTTTCTCTATACGATGGCTGCCAACTTGTCTAGTTTGTGTACACACTTGTATACGCTTGTGTGTTTGTATGTGTGTTGTGTGCAATAATGATAATTATATGAATACATGTATGTATAACGGCTATTTAAAAATGTTTCCATAAGCTCTATACAGTGCGGGATAATAACACTGAACAAACATTAACAAATAAGGTTTATGTACAAGAAAAAAGGAACAAACATTACTCGATTACGAGTTCAAATAGTCCATGCATTAGAAAATCATCGATATTGTGTGTGTGTGTGTCTGTGTGTGTGTTTGTAGGAATATTGCAGTATGATTATAATAATCATTGTTTTTCTCATCTTGTATGTATGTACAATGTTATATGTGCTATATTTTACAAAATAGGCCTAATAGGAGCGCACAAAATTCAATTTCTTGTTTCTACCAATCACATCTGACATCCATAATCCTATTCCCCCCCCCATACACTTAGTTCCTAAAATTAAACTTCAAAGAAGAAATTAGTAGTAGATAAATAGAAACGAATAACGGTGGTTTTTTTTTTTCATACACGCAGCCCTGCACAATTAAATTATTATTATTACAATTAGAATTAGATTTGATTTAGAAAATGCAACGTATGAATTTCCTTTTTTTTTTAACTGCCCATGCACCAAGACAGCACTCCATGTAATCTTACAAATAAAAGCAACAACGAGCATGTAACTTTAGGAAAGATGCATTCGTTCAACACAAAAACCTTCCCAGGGTTTGTATTAACGTACATCAATGCGTATTGCATGTAGAATATTGTGAGCACGAGGAAAATTTTCGTTAGATTATCAGCTGCACGTAATTAACTTTAAACTTGTAATTAACGAGTGCTAAGACTAGCTTGTCTTTGTGTGCATATTGGTGTATGTGCGTGTGTGTGGGGGGGGGGTGGGGAGGTGAGCAATCGTGTTGACATTCAGTTGCTCAAACATACAATTAGACTCGGTTTACCTCAGGTGAATCTTTCCATACTTCTTAGCACAGACTGCTGGGAAAACCTTCGATGAAATGCCGTCATTGCTACGACCACATTATAACACTGAAAATGATAGCACAAAAATAGCAAATTAATGTTCAGGCAATTTACTGATAATAATCACCTGCAGTACTGTACAATCATGCACTAGTGATTGTGAGCTCCAGATAATCCCCAGGAAGAGTCCGAGAAATGATGCTCGATACATAGATGACTGTTCCACTCAGATATAAATCACTTTTCACAGGTAACGGTACTCCACATCATAAATTTACGGTAAGACGTGTAGAATCCAAACGTCGCGACGACCTCGTCCATGCAGTCAACGTGCCTCTCGTGATAATCCCACAACTGATTATCCAGCAAGTCACAGCTTCGATATAGCATCGTTTACATAAATAAAAATTGAGCCGGCCACAAAAGCGATAACAACAAAACAAAACATGCAGGCAAATCTACTCTCGAACGGGCAATATGTAATCAGGCCTTCTCTCCACCAAAATATATCAAGTCAGCAGATAATAATCATTATAAAGACTAACTCAAACGAGTCGCGTTAGAGCCAGAAGTGGCTTTATTCTGAGAGCAAAGGTGTTGGAAGTGCTCTGCCTACTTCGTAATTTCTGTGGCTCATATTGTGTAATAGGCCCCTTCAACCACTCTGGAACATTCTGTAAGGATCTCCAACCTCTCAGATTCCAGAGACTTCCACACACCCTGACTCAATGTCTATTTCATGAGCATGACCTCATTACCAAGATCAACGATACAACAAAGAACACTTCGCCACATAGGCCCGAATTCACGCGTTAAGGTGGTACAAATGAAACCATGGCTTAAACCATGAACAAAAACCATGGAGCGCCAAGTGGCGCACGGAATATTTCTTTATGAAATTGGTAATTTCGTCGACAAAATGACCGTTTCGTTAACGAAATTATCATTTCGTGGACGAAATATTCATTTAGTTACAAAATGTTGTCATTTCGTTAGAAAATAAACATTTCATCGACGAAAAGACTGATTTCGTAACGAAATATTCCATGCGCCACATGGCGCTCCGTGGTTTTTGTCCATGGTTTAAACCATGGTTTCATTAAAATTTGTACCACCTTCGTGAATTCGGGCCATATAGTACAAAATAACATGTACTGGATACAGTGTATTATACAAGCATAAAATCATAATACATTATATACTGAGGAATAGTTAAAAACACAATGTATGAAGGGAATCCCCCCCCCCCTCCCGTCCAACTCAGTGTTGGTCTTAACATACTTCTCATAGCATTTTCTGCTGTGTCACATCAGTAGCTTGAAATATTCTGTCGGCAATGCATTGTGATGCATTAAACACTCTTAAAATATCCGAGTCAGAACTGACCCGGAACTGGGTCCATTGGGGTCACACACCGTTCCGGGTCAAAAATGACTTGGAATTTGGTCATGGAGACCCCGAATGGAGTCACCCTGACCCAATTCATGACTCTGAATGGGTCATATCTGACCCCATTCCTTGTCATTTCTGACCTGGAACGGTGTGTGACCCCAACGGGCCCAGTTCCGGGTCAGTTGTGAGTTCTTTCCTTTCACATGAATGTGCTGCATTTTACCAAATAGAAACCTCTCCACTATTCTGGTCCATCCAATATGTGCACAGGCATACAATCCCATCTAAGAAACCGTATCTCATAAATGTAGGCCTACATTCATGATATCATAAATGTAAATACTTGAAGACGTATTGTAGAAAAGACTGGCTATAGTAATTCTAATAGAAGCATCGTTGTCCTTTGTCAATATCTCATATCTTTTTCATAATAATGATTCCTTCTTTTACCACAAGAGGGGGTGTAGGGAAGGCCTATACTGTTTGCAGGTTATGTCATTCAAAAGACACATAATAAGCCTTCAAGTGATGTATACATGTGCATGTTTGTGTGTGTGTGTGTGTGTATGTGTGTGTGTACGTAGACACGTCAAGGTGAATTTTGTATTACTAGACTTAAGTTAATTTTGTATTGTAACACTGTTGAATCCACATTTGCAGACTTCTTTTTGTTAGTTTGTTCGTATGAATCTACACGAAATCATTGTTTGTATTCATTTCATTGTGAAAACGATGGTGATATCGAACGAAATTCGAAAAGAAAATATTATTAAAAATGTTTATGTGTGAGTATGGTGACGTATTTTTCATTCTATGTGGCAATGTTCAAGTATCATTAATTGACAAAAAATCGAAGATCCATCCTTCGCCACAAGCTAAATAAACGAAATGAATGTGAAAAGTAACACACTCTCCCTGTCACATCGTTAAGAATTATGTTTGCGCCTGGCAAGCTCATTGTTGGTCATTGCACCGTCTGTGCCTCCCATTTGTTACTATGGTAACGAAATCGATTGGAAAATGACATTCTGCGCAAGCAGCTTTTCCCTATGCCAAATAAATGTAAGTAGCCCATGAGAGTATGACATAAGTCAAGAATATAGAGAATGCGTTTCTTGCTGCTGCTGAGACAATGGATATTAGCTACTAAAATTTTATCACTATACGTGCAACCAATATTATTCAAGTCCATTATTATGTCACCCTCACTTTTGTCAATTGCTTTGTCCCTTGTGTCCATGGCGTCAATCTTTGTGTCTTTTCTTGACCAAACCCCTCACTGCATGACAATCCACTGCGGTCAGGCGGTGGGGTGAAGAAAGATTGTCTGCTCAGTCTCCAATTAACAAGTTTCAAAAATTGAAAATTCCATTACAATTCCAAGTATTGTTGTTTTTTTTATGTGTGTGCTTTAATGTCTGTATTGTATTTTGTTTTAGGGTTTTTTTTTTTTGTATGCAGTTGTTGTTTGTTTTGGATTGTCCAGCGCAATGTTGACACATAAATAGCATTAGCAATTACTTAATAATACTTAATAATACTTAATAATTAGCATACATTATTACATTAAATGTGTTTAACCACCACTGATATTTGCTACTGCTCCTTCTACAACTCTTTCGTATTCTATCATCCACCTTTATTTTACACTATTCCATTTGATCGG
The DNA here is from genome assembly GCF_040938485.1 of Diadema antillarum. Taxonomy (NCBI): domain Eukaryota; kingdom Metazoa; phylum Echinodermata; class Echinoidea; order Diadematoida; family Diadematidae; genus Diadema; species Diadema antillarum. The sequence goes on along the minus strand of NW_027272188.1, from coordinate 1,472,924 downwards.
CAGTGAATATTATTTGACCATGATTTCACCTCTCATTTGGTTGAATAAAACGAACACAAAGAAAAATATCCATAACGTTCTAGTTAAAGTGAACAATATCCGAGAACTGCTGTTTTATTTGTTCACCCTAGGATATATTTGTTACATTATCAGTGCTTTTATTCAATTTCAGGCTATGATGGTATCAGCTAAATATACGCTTTGGTCACAATATCAAAAATTGGAAAGATGACACTATACCAGCGTGCAGATAAGTCGAAAACACAGTTATCTGCAACACTAGCATCCTGATGATTGTATCTAGAACTTTTATTAGTAGCAAATTACTTAAAGAGTATACACTTGCTTCTTTCTTAAGACGCTATATCTGTATATACTGATGATATGCATATCACACAACATAACATGACGTCTGACATTAAGCGTGGTATAGCAATGATTTCAGGAAATTCATCTTAAAGACTTATAAACATAGAAGAGATAAAAAGATATCAAAAACGAACTGGGAGTATGTGAATCTACATAATATACATTTAAAAGTGACAACATAAACGTTTTACCATGGCTATTAAAGCAGGATTCTAATGACATTATCATAATTATATTATATAATTCCTATTCCAATATTCATATTGTTAGAGATACACAATGATGTTGAAAGGAAAACTTCAGTGTGCTGCATACACACAAATTATGATGTGTGGAACACATTCTCCTGCTGTAGGTATGAATGCAAGTGACGTGTTTGTTTGTTTGATTTTTAATTTTGTATCTTTTTCAAGTATCTGTTTTGATCTTCCTATACTAGAAAAGCTTATTTTCTGTCTTAACTCAATCCTGCTACCAGGAAAAGTAAAAAAAAAAAACAACACACACACATAAAACATTTCTTTTGAACGTATATTTATTCTGTTTCCCTTGTACATTGTAATTGATTGGTTCATTTCGAAGATAAAACTCCTTTTTAGAAATTGGAAAGAACCACCACATCAGAGAAGCAGTGTAACTTTTTCGTATTGTTAATTTGACTGAAGATCCGGAGGCCTTTTTTGTGCCTTCAAACTGAGATTCAAGTTTTAATGTCATTGCATTTTATGCGGCATATTGTGATTTGATACTTTTGAGATACCAGCTTCGCATTTGAAGTAAGTAGGCCATTCAGGTCAAATTGAATGGAAGACTAAAAGATATCCAGACGGTCGAGTCCCGTCTTTTCCCCTTGCATGGTGATCCCTGGCAGGCTTAATTGTATGGGAGATTTCATAGAGTTTCTGGCATTGTGTACTACAAAGACATCAAGGAATCCGGGCTTCAGTTGCATTGGCTATGTTATGCCACATCGCTTCTTGTATAATAATGGTGATCTATTTGCTTTGACTTGCGAGGCTCTCTTTCCGGCAAAATAGGGCTTGCTATTTGTTGAAATCTGATGGAGAAATGATTGCTTTATACATTTTTCCCGTTATTACACTCGAGAAGGACGACGTCCATTCTGTTCATGCGGCATTTATCACATCGGAAGGACACTGAAGGATATATATATATATATATATATACATATACATAAACATATACATATAATTATGTTTGAGCATGAGCAATCATAGGATAATTCCATCTGGTCGTTACGCAAGTAAACACTACTATTATTAAGGACATTTCCAGACTAATATGAAATTTGATGAGTTCACAATGTGAATTCAATAACAGGGAGGGGGTGAGATGCAATTCAATTCAATACAGGCCTAGAATATGAAAAGTTAGTGAATATCATACCAAATCTCTCACAGCACAGAGCTCCGCGAATGCGTCTTGTGGTCTATACGATGCACCCTGACAGTGTAATGATTTGTCCGTGGGCAGAGCAGTAATCTGGGCCCTGTGTTATGAAGAAAATAAAAGCGATTTTAGATATCCTTAACACACACTGCTGCCAAATACTTATGATAGAAATCAACTTTATAATCAATTTTGATTTTTCATAAATGGTTTAATAAAAGGTTATGGATTATTTACGTAGTAACTTACGGTAGTTATTACTATAAAAGCTGTATCAGCAAAAGAGGTCAGAGAAACTCTTGCTGTCACAAAGGTTGCGATGAGGGGTGATATTCTTTATACCGAAGGTTCATTAATCCGAAAATGAAGTGAGAGTCGTTATACCAACGATTCGTTAATCCAAAAATTAAAAGGAGATCCGTACATACCGACCTTCAGAATTACGAAGCCCTTTTCATATTCGGATAAACGAACTTTCGGAATAATGAATCTTGGGAATAACACACTGTATCAGCTTCGTGATCATCGAATATCATTATAATTATGAAGGGAATAGTCTAATTATTCAGATATCGGAAGAAATGGTTGGAAGGTGGAATAGACGCGTACAAAATCTTATATTGAATTTCCATTACACCTTCTCAGGGGCGGATCCAGGAATTCTGCAAAGAGGGGGAGCCTTTACAAAATTAAGCCTGGATCCGCCTGGATCCGCCACTGCCTCCTTAACCTCTTTGGCTATCATGGAACCCGATGGGTACCGTGTAAAATTAGTTGTTATAATTTCAGATTCTAATATAGGAAACGGGTCTATTTATCAGTTATACGATGATCAATCGTCGCTATTCAAATCTCGTAATAAACATTGACAAAGGAGACAAAGTGACTCTTCCGATTATAAAAGGAAATAAAACGCAGCATCAGGAGTAAAGATTGACGGCAAATATGATTTCAGCTGTTGCCATGGGAACAGAAATGCCACATCCATTCATACCTTTATGACTGCAGTGGTGTCAGAATATTTGAACGGAAATAAGGGACACGTCAGAAGAATGTGGTATTGGCATTTGTAGATATTGCTTTCCAATATACATAATGCAAACACGTCGAGATATTAGGTTTCTGAGTGGTTCTATAAACTTGTCATATATACTGACGTCTATGAAAAACTTAAACTATACCACGCCTGTGTCAAGTGGTTCGCGAGCTCTCACATCTGCGCCTTAGATGACAAGTGTTCTTGGTGTGTTAAAAGACTGCAACAAATGTAGCAACGTAGGCACATCATTTTGTTTGATATTTTCATGAGTGCGTGTTGTCCATTCTTCACCTATATTTTGGCCGTACACATAATCGCGTTGGTCCCAATTAAGAAATATTTGCTACAACCAGTCCCTATCTATCTATCAATACGTACTTGTCATAGTCTGGGATAAAGTTCGCCATCTTGAAAGGATAAGGATCGATTTACTGCGTTCTTATTTTGATTACTAAGTAGTTAAAGGGATGGTATTGTATTGGGTGAGGTGAGGATTCAGCTTTTAACTTTATGTGAGATATTTAGATACACTGTATGGAACGTCAAGGAACATGTAATTTTAGCAGGAATGCAAAGTTTATTTGATGAAAATCGGTTTTGAAATGGTTGAGATATCCAAAAACAGAGTGAAACAGAGCGATCCTAACAAAAGGTCGGTTCTGCCTCATATTAGGATTGCTTTGTTTGGATATCTCAGCAATTTAGAAACCAATTTTCATCAAACAAAATTTGAATTCCTCTTAGTATTAAAGCCTTTTTTTAATTTTATAGGTAGTTTCTCATTATTTCAGAAAAAAAAAAATCATCATCATCAAAAAACGTTGAAAACCTGAAGCCCCATTTCAAATTAAACTGTACCATGCCTTTAACATCGACATTAAGGCGTTTCATTTAAATTTCATGTGATCTGCGGAAATCATTTTGATAATACATTTCGACTAGATATTCTGAAAAAAAAAAACAACTTTTGTATGAAGAATTTTATGATTGATTTATTTCGGAAATATCTATATGTCAGAAAAAGTGAGAAAAAAAAAACCGACGATAGATTGTCGTAATAGCTATTATTTGCATTCTCATGCATCACTGAGGTTCAAAACCACGTGACGTCTCATAATATCGATTCGCATGTGCTGCCATCTACGAGGAGAGAATAACATATATAGAACAATGACATGGGCAGTACGGTTGTTTGACCAATTCAGGAGAGGCGCAATATACATAGCGACATTTCGGCTTTTAAGACCAGAGTAGTACACAGGTAGTTTTCAGCCTGTTTATACTTCATCAATTTGCTCGGTGTGATGACGGTGAGTCTACATGCGCGTTGTTATGATTATATATATATTTTTTTAATGGTAGAATTGGTATTTGGAAATGAAGATATCGAAAGTGTTCTTGCAAGGACTATACGGTGCTGAGGAGGGTTTTTCAAGTCTGAATAAACTTGACATAGCTTTTGATCATTCATTACCATGCTCCGCTTGACGCAAATCCTGTAATGATAAAGATGTGTACACATGCCATGCAAAGGACCCAATTATATTACTCGAGAATATTTAATTTCTCAATTCCGTTTAAGTGTATAGGGCTTACAATAATAAATGTAGCAAAATTTATTTGTAAATACATTTCTGCGCATGCAGATTATGTAATGTTATCTAACTGCGACTGACTACATGTCTACTTTAATTTGTCTTCACGACAGTTTACCATTTTAAAGTCGTAATCAGTAATACCTACCATCTTTTCGAATAAGGTATCAATTTACTTCTAAGGGCTTTCTTTGTCAATTTAAAAGTGATATCACGATTATACGTCTTAAATGCTGAAGAGTAGATAATCACAGCGCCCCACTAGGATGATATATAACTCTATCTCTTATGATATTTGTCCACAGAAACGGCTAACGGTAAATGATGGACCTAGTTAATTCAACAATCTTACTGTCCTCTGAGAGCGGCACGCGAGCAACAACTCCCGAACCCATCAGACCCCAAATCAATGTGAAATTCCTAATTATGTTAAGCATATCCTTCATAACTGTTTTTGGAAATGCCTTGATTATTTTGGCGTTTGCTTTTGAGAGGGCGTTGTGGACCTACCAAAATCACTACATATTCAACATGGCTGTGGCTGATCTAACAGTAGGTGCGGTTATAATGCCGATACGTTCCAGCATTAGTCTCTACGGGACATGGATTTTTGGTAGAGATTTGGGGGCTCTCTATATTGCTCTGCAAAACGCCTGCCTCGGGGTTTCTGTGATGGGTGTGGTTGTTATCACCATCGACCGTTACCTAGCAGCACTGCATCCTGTGGCCCACTACCTTCGGAAGAGCAAGCGCGTAGCAACCATCGTCAACATATTCACCTGGTTAGTGCCCTTCATCGTCTGGTTGTTCCTCAACGCTGTGTGGGAATTCATCGATCCCGTTGAAGACCTGACTCCCGCCGGGCTCCCTAGACCACAGTACGTTAGCACATTTGCTTCGAGTTCAATGCTGTTCTGTTTCAAATTCGCCTTGCCATTCGTGATTATTGTGGCACTGTACGCACGCATTTACTACAAAATTCGCACCAGCGTCGGGAAAGTCCCAGCTGCGTCTGTTACCAGCGCCAGCAGAACAGGTGCAAGTGCGCGGGAGAAGGGAACTACAACCTATAAGATGAAGAATCCGTCAAGGAAATACGAAAAGAAAGGTTCCGTTGTCGGAGAAAGAGAGTCGACGACCGTATGTGAGGCTCCATCGAAGCTTTCAGCGGAGTCAGGAAAAAGGATCAACTTAAAGGTGATCTTCCTGAGCACTCGAAAGGAAAGTGGTGACATAAGCTGCGATTCCACGAGCAGGACTGCAACAAAAGCACAGTTTAAGAATATGAATGATTCAATGGTTCACGTGGGAAAGAGGGAAGAGAGAGGCGAATCTGCTGCAAACAGTATGAAAGCCATGAGGACACTGACTTTTATCGTTGTGGCCTTCGTCGTCACGTGGTTACCAAACGCAGTCGACATCGTCATCTACAGCGTGTCGCTTCAATATGGCTCCATCACCATGACTGCGACTTTCACCGACATAACCAGATGGATCTCCTTTGCTAACAGTCTGATCAACCCGGTGGCCTACGCAATGGCACAACCGTTGATTCGTCAGACTATCGCTCGGATGTTTCGTAGGCAATACTGGTGCAACTAAATCTAGACAAACGCCGTAGTGCAAGTGTCACACTCTCCCTAAATTGAGCATTAAGATGGACAAACGATAAACGACACTGTCCAATGCGGCTCTGATCGTATTGAACTTGCTGCCATTACTGAGGGCACCCTAATGTTCTCGTATGACTGCCGATTGAGTTTCTCAGGCTCCGGAAGCAATTTCATGAGCAGGGCAACATCATTCTGTGGCAAGCCAATGAAAGCCCGAAGATCTTGAGAAGTTTTAGAATAAAGATTCAGATCTTCGTGTAGCCGTTTTGTGTAGTTGTTAGAGTGGTATAGTGTGACCTTCTGAAAGGACCATATCTATCTGTGGGCTCTTGATTAGCTTTTAACCGAGTTCGGGCACATCTTCATGAGAAATTCAAAATGGCTTATCCGTCATTTGTTCGTTAAGTCATCTTGTGTATATTTCAGGACATGCTATGTAATTCCTGCTTAAAGATATCTTCGTATAGCTTTCGTGTGTGTGTCGGATGCCGTAGTATGTATGACCTTCTGTAGGCGCATCGTACTTACTCCGGCTGTTGATTCGATTTTAACCATGCTCGAGACCAACCTGGCACGAAATTTAAAATTAAATACTGGTATTGCCAAGTTGTGTCAAGCTCACAACAGTGTGCCGCCACCCGAAATGATTTAGCTCCATTGTCGAGACACATTCGGAGAAAAGCTTTTCCGAATGTGGGATCTGTGGAATGTTGATGTGGGAATGTTGGAATATATATATATATATATACATATATATATATATATATATATATATATATATATATATATATATATATATATATATATTTCGTTTGTTCAGTGATAACAGTCCTGAAGACGGGTGTCACATTGTCCTGAATTTCCATTTGATGGCCATACGAATATAGAACTTTAAATTTACCTAAAGTGGGTCCCGAACCTGTGCATGATTAAAAGCAAATTTTAAGTTCCAATTCATGCGCGACCTTTTGCGAGCAACCTGAGAAACTCCACCGGCGTTTATACGATGGCTTTAAGATGCCCTCACGATTAACCCGATGAGTATACGACCAGAGCAGAATAGAAACATTTCCTTTATCGTGTATCCATTCTCGTTCAACTTCGTAACATTCTAACGATTGTATAATAACTCCGTTTCTGCAACGGTCATAAAATGCATCATAGATATCTACTTGACAACATAAACGCCAAATCAGATCAAGGGTCAATAATAGACGAGTATCATTTCTCTCTTCAACCTATAGCACTTGTATCATTCACATTTGTATTCATTAGCTTTGTATACAAAAAAATCCATGAACCTCTTCAGGAATATCGGTTACAGTTCGTTTTGTATATTCCAAGGACTCGTTATTTCGAAGGTAAGGAATTTCAAAAAATGAAATAAGGTTTGTTAATCGGAAAACAAAATAAGACTCTCAATTTTGAAGGTGCGTATGTATCCACTTTTTTATTTCAATTTCGGATAAACGAACCTTCGGAATAACGCCAAAAATGTTCGGCTTAAACTTATTTTCATTTTTTAATAAACGAACGTCTATAGATGTACTGAATTTTTATGTTTCGTAATAACGAACATTCGGATTAACGACCGTTATTTCATTTTCGGATTAACGGACCTTCGGCATACGACCCTCTCCCGGAATAGATCAGTGATATGTTATCCAAACTTAGGGGCCTGACAGAGTACAAATGTCACACTCCTGATAGGATTTGCTGATCCCAACTAACCACAACTCCACTGGATTCTGACAGTGCATGCTACCGAGGCTAACTCCGATAGCAGTCCGCATCCTACCAGCAAAATCAAAGTTATCGAAACTATATTCGTTCCCCCTGTAAACATCGAGGCGACGACTTTTTTTTCTTTTGTTCATTTACGAAATTAATGTGAAAGGATGACTTTGGCGAGGGTAACGAAACAGAGAAAATCAGTAAGAATTAAGCTTTAAGCATATATAGACTGCAGTTCTATTCGAAAGGCAGCTCTTGGCCATGCGTAAACATTTCCAAACTTCACATTGGTGACATGCATTAAATGTGTTTGAGAAGTCTGGATCAAGTTCCCGATGTAATACGTAACAATCTACAACGTACCCACATTTTCAATACTCGATGACATTTACTGCATCACGACCTCATACATGCTGTTCTATTGTTATTCTCTGATGACAAAGTGCTTAAAGGAATAAATGAAGTTCACATTTCACAAGGTATCGATGGCAGCTGAGAGGTTTGCAGGCGTGGTGGATAGAACACCTTCAGTATGTAGGAGCTAGAAGTTGAAGAACATCCTAAATGTGTTTTGGTGAAATAAAGAATATTTCTTCTAATGATATATGAGATCTCCAAATAAAGATATGAATTGAAACTGTTTTAGATCTCCAAATATAGTGCTGCGTTGAAATTGTCAATCTGCACCTGCGTGAACGAAAAAGAATTATGCCATGGATATGCTGAAAGGTAAACCACATGATACTTTACGTGAACAATTATAGCAAATCTTTTGTGAAAACAGGAAAACCTCTCCTTTCTTTCTGTCGCTTTTCCTATCTTGCATATCCCTACGCAAGTTACTCTTCCCCTTTATTTTTGTGTATGCATTCTGTAAAAGCGCAAGGCCTGCAAGCTGTATAGCTCTTCGGTATTATTGCTGTTTAAAATACTGTATATGTACTTGTCAAAAAATGAAATAGAATTTGAATTGAATTGAATGTACAATGATAATGCAGAAACAAACAAATAAATCCAATCCAATCAAATCAAATCAAACTACAAGGTTCTGATTTGATGCTGAGCATGAAGATGACTACTGCAGGAAGGTTTGAAATCCTCAGGGTACGCGATGGGTTAAGTTAACTGCAGCTGACTTTTTATGACATTGTCTCGTTATGAATTTGCATTAGAACTTGATAGTGAACTCCTCTGAGATGCATCACGTACAAATTATGAAGAGCAGATCGCGACATTGGTAATGTTCTCCTAGCTTGGGGAGGGAGGGCAAGGTGGGGGGGGGGGTGAGGTGGAGTGTTCGGAGCTGGCGATTCGAGAGGGTAAGAAGATGTCTGTGTTTGCGCAGTCAAGTTGTATTTCATGGTGTTTAAATATTTGTGTCTATCCCCTTTCATGGGCTTGCATCACGATGGAAAATTGCATGACTTTTCTCATTGTAGTACTGACTGTCTCATTAATCTCTGTCACTCTTCTCTCGACTCCTTCTGGTGCTCATAATTTTATCAATTCACCCTCTTCTTTTTCCCTGTTTCCGTTATTCGCTCATGCCTGGATAACAAAAAGCAAATTCAATTGAAATTCAATTTAAATGAATTAATAAGGAATTTTCTGCATTTAATATATATTACAAATGAAATACAGTCATTTCTTCTTCTTCTTTTTGAGACAATTAAACAGACAATGTGTACATCCGAACATAATTGAAACGTGTACAGATTGAATGGTCTGACTGAATTATGGCGCATGTATTTGGACTCGGTGTGAATGCACAAGACTGTTGTCAAAAAAGCATAATAGCTTGAAGATACGACAGCCTTAAAAGAGAGGGAAACAAGAAAATGGGCAAAACATACGAAAGAAAAAAGAAGAGAAAAACCCAGAATCATTCTGGCATCACATTGCGACAACAAAAATTGAATAGATACATAGTATGCCATACAGAGAATGAGGTGAGTGAGGTGAGTGCTGGTGCAAGTGAATGAGTACGAGGTGCCTTTTAAGATAACAAAACTTAGATATGTTCATTGAACATATATGTTCATTGAACAGTTTAGTGTAAGGAGATTGGGGGGTATCAAAACACTAAAATTGAACTATTTTTTGGTTACAATAGTCAGATATCAGCTAATCTCCATAATTTGATATAATGTGCTTTTTCATTGATTGCAGTTGAAAAAGGAATGAAAGAACGGTCACAGAATTTTATGGCATCAGTATCAAACCAGCTTCTCAGGTATATTATAGAGAAGTCATTTATTGTTGTATACAACGGAAATCTCATTACAGAATTATGAATGAAATATAACACTAACATTAAGATGACAGATCTATATGCGAGAGTATGCGTTATGTCAGTGTATGTATGTATGACCGTGTGCATGTATTTGTGTATGTATGTATGCATGTGTGTGTGTGTGTTTGAGGAAAAGATGTATAGAGAGAAAATAGATAGAGAGAAAGAGTGGAAGAAAGGAAGGCCTTACATTGAAAGGAAAGCATTATAGCTTTAAAACTTTTGCTATTTTCGCTCTTTGTTTTGTTTTGTGGAAAAATCCGATTAAGTTATCTTAAGAAAATAGCAGAAACATTAATATAAAGGGCATTTCATAACTATAATCTTTTTGCCACATAAGTGATTATCAGTACATAAAGATTAGCACAAGTCAACAAACAATATGATTGCATAGGTCATTCAAGTATAAGACTGCTCATCTCAAAGAGTGAATTCATTTGGAACCGATTTTGATTTTAGATTTTCATCAAGAATTATCAGAGAAAATTTGTTAACGTTGAAGCATAATATAATAATAAATAATAATAATAATTGTTTTGGATATAAACTCCAAATTTTATTGTCCAAGAAAGGAAATTCTTTTTGCCCAATTGATCGTGGGCCCGGCAGCCACTGAGCAGCGCCAGATCGACGTTGCTCTAACCTTTTCAACTGTTGAACGGCAAACAAGGTAGCAGCAACTCCCATCTTTTAACGTCTTTTGGTATGACGCGGCCGGGGTTTGAACCCACGACCTCCCGATTGTGAGGGCAGCCGCTCTACTCACTGAGCCAACACATCGGTCCAAGGATAAATCAAGGATAAATGCTTTTTCCTTCATTTTACAAATCATCGTGCACATAGCAAGTATCGATGTCTTTGTAAAGTAACTTGCTGCTTAGTTATGGTTTACTATAACAGTATCATAGCCTGCTTATGCTCTTGGATCATGCTTCGCAAAGTCAACAACCACATCCATTAGTAACATAAAGCTGCAAGGGAATCATGAGGTGTAGATATATGACTTTTTTTTTAACTTTTTGTGCATGTACATATTATGCAAGTGTGCGTTTGTGTGTGTGTGTGTGTGTGTGTGTGTGTGTGTGTGTGAGTGTGTGTGAGTGTGTGTGAGTGTTTGCGCGCTTTCAAAGTTGACAATTATCAAGTAGAGCTCGATTTGCACACCCATTTATTGGCTACGTTAACCTTATCAAATTTCCGACTGCATCTTGCAGTCCACGGTAACAACATTGAGCATAACGCTAATCAAGAATAAGTCAAACAGTATTGACAAAAGAAATTTAGCGGGAGTCGAAACATCAGACCGATGAAGGTTTGACGCAAACAGCAGCCATACTTTGTCCCTGACTGATTTGCGTCTGTAGTATAGCTGTTGAATTTTTCTTTCAGTTGACCTAATCTAAGCTAAATAGGGGCGGATCCAGGAATCCTGTAAAAAAAGGGGGGGGGGGTTGCAAAGAATATTTATGATGCTACTCTCATTTTCATTTCATTTCATTTCATTTCATTCCATTCCATTTTTTATTTCATTTCTTTTGCTTAAAAAAAAATAAGGGAGGCGCCCGGTGCGCCCCCTCTGGATCCGCCACTGCTAAATGAGATGGGACCGTCTACTGGACTATATAAAGAAAGATGTAAAAAAAAAAACTATTTTCATAATGAAATTATGATGGAGGTTAGGACTACGTCCCTTCCGACAGACAATTAGCTTTCTTTATTTCGTATTTTAGTGCTCAATTTTGTGCAATTAAAGCAGTTTGATTGTATGCTTACACTATTCGCTTTTATTTCTACTTCTGAGCCATTTCTGAACCAGGAATGCTTCTATCAAATTATCATAATTCACATTATGATATACAGTACATGCATTAGCACAATAAAGATCTGGTGAAGACAAAATACTGGCATGACAATTAGAGCAGAAAAGTTGGATATTTCACAGCTTCATTGATGATTGTTTTTTCTCCCAAGATAGCAATATGGTTCTATCACCTCTTTGTATTTAGTTGTAAATTACGCATTACGTCGTACTGAACATCGCACCCCCCCCCCCCCCAAAAAAAAAAGCACCCACAGATAATCAAAATAAGTGCCAGGATTGAGAATGTTATATTGGGGCCCATAAGAATTGGGAACACTGGTGATTTCAACACTTGTATTAAAAAATGCATATAATATTTCATGTTACTACAGTTCCAAAATCCTACAAAACTTGTTCTTACAATAATATTACTGAAAAAAATATTGAAATCTAACCGACGAAGAGAGGTCCCCAGATTTCGTAACTGTGTATCAAATATGATAGGTCGACGAAGAAACAACTGAGTCTGTCTATACAGTTGTACTGCTGGTGTATCTTTCCCCGAAACCATAAACTTTAATATGTTGACTCTCTTTAGACGTCAAGCGATATTTTGCTCCGAGTAATTCGTAAAATTTTCCTATGTCATGGATCCATTTGTAAGTAGTTGATTATGTCTATACAGTTATATATATACTTATATATACGTATCTTTCATGTGAAATTTTATCAGTTGAATTACTCAATTATATTTTCCTTTGTTACATGATTGCTGTTTGCACTCTGGAACATGATAAGATGACCAGATTTTATGAGCGCTACAAAACACATGTTATACTCACACGCATACGCACAACGCACGCACACACACACACACACACACACACACACCATTCACTTCAACTTAACACCAGTTGTTCTCACCCTATAGCAGTTTTGGTCTCAGACCCGCTTGTGGTTGCTGCATAATAAACAACTCCATCATACTGATCAAATAAGAATTTGATCACGATGATCAAATAGGCATCATCGGATCGGATTATTCAACAAAGATCTTTCGTGACAATTAGAATGCAACTCCGTCTGTAGCTAATGGGATTGGCGCTCATTCCTTGATGACATGCAGGCAAGAAAGAATCGATATCAAAATGACCCAGATGGAAAAACCAATATGTCATGCACTCAAACACAGATGACATCTATTCAGATGGTGACAAAGGTGTCAGTTTTTCAAATTCTTAGATTACCTGCTTCCTCATATATTCGCTTAGCGTCACGACTGTTACATTGTTACAGGATCTGGGAAAGTTTGCTCGAAGGATCACGTTCTTCCACATCTTACATTCAAAGAGGAAACTTGTCCTTGGTAATATGAGTTTTAAAAAAAGCAAGCAAAAAAAAGAGAGAATGTTTTGTTGGAATTAAGCCAAAAAAAAAGATAATTTCAAAGTGTTCCATATAACTTTCAAGAAGCAATGATATTGCTCATAAATGAATTAGCAAATTAGATAAGGTGAAGAAGTAGCTTTATCTTTCTTTGTGTGTGTGTGTGTGTGTGTGTGTGTGTGTGTGTGTGGAGGTCGCTAAGGAGCAGGGATACTAGATTTGATAGGTGAGAACTAACGAACATTTGGTTTCCCCAGAAATATAGTTCTATGTATATGTAAACCTTGAAGAAATCGCGCGGAGAGTGGAAAGTGGAAGACTTATAAACACTTATCGTGTAACGTATACGTTGTATTTTGTTTCAAATTTTGTTGGATGGATTTTTTTTTTCAATTTTTCATTTTTGTTTCTGCTCATGGATACGCGCTCTACCGCATATTTTTTCAGTCTGTTCACGAGTTATACAGCCTACGAGTCATACGGTCCGCGAGTCATAGGCCCCCTACAGCCCACGAGCTAGACGTTAAGTGAACATGGCCCATGAGCTATACGGTCCACCAGCTTGAAACCAGGAAAATAAGGGCCACCCTCTAAATCCCATGATTGGAATTTAATGAGATTGTGGTTAGGGACAATCCAAATTTAGACTTAAAAATTAGATTGACTTCTAAATCTATCAGATCTAATTTTGGATTCCCTCATCTAAATCTAAGGAAAATAAGGCCCATAAGTTCAACACGAGGTAAACAATGCCCACGATAGCTCGACAGAAGCCACCAAAAAAAAAAAATAAAAAAAAAATAAAAAATAAAAGGCCCACGAGACCGGCATTACATCATGGGGTTTAATGTACGCAATGTCGGTCTTGTAGGCCTTTTTTTGCCTGGAGTGTCGAGGTTTGGGGCCTTATTTGCCTATAGTGTCCAGCTCATAGTATATGGGCCTTACTTGGTATTTGCCTATTAGTGACTAGCTGCATGGTGGGTCTTTTTCGTCTATTGTCGAGCTCGTGGGCTGTATGACTCATAGGCTGTATGACTCCTGGGCTGTATGACTCATGGATCTTTTTTTTTTTTTTTTTTTCAATTTCGAGCTCTTGGGTTTCGAGTTCGTAGTGGTTGACCCCGTCTAGTAGACACTTCTGCTATCAGGATATGGTGTCGTTGTAGCGATTTTTTTTTTTTTTTTTTTTGGGTCGGGGCATAGAATATGATGGATACAGAAACCATATTGCAACTGATTGACAAATTGCCCTACATCGACGTAAACCATATTGTTTCTTTTGTTGATTTTAAGCCAGGCTACTATGGTTTATTGCTTTCAGGGAAAATGGCAAATCACTTGCAATCAATAGGACATGCGTCTTTATTGATACGTCAGAGGAGTGTTAAGTTCAACGCATTAAAATCGTAGATATAGGGTCTCCGAATTATTAATATGATAGATGATTCAGGGCATTTAACTCATTGAAAGTATGCTATAACCCATGTAATTATAATTAAACGAATAGACAGCATTCATCATCGCTGAGTATCGACTGTGAGATACAATGGCAGGTGTCTGAAATTACCATCTATTATTGGGAGTTTCTGCCATGACTGTGATCAGGGGCAGACCTAGCTTTTTGCAAAGGGGGCGATAATAACAAAAACAACAAAAGAATTGCCAAGTCATGTTAACAATATATGAAAACAAGAAAGTCTGCAACTTTTATTTCAAAATGAAAAGAGGTATTTACAGTCATGGTATATCGATGTGCACAAATACTCATTAATTATAGTCTGTCCTGCGTATACCAGGAATAAAAAACATTAATTTACATTAACAGAAGTACAATGTTACATCATTCTAGATATAACTATTGATTTTCTCCAGTTATTATCTAATTCCATTAGGTCTACGATACTATTGCGTTGAATGAGTCTATCTTTATCCCACATCATGTATTGGTTCCACAGACACATGCACACAAGCACACCCACACGCACACGCACACTCTGACATTCTATAGCTCTCTCAGGTTACAAAATCAACGCATATAAACTTACCTGCACGATTATTGTGCAATCGAACACTGCTGACAAGGCGCATGCGCCTGGCGAACAGAGAAACAGAGATCTCATCTGGTTGTGATATAACTTTTTTCTTGTCAATTTACAGCAGTCTCCAAAAGAGCAGCACCAATGATTTCATTTTGCCATTATCTCTCCCTGAAAGCAAATACATCCCCGTTCGGACAGACTGACCACTTTGCTGAAAACGCACCGTTCCTTAGCAAGTATTGTCCGAAATCTGCATGGTAAGTGGAAACTTCTCAGGGTAAACATTCTAATAATGGCCGTAATCTGGTGTTTGTATTGTAGGGTAAGACCTAGAGATAAATTGACAAGATTCCTTGTCTCCATCTCTGCAAAACTTGCGTATAAAAGAAATGCTCATTCAGGCGATATGAGAATCCCATGTATAGGCCTACTGTAAAATGTACAGGCCTAATATCCATTATACTTGATACATGATGGTGTATATACAGAGATTGCAATGATTATATTTTAAATCATTTGCTCGATCTATTCAAACATTTAACATGTTTAATATGCATTTTCAACTACAGGTGCTATTGTAGATGTTATTCCATAATTTTGTTTGATTTACTGACCAGAAATGTCAATTGAGATGAAGGAAACCGGAGTACACATGGTACCTGACGCCACGAACACCACACTTGTCACAAGTAACCACCAGATCGAACCTACAATAAGTTTTGTTTTTCTGGTCAAGCTGACTCTAACACTACTGACTGCTTTTGCCAACAGCTTGATTCTCATGGCGTTCGCTTACGAAAGAAAGCTGTGGATGTATCAAAATTATTACATTTTCAACATGACTTTAGCCGACTTAGTGGTAGGTGCTGTCATCATGCCGCTTCGCTCAAGCATTGAGCTCTATGGGACTTGGATCTTTGGACGAATATTTGGAGTTATCTTCATGACACTTCAAAACGCTAATCTCGGAATTTCCGTGATGGGCGTTGTCGTCATCACCATCGACCGTTACATAGCAACCTTGCATCCGTTAACTCACTTCACCAAGAAGAGCAGGAGACTGGCAATAATCATCAACGTACTTACATGGGTACTTCCCTTCACGTTGTGGTTCTTTCTCAACGCAGTGTGGGACTTGGTTTCTCCTAACAGTATCGAGGGTCCAAATGGTATCCCAATACCGAATTATACCCTGTTTCTGGCGGCAAGCTCGATTGTGTTTTGTTTGCGTTTTTTCGTGCCTTTGATCTTAATCATAACCTTGTACCTACGGATTTACTTTCACATTCGAACTCGACTGCGAAAACGACGCCCTCGTTCGACTGAAAGACGCAGGCCTGACAATTACACGAAAAGCGTATCAAGTGGGCAGGCAGATCATGTAGATATCATCCGTACTGAATCCCGATTAACATTGTCAAAAGAGCGGGAAAGGCCGGTTAAAAGCTGCAGTTCGTCATTCGGATCCCCTTCACAGATAAGCATTGTTCATTTCGACAATAAAGACAAGAACAACGAGAGTGAATCTCACCGAAATGACACAAAACGAATAAATTTAATCTCGAGTATTTTCGAAGAAAACTCTCAGTGTCCAGCGCTGCAAGGTGAACTCACAGGTAAAAACCTCAAAGCAATTAGGACACTAAGTTTCGTCGTTTTGGTATTCGCCATCACCTGGTTCCCTAACGGAGTAAACCTCATGATCTACAGCGTTTCTCTGAGTTCCAGTAGTATTTCTCCGAGTGATATTTTTGCCGATATAGCCCGATGGATAATGTACGGCAACAGCCTGCTCAACCCTGCAGCCTGGCACAGCCGTTGATTCGTAGAACTCTAACCCTGCTTTTGTGCAGGATATTTCGATAGCAGTTGGGTGGATGGAACTCGTTCATTAATTTCCACCGACAGAACATGGGTAATGTGTTACGTAAGACGTGGGATTGAAAACGAGATGCATAGCTAGGAAAGGCATCTTTATATACTTTTTTTTAGAGCAAGTAAAGCTCTTCACAAATTTCTAATTGTTTTCAAGTCACAAAATTAAGGGGACAGTAGACAAATTTCTGTTATGGGATGCATTTGAATGTTTACATACGATTTGAGAATGTGCCGAATACATTTGTATACTTAAATTACTTGCATGTATTCTGCACATTCATATATTATAGTCTCTGCACTGTCAATCATTGTTCTAAAGTGATTATATCACTATCAGGTTATAGTCCTCTCAGCTAAGGACGATTTGAAGATCTGCTCATCCATTCTATATACAAAGAGATGTATATGAGGTACAATACACATATGTTGTCAATCATACTCTCGCATGTTAAAACACTGCTTACACACGCCATGCATACACACACTACCACTGTTATAATGATGCCATTGGCGGCATTGGTGTGAAAATAAGTTTCATATTCAGACATTCGGTGTGCTAACAAGTGCCCGAGAAGGTAATTGGCCTGGGGTTTTTGGAGCTATTCTGTACTTATCGTATATTATTGATGATCCGGAAATTGATCGAATGTAATAGCCAAGCCACTTTTGTTATGCTTCTCAGTGTTCTTACTTACCTTATTCTGCCCTTTCTCGTTTCACGTTCTACGTCTCTTCAGCGATCTTCTGCTAATCATGATTTTGACGTCACCCATGTTCGTAGATTACTCCAGCGTCTTGCCACATTCCGGCGACTGGGTATTTTCTTGTATCGTCCACTTATTCACGACATCCTAGTTTTGTTAATAACGCAGACTTTTAAAAATTCGTCTCGTATTTGTAATTATGGCTAATTTTCTGAATGCTCCATTTCATTCCGTATCGAACGATGACTTTTTTGAATTGTTTAGGAACACAAGCTTAGATTCTGACCCAGTTAGTGGGTTAACCAGTACACGAACCACCCCTTACGATGATTTTGTTACCGATAGCCTGAATACAGCTGCAAATGAATTGCCTCATGATCTTAGTAATGATTTCACTCAAAATATGTTGTGCAATTATATTACAGTGAATCAATGCAAAGATATGATTTATAATTTTTCTGAGGACACGTTTTCTTTGTTACATTTAAATATAAGGAGTTTGAATAAACATTTTGATGATTTAAAATTTTTATTAGAATCTGATGCAAGCCAGTCGCTATCCGTTATCGGATTAAGTGAGACATGGTTAGCTTCCAATACAGAAAATTATTTCGCAATTGAGGGTTATAATTTGTTTGTTAACAATAGGCTTGATAAGAATGGAGGGGGCGTTGCATTGTACATATCACGTTCCTTTGAAACTATTGTTCATGAAGATATTTCTAGAATAGACAATGTTGTTGAATCTTTGTTTATAGAAATTCTTATCCCAGGATGTAGAAATCTTATGGTAGGCATTATATACAGACCTCCTAATTCAAACGCCAATGATTTTTTAACTTATTTTTCAGATCTTGATAATTCACACGTTTTCCGAAATAAGGATTGCTTTTTACTCGACGATTTCAATATTGATTTGCTGAAGTCTGAGCATGATGATATCTCTAGTGATTTTCTTCACACACTTCTGTCCTCGTCCTTTCTTCCTCTTATTTCTAAACCCACACGTGTTACAGATCGCTCTGCCACCCTCATTGACAACTTGTTTTGTAATATTCTACCCCTCCCTGACTCTTTTATAATTCTTTCAGATATGACTGATCATTTTCCAATAATGACTTGTTTTACTCTTAAAACACCAGCTAATATTAAACCTATTTCACCTCTTTTGTTTAGACGTAGAGTTTCACCTGAAAAGTTAGCTAGTTTTGATGTGACTCTCGAGAATGCTGACTGGTCAGGAGTATTTGGCAGCGATGATGTTAATATATCTTTTTGTAATTCTATGGAAACTTTTAATCATCATTTAGATGATGTAATCCCAAAACAAAGAAATAGAACAGAGTATAAAAAGACACCTAGATTACCTTGGATTTCCAGATCAATTCTTCGTCCAATTAATAGGAAAAATCGTTTGTATTATAAGTACAAATTGGAAAAAACTGAGCGATCGAAGAATAGATATACATCATATAAAAATACTTTGACAATGATTTTACGTTCTGAAAAGAAAAGATATTACTTTAAGCAATTATCGAAATATAAGTTTGATATGAAAAATACTTGGAAAGTCCTAAAACAGGCCATGAATGTTCCGAGTAAACACTCTGACATTGATAAAATTAGATTGAATGATGAATTGATTAATGATCCTCTTCATATTGCAAATATTTTTAATTCTTATTTTTCAAAAATAGGCGAAAATTATGCTCAAAACATTCCTGCAACAGATTCTCATTTTACTGAATTTTTAGGTCAGCGTAATTCTGATTCCATATTTTTTATACCAACTAACAGATTTGAAATTATTGATATAATTTCCTCTTTTGAAAATAAACGAAGTTCTGGTTATGATGAGATAGATAATTTCATACTTAAGGGTGTTATTTCCTCGATTGCTGATCCACTTGCTCATATATTTAATTTGTCAATTTTTAATGGTGTGTTCCCTGATAAAATGAAATTAGCTAAAGTAATCCCAATGTTTAAGGCAGGCGATAAGTTCGAAATCAGCAATTATCGCCCAATTTCATTATTATCGTCATTGTCTAAGGTCTTAGAAAAACTTATTTACAAGAGAATGATCAATTTTTGGAAGGTACATGACGTTTTTACGAATTTTCAGTTTGGTTTTCGTGAGATACATAGTACTACGCATGCTCTTTTGCATTTTGTTGATAGAGTTGTTCACGCAATCGATAACCATTCTCATTTAGTTAAGGGCTTTTTACACTTGTAAATTTTTGCTTAGCCCCGGACCAACGGTGGGGCTAAGGGGGGCCTTAGCCCCACCGTTGGTACGGGACTATCCTTAGCCCACTTTCTGTTTACACTCGTTTTTGCCAAAGTGGGCTAGCCCCACCGATAGTACGGTACTATCTGGCCCTGCAAAATAGCAGGGGTTAGCACCGCAATTGCGGTGCCAAGCAAGTGAGTGTAAACAGAACGAAAAAATAATCCTGGGCTAAGCGACGGAGACGAAGTGCGACCCTCACTGACCAATCAGAAACGAGGTTATCAAGTGCTGCCGGTGCGTGCGTGTACGCATACAGTACACAGCGTAATTATGAATATTCATGTGGTTTGGAAAGTCCGGGGCTAAGAAATATGAGTGTAAAAAGGTTAGTTTTCTCCTTAGCCCCGGACAAGAGATAGTACGGGACTAATTGGCGAGTGTAAAAAGCTGAAAAAATTGGTACGGGACTAACGATAGTCCTGGGTCAGAGAAAGTCCGGGGTTAAGAAACACAAGTGTAAAAAGCCCTTTAGTATTTTCTTGGACTTCTCCAAGGCCTTCGACACTATCAATCATGATATTTTACTTTATAAGTTATCGCATTATGGAATACGTGGGAAGGCCTTGGAGTGGTTCAAGAGTTATTTAGTTGATAGAAAACAATTCGTTACAATTAAAAACAATGATTCCGTTGTCAGAGAAGTTAAATGTGGTGTCCCACAGGGAAGTCTCTTAGGGCCGTTATTGTTCATTATTTATATCAATGATTTTTGTCGCGTATCCGACGACCTCTCTTTTATTCATTTTGCAGATGACACTAATGTATTTTTTGCCCATAATGATATTGATTTTCTCGTTCATAAAATTAACATTGAATTGAAAAAAGTGACAAACTGGGTCAGGGCCAATAGGCTATCACTCGATGCTCAAAAAACGAAATATATGCTTTTTAGTAATATTGTTGATAGTTTAAGTACAAATATAGTATTAGATGACTCTCATCTACAAAGAGTCTCACATATCAAATTTTTGGGTGTCATTGTGGATGAAAAACTTTCCTGGAAATCACATGCTGATAATGTTTGCAATATAATTTCACGTAATATAGGTATTGTAAACAGATAGAAATTTCATATTCCACAAAAATCACTACTTATGCTATATTCGTCGTTAATATTGCCTCATCTTAATTATGGAATATCAGTTTGGGGCAACACGCATCAGAATTTATTAGAGAGAGTATTCCTCTTACAAAAGAAAGCTCTCCGTGTTATCTGTTATTCCCCTGTACGTTCTCATACAAATATGTTGTTTGCCTCCAACAAGCTCTTAAAAATTGCAGATTTGTTTTTGTTTAATTTAGGGCAATTTATGTACAAGTATTGTAATAACTTGCTTCCGTCTATTTTTGACTCTATGTTCCTAAAAAATCAATCATTTCATGAATATCCTACTAGGCGTTCCAATGAATTTCACTTACCTCTTTTAAGAACGATTTTGCCAAAAACACACTTATTTATGTACGCCCAAATTATTGGAATTCTTTGAATCAAGACATAAAAAACGCTCCATCCATATATTCTTTCAAGAGGAGACTGAAGTCTTTTTTATTGCAATCGTATGACTCTACAATACCGAATTAACCATTTGGCCTTTTTTCTCAGAATTATACTTACCTGCTCACTTTGTCCCCTCTTCGAAGAATTGGTAGTATCTATTTCCTGGATGTTCGCAATGCTGTCACCTATGCCATTTTGCCCATAGCGTCTTGAAGTTGACTTTCCGTATGTTACTCCTGTTCATACGTCCCTCTAATTTCTATTTTCTTGTCTTTTTTCAGGCGTCAAAATACTACTTTTCCCCTACAACTATCTTCTGATTCTCTTGACATGCTTCTGCCGAAGATCGCTGTTTCTGTTGTTCTGTTTCTGTTTCTGTTGTGCATTCTTGTCTGCTATTATGTCTTCAGTTTGTCAGTCTTGTCCATCCCGTTTTGTCCTTTACAACCTTTTTTCAGTAGTTGTCTCGCTGTCTAGTCCTGTTTCATGTTTGTTCGCGTCTATGAAAGTGTATAATTATCTGGTAATCTAATTTTCAGTGGGCTTCCAGACTTCTTCCACTTTGTTATCTTTTGTATCTACGATGATTCGATTCCATCTATGTTCTTTTTCAGAGGGGCCTACACACTACAAGCTCTGTCTTTTTAGTGGGTCCCTCCATTTTTCGCACTTTAAGCAACGATATACATGTACTTCACTTCGATCATGTCGATCACTTCTGTTTCTTTTTTACTATACAATGTATGATTACTATAGGTCCTCAATTCTTGTACAGTCTTTTCATTTCACTATGTTCTATTTACCTTATTCTCTGTTATCAAAAGAAGTGAAACATATGTTTTGTCGAAAAATGAAATAAACTTTGAATTGAATTGAATTGAATATAATATATATATATATATATATATATATATATATATAGGCCTAATTGTATTTGATTTTTACCAAATAGCCTTATATTACTAAGCCATGATTACCAAGTCGTTTACTAAAAATACTTTTTACTCTTTATCCTCATTCGAAGCACTTTATTTCAATTAATATTTTTTTTTCCTGATAGAAGTTAAAGTAATCTTTAACTTTGAATTTAACGTCGAGGGTTTTTTGGCTATTCTAAAAGGGCATTATCTTAGAAATGCTTTAGTTTTGAGTAATGTCAAAAATGTGTACTTTCCCTTTCAGTTTTCTCACAGATTTTGAGCGACTTATTTACTCTTCCGTTGACCATGTAAGTATCAAAAAATAACATTTTCTGCCGTATACAACATAGTGGGAACATTATTAATTCCTTCTTTCATTTCAGCACGGGAAGACCTATTCAGCGTAAGCTGTTTTTTCAATCTTACAGGACAAACGATTAAAACGAACGGTACACTAAAGCAGAAAATATATAAAAGAAAAATAAAAGAAAATATTTTTATACAACATAAGAAGTGTAATAAAAAAAAACCCAAAACAAATGATACAATGCTTGATAGCAATGTTACTTAAATCAATTTCATTTTTTGTTCTATTTTGGGGGTTCTTAAAGGATGCCAAACTAGATGGGATTATGTGACTCTCTTTCTCACAATTTCCAAACAGAGAAGACTTTAGTAGTATCAAGTATCTGCGTTAAATTGTCTTCGTGAAAGTTATAAATTTCATTCACATTCTTGGTATACGACATACTATCCCCACTGCTCAGTGTACCAGTATTTAGCTGGTTCATGCTGTTAAAGAAAAATAACAAGGTAGAAAACTTACAGAGTGCGTGTCAATGGGTGAAATATGTGTATGTTTGTTCACGAGTAAGTACTTGACTCAATTTGGTACTCTGAAAAAAAAAACCAAGTTGATTTGATATTGATGAAAGAAATATTGCAATAACACGTTTCTATTGTTTGAATCTGTCCTCGAGAAATGGGACCTGTTGCTCAATATGATATGCGTATTTTCCTAGTTCGTATCTGCTATTTTTCCTTTTGTTATCTTTCCCTGCAGATTTCAAATGTATCGTCAGAATCATGATGAACTGAGCTGCTTGCACTCTAACACTCACATAAGTGTATAAAAGTACATTTTATGCACATTTTATTGTCCTATATTTTATCATTATCCCCCATTGTTCTGTTAAGGAGCAGACAGAATTTGATCGAGGAAAACTTTTTTAAAGCTTAAATTAATGGGTTAAAAGAGCTAAATACACACTACGATTAAAATCACACAAACATGACAGAAAAGAGTTCAAATACAGTCCGAAAGAGCTTTAATTATCCATTGATTTCATTCCGAAAGGATTGCTCCCTGATCAAACTCCCAAACGAGTGTGACTTTAGCTCCTGTGCATTTAAAGAGTACCAATTGCAAAATAATTGACATGCTCACCGTTTTTTTTTTCTTTCCATCATATGCAACCGTTCTGCCAAATTATAGCCAAAAAGTAATATAAGACAGATAGTGTGATTATATTTTTCTAATATCAGCCGGTGATTACGTGTATCCTAGATATGACGGTGGGCCGGAAAAAAAATGCAATCGATCGTTTGTTATGTTGCACAGAGAAAGAAAGAAAGAAATATAGACTGATAAAAAGAAAAGAGAGAGAGAGAGAGAGAGAGGGGAGAGATAACAGTGTTTGTGAGAGAGAGGGAGAGTAAAAGATAAAGAGTGAGAAACATAAAGAGAGAGATACAACTTAAAGAGTGAAAGAAGCCCGGTCACTTCAACTTTACAAGAGATTAAGTTAAGCAAAGCAGTGCAGCATACACAAACATTGTGCAAACTTACTACTTATAAATGATCCTTTTTTAACAAAAAGGGTCCCACATAATTATATTCTCGCAAAATGCCCGCCAAATGGGGACATGATAGTTTTCTTCAAGCAACTTGGCATAGTCCATTGTTTTTCGAAAGAAAAAAAAAGAAGAAATCAAGGCCATTTGCAAGAACACACACGCACACGCACAAATACCACACACACACACACACACACACACACACACACACACACGCCAACACGAACACCCCCCCCCCCCCCCCCTCCCCACCCGCCCCTATGCCTTCAGCCCTCAGGTTTCAGGTTTTATTTACACTGGAATAACTCTGACTGACAAGTAAATTGCCATTTTTTTTCTCATGCAATAAAATACATCCTAATCACAATGTGGAAGTGATGTAGAAGTGGTAGAAGCAATAAAGAGAGGAAAACGACAACGATGTGACAATAATGTCTTTTGTATTTTCTGAGGGTCCCATATCGTACAAGCTCTGTTTCCTAGTGGGACCTTCCACGGCATCCTCATCCTTAGCTGACTTGTATTTTACTCTTTATGTATATTATATTAACAAAGATGTAATCGCATCTACTTCTCATTTTCATATTTATGTACCTTGTCAAATTATGTTCTGCAAGTATCACAAATATTCTGTACATTTGCAATGTATATAATTTCTTTGTTTATTTGATGGAAGTGAAAATAAAGTTGAATACTGAATACTGAGTAACTCGCAAATACGGCAAAATTATGACAGAAAAAGAAAATCACATCTCACCCTCGCATGCATCATATAGTCCCACTGGATTAAATGCATTCCAACTATTCCACTTTTAATCGCTATCTTATTTTCTTCTTCTTTACACATCCTAAAATACTTTATCATATAACATCATTAAACTTTGACACTCCCCTTCTGATCTCGCTAAATATAACATTATATTCAATCATCAAGCTGTTCCTCTTATTTGTGTTGCTGAATCACACACACACTCAAGCACATAAGCACATACACAAACACACACACAAACGCACGTACACACATTAAGACTCTGACATATCTCTCTCATGCACACGAGACCATTTTGATACGATCATTGTTGTTCGATTGAACATTGATGATGTAGCGCATGCGCTGCGTGTAACGCGAATTAACTGATCAGTCATCCGCCTGATATCAGTTTATCTTATAAATTTAGAGCACTCTCCATAAAAGCATTATCAATGATCATATCTTGCCAATCACGCACTGATAGCAATTACTCCTCTTCGCTCGGACCACAAGACCACTTCGCTGGAAAGCGCATCGTTTCCTCATTTCACAAAGTATTGTTCAAAATAATTCTGGGTAAGTGAAACCTGTTCGAAAGTACATCCTAATAGTTCTGTTTTAAATCATTATTATCTTGGGTAAGACTTATAGACAGATAGACTAGACTGGTAAAAGTAACATGGCATTGATCTCTGTAAAACTTTTGCAATAAACGGCTCATTCAACAGTGATGAAGCCCATGAGTATGCCAAATTTAAAATGTATAGTGAAATATGCATAATTATGATATTCAATGCATGATAACGGCGCATAACGCAGAGCCGTAACTATCAAAATTTACATCATTTACTTCCTCTTTACAATGTTTGTCATTAAGAATACGTTCAAAAATAAGACTCTCAATGATATATAGATATATATCATACATATTCATTATTATAGGTTTTCCCGGTCAATTTCATACTTTTGTCATTCAAGTTCCTATTCCGAGCATTCGATTTCACGCATTCCACTCTCGCAGCACTGAATCAGCAATCAAATTCAAAATCCGGTCATTCGAATTCACTATCCAAGCATTCAAATTCACTCTCGAAGCATTCAAATTCACTATCGGAACATTCAAATTCACTATCGGAGCATTCAAATTTAAGAGAGGAGCACGCATTTCATCAAAGAGCATTCAAATTCATGTCAAGCTGGCGACGGAATCTCGTCGGTCATTCAAATTCGTGAATAGGCAACCATGTTCCAAATAACTGCATTCAATTTAAAAGAAGTCCTGAATTTAGTTAGTTTGGGGCCGTGTATGCATGTGTTTCTCACTTGGCTTTGAATATATTGGGATTTATGATGATTATTTATTTTGCAGTAGAGGTCCACCTGTTATTTATTGACAATTTTGAACTCGCGCTTAGCAAATAGGAATATACAGGCACATTTCCCTGGGATGGGACATAAAATGGAGGTCCCACGTGTAAAAGAGTCACAACTCATGCATGTAAAAGATCCCACTTCATTATTCATAGCAAAGAGAAAAACATCTAACTGGACCCCATATGGAAGACCAGCTTTTGCAGCTGAATATGGGTTATCCAGCCATCTTCTTTGATAGAAAATTAAACAAACAAACAAAAATTAGGCACTGTACAGGCCTACAGACGAGCATAATACGGAGGGTTGGTTGACACTTTCGAGGAGACTGATACATGAGCATTTTATACGTGTTGTCTGTTGTGTATTGCTGTCTTATTGATTTAGTTTGTCAGTTTGTCTTAAATTGATGAATTGTCATTATATGGTTGGTGTTGGGGCGTTGTCAGCATGCAGTATCATCAAGAAATATGATTACTAGTCGTTGTGTTGTTTGGATGCACTGCTGATTGGACATTGTAATTTGACATTCATTGAGATGAAAAACAAAGAATACATGAAGAGAGAACAATGTAGAACATGTAAACAATCCTAATTACACAACATGCAAGCATTCATTGGTTGTGTTGGCCCTTTTTCCTTTTTTAAAAGTCTCCTCCATTTTCCTCGTTAAATTGATTGCACGAAGTAGGAACTTGATCGCCTAAAAATGAATTTGAACGCTCCAAACAAGCTCATTGGGACTATCACGTGACTATCGTATGAATTTTGATGCACGAGTAGGAAAGTCGGTGCTCGCATTTTGAAATTGAATGCCCAATCGTGAATTTGATTTCACGAAAACGAAATAGAACGCTCATAAATGAAATTGATCGCTCGGATTCTGAATTTGAATGCCCCGATATTTTCGCGTGCGTGCGCTGCGTGAATTTGAATGCACATTAATGAATTTGAGTGATAAAAGTATGAAATTGACCGGGAAAACCTATATCATATAAAACTTAATTTCACTGAGTTTAATTTAATGTTCATTCAAATCTACGATCTTACTGAAAAATCTGTAAGTAGACATTCAGATTATTACTACTCACTACTCAAAGATAAGACTCTTAAGTGAGATCTACATCAAAATAGGAACAAAAGTTCACAATACATGAAAGAGCGCGACAGTTTAGATTATGACAATGAAAGTAAGCGTCCTAAAGCCATCAATCAGCCTTTGCTCCTGTATGATTATGTCATTCCATATTTTGTTTGATTTACTGACTAGAAATGTCAATTGAGATGGCGGAAACAGGAGTACACGGTGTTGAGCTCATGGTACCCAACGCTACGAACGCCACAAATGTTACGAACCACCACCAGCTCGAACTTACTATAAGTTTTGTTTTTCTGGTCAAGCTGACTCTCACACTACTGACTGCTTTTGCCAACAGCTTGATTCTCATGGCGTTTGCGTATGAAAGAAAGCTTTGGACATATCAAAACTATTACATTTTCAACATGACTTTAGCCGATTTAATAGTAGGCGCTGTAATCATGCCGCTTCGCTCGAGCATTGAGCTCTATGGGACTTGGATCTTTGGACGAACATTTGGAGTTATCTTCATGACACTTCAAAACGCGAGTCTCGGAATTTCCGTGATGGGCGTTGTCGTCATCACCATTGACCGTTACATAGCAACATTGCATCCGTTAACTCACTTCACCAAGAAGAGCAGGAGAATGGCAATGATCATCAATGTTCTTACATGGGTACTTCCCTTCACGTTGTGGTTTTTTCTCAACGCAGTGTGGGATTCCGTTGATCCTAACAGTATCGATGGTTTGTATGGAATCCCAAATCCGAATTATTCGGTGTCCCTAGCGTCAAGTTCGATTGTGCTTTGTTTGCGTTTTTTCGGGCCTCTGATATTAATCATGACCCTGTACATACGGATTTACTTCCACATTCGAACTCGACTGCGAAAACGACGTCCTCGTTCGATTCAAAGAAGCAGGCCAGACAATGATATGAGGAACACATCAAGGGAGGGGGAAAAACACTTTGATGTCATCCGTAAAGAATCCCGATTAACATCGTCAAAAGAGAGAGAAAGGCAGGTTGAAAGTTGCACTTCGTCACACGAATCCCCTATAAAGATAAGCATCGATCATTTAAACACTGATAACAAGAACTTCGAGTGTGAATATTATCTGGCCGGTACAAAAAGAGTGAATGCAATCTCGAGTATTTCTGGAGCAAACTACCAGGGTCCAGCTCTGAAAAGCGAACTTACAGGGAAAAATCGCAAAGCAATGAGGACACTAAGTTTCGTTGTTCTAGCATTTGCCATCGCCTGGTTCCCTAACGGAGTAACCCTCATGATCTACAGCATTTCTCTGAGTTCAAGTAGTGTATCAACGAGTGATGTTTTCAGCGAGATAGCCCGATGGATAACTTACAGCAACAGCCTGCTCAACCCTGCAGCCTACGCTCTGGCACAGCCGTTGATTCGTAGAACTTTAACCCTGCTGTTCTGCAGGATATGTCGACAGAAGTTGGGTGATTGACGGACGCACTTATTGTTTTAAAGACAGAGTATGCTTGATTTGTAACAGAAGACATTCTGTTTAAGGAATTCATGTTCAAACAAAGAATGAACTTGCGTTTAGACCAGGTGACCAGAATAGTTAGTCAGTTGACATTTTAGCAGGCATCTATTTGAATCTAATCTAATCTATTGAATGAAATAAGAACCTGTTTTCTTTTGATATTGCCAAATACCAGGCGTCCTGTCAGGTGGATGTGCTGGCAAGTACCATTTAGATAAGGATCACACGAACAATCATCGCACCACAGATGCTTATCCCAGTGATTTAACAAACCAAAATACGCTTGGTTCAGATGACTTTTATTCTGCTCATGTGCAAAGTGGAATTACGAACTGGTCAATTCTTCAATATACCTTTGTATACTCAGTAGCACCTGGTATATGACCCTCTTTCCTTTTTTTCTCTCCTCAGGAGGACATTAGATAATGATGTTTCATCACTTTTGTTTTCATCATACATGTACCTAGATGTTTGTTGATTTAAAAACGAAATAAGATTCCCCTATAATTATGATCATTTTTTATTTTGTGACGTTATTCTGAAGCTTCTTTATTCCGAATAGGATATTCGTTTTAAGCCGAAAATGAAAAGAAGGTACGTACTAATGAACCTTCGACTTACGAATACTCTGTTAAGGAGCTAATTTCCCGCAGATAGAGTGTGATTAGGAACAGCTCTGTTTAAAGCTATAATTCAAGGTGTAAAAAGAGCTAAATTAACTGTACAAACAGTTCAATTCATACAGAAAAGAGCTAAATACAGTCTGAAAGATCTAAATCATCCTGTAATAGTCTACACCGGAAGAAGAGTGCTCCCTAATCAAACTCCCGAATGAGTGTGACTTTAGCTCCTCTACAGTTACAGAGTACAAATTGCAAAGTTATTGACATGCGCTTGTCAGCCAAATCATAGCTAAAAGAGTAATATATGAGATAGCATGATATGGCAGGATTCCTAATATTAGCTGATGATTACATGTGGCCAGGCAAATGGTGTGAAGTCTTTACTCTGCTATAGGGTTTGAAGAAAAAAGAAGATGAAAATACTGAGAATCGTCTGTCACGGTGGACAGAATAAGAGGGTGAGAGAGAGAGAGAGAGAAAGAAAGAGATACAGAGTGAGATAGAGAAATAAAGAATAAGAGATAAAAAGCTATTAGAAAATATTACGAGATAGATAAAAGAGTTAGAAAAGCTCTGTCACTTTCAGCACGTTAAGCAAAAATTAAAAAATAAAAAAAAACAAAAAATAGGATAAGTATAAAGTAGCCAAACCGCGATAGAACTGTAATGTTCCGAGACGTCAATAAAGTCCAGAGTTCAAAGAACGAGAAAGTAACCATGGTAACGCTCCCAGTTTACGACCCAGTTGGAGAATGCCTTCCCAGAAGGCGCTTGGTTACTGATAGTTGTAAGTATTGTATATTGCAATGTGTATAATACCAGTATTCATAAAGTTGATCTTTAAACATTAGCATAGAGATTTTAGTTATCAACATGTTTGTCATTTCATCAAATGTAGCGTGAGCAATGCTGTTTTATGAATTATAGTGAAAACCGCTGCAACATACCGCTGAAAAGAATACCCTTCCTACCAAATGTTGAATAAAACGAAATAGAATAAAACCTTCGATGTAATGATACACTGTGTATTGCAGATTGCAGTGCCAAGCGCCGCCCCCCCCCCCCCCCCCTCCCATCGACACCCCCCGTCGGCTCGATGGAGAGACGGGAGACTAGGCACCTTCAGCCCAGAGCTGGGTGTATACTACTGGGCAGAGAAAGTAGCGGAGAGTGGATCAATGAGCTAGTTTAAATAATACCTTTGATCATTTTTCCCCTATCAAATTGTAGTGTGTGTTTTGCTTTTTGGTGACTTGGTGATACTTAGTTTTTTGCACTAAAGACTTTTTTTTTATTTCCCTCGTTTTTTGTTGTTTACGATTCTGAAGTGTATTGATGTTGACGTATTATGTTAGTGAGTATATTTCAAAAAATGGATCAGACGTCTTGTATTTTTACTGTCATTAACTCCTGTTAAGAACGTTTGTTTTTGTGATGTCAAATTCCATATGACTTATCGAAGACATTGTTTTGTTCTAATCAATAAAATCCACAATTCACACACACACACAAAAAAAAAACACTGTGTATAGGAAGACGGAAAATCTCTTTCAAGGAGGTATCATACTCACCTCCTTCGTCTCTTTCATTTCTCACTAATACGTGCATACAAGAAAATCCACGCAGATCTCATATGCAGTCACTTGCATGCACCCCAACTCGAACCGGATGAAAAAAAGCCAACCAACAAACAAACCAACCAACAAACAAACAAGCAAACGAGCCTGTCCTTATCCAAAGAAGGCACATTGTTGGTTTTTCAGTGCACGGGCTTTTCATGCTGCTACTATATATCTAGGTGCTTGCGTGACATATAAGTTGCCAAGGAAATTTCAACCAATCGCATTCGCTGGATCACTCATGCAGGTGGAAATAAATCTGAAACCATATGAAAATAAGCATAGTTTCACTTTCTCTTCGCACTAACATCACATCTACTGGACAGGGCGATCACGGTCATTGCCTTCGTTTGCAGATTTGGAAAAGAGCTGCGTCTGGGTGCGCAACACCTTCTGTTTGGAAAGTAAGGTAATATAAAGTGAGTATAATCAATTTATTAGTAAATTGATATATCGCGGGCTCTTGAGCTCCCGATTGAGATGGATTTTGCATTATTTTGTGATGAAAAGAACATTTTATATATCATTTCAGGTTTAACTTGATGAAAATTACTAGTCTTCGAACGGATACGCGGATTGACAAGCGAAAGTATATCAGTAGGCCTAAGTTGAATACGAACATCGATGAGTGCTTTTGTAGAAATGTTTCCTATGAATGGAATTGTACTCATTAAAGTCATACGAATCAATGAGCACACAATGCTTTCCTCCTGTGCATCTCTCTATCATAATTGAAATGAGTGAAATGAGTCGAGATGAGTGGGTTCGCTTGGTCTCTCTAGAGGATTTCTGGTTTCATTTCTATTTGCGAAACTATTATCAGTTAGATGTATCACGAAAACGATAATTTTTTTCCTTGGGCATTTTTCATGTCGATGTGTTTTTCCATAATTGCAAATTGAACAACCTACGCCGCACGTAGGTTGCTGTGTAGTGTAAGTTGTACTGAGTATAGCGCCTGGGAACGTGCTGAATTCACGCATTACGGGGTTCTTCATATTTGTCTGCGTCAAACAAGCTCCCATTCGTGTGGTTCCTAAAGATACTCTTTTTCTATTTCCCTTCATCAGTCCAGGATTCAACCTGCGGCGGATCGGGACATTCAGCACCGACTCTCAAGAACGATTTTATCACCATGAATTGCACTGGAACAGTCGGCAGCGAATTTTACGGATCCAACACAATTTGGTTATTCTTGATCATGCTGAGTTTAGCACTAATAACCGTTGTCGCCAACGGTGTGATTCTCGTGGCATTTTCTTACGAAAGAAAGCTGATGGTTTATTACAATTACTATATTTTGAACATGACTCTAGCAGACTTACTCGTTGGCGCTGTCATTATGCCGCTTCGTGCGACCATAACTCTGTATGGTAATTGGTTTTTTGGAAGGATACCCGGGGTTCTCTTCCTGACGATCCAGAACGCGAGTATGGGCGTGTCTGTAATGGGTGTGGTTGTCATTACCATCGACCGTTACGTAGCAACCGTTCATCCTATGACTCACTTCACCAAAAAGAGCAGACGATTAGCGGTCGTCATCAACGTGCTCACTTGGCTACTCCCATTTACAGTGTGGTTCCTCCTCAACGCATTATGGGATATTTTGGATCCCATGGATGGCGTGATTGGTTTCGGTCTACCAAGACCACATTACGCAGCATCGTTACCTTCAAGTTTCATGGTGTTTTGCCTTCGATTTGCAGGGCCCTTCTTTATAATAATGCCGCTTTACCTACGGGTGTATTATCGAATCCGCAGTAAAGTGAGGAAACGACTGTCCCTCTCGCGTTATGTCAGTAACGCCAACGTCGACGCGAAGACTAAGATCAGAGTGCAAGAAACTAGTAAACCTGCGAGGAATGAAGTTTCAGTTTCTGTAGGGAAAAGATGCGGTGTAAAATCTATTGCCTCTGAAATTTTAGATATCTCTTCAGAATTCTCAAGATTAAAGACACGGAATGATAAGTTTCCAGGAGAAGACAGAAAACCACAGACGAAGTCTCTATCTTCGAATGGACGAAGGTTAGAGTCAGGTAATGCGCTAGCTCACATACGGAGACCAGATAATGAAGGAGACTCTGGGAAAAGTCTGAAAGCAATGAAAACGTTATCTTTTATTGTTTTAGTCTTTGCCGTCACCTGGGTGCCAAACGTCATCAATATCGTCCTCTACAGTATGTCACGCTGTTACGATACCGTCACCACCACTGCACTGTTCAACGAGATATCCAGATGGATAACGTACAGCAACAGCTTGTTCAACCCGGTGGCCTACGCGCTGGCACAGCCATTGATTCGTCAAACCGTCGCCAGGATGCTCTGCAGTGGGTGTGGAAGAAGCCAAGAGGGAGTCGGGAAATAGCCATAAGGGTCACCACAAGGAGGCATAATAAAGCACCCATTGTAGGTAGTATCTAATAGCCGTAAAGAGAAATCTTATATAGGGTCAGTCAAGGATTCCTTTAAAAATGATATATTTATGGGCTGATTTCTGAGACTGTGCCAATAAATATCAAGGCCATAAATGTGAAAGAGACACTCATATTTCATATCAATAACTACACCTATACTGTATTTTCGGTCTTTATTGATTTCATGGAGTCAATCAATGAACCTAAGTCATTTCTATGAATGCCCCGTCAGACTTATAGCATATAAGCCAGCGTATGCCTAGCGTATATAGCTACAATTTTGTTGGTGAAAATTGGAAAAGGCCAGATTCTCTCGAATACGCTCCAATTTTCGGACAAAATCTGGTTTTCAGTGACCTTTCGAAAGTAACAAATGTACGCCCAGCGAATGACGAGCGTATGCAAACCATACTATTAGTGGGGTGGCTTAGTGACAAATATACTGATAATCGTGACACGCCGGACAAAAGTGTCATTTTTTCCTCAGACATTTGTATATATGTGAGGATCAAAATTAGGGGGTGCTCCAAGAAATCCGCTAACAGAAAAAATGAGAAAATGCCCTTAATTTGTACATAATAATAATGTCTGAATTCAAAGACTATACACAGGGCATTCGCCAGGTTTCTGTACAATGCAATGCAATGTACATGGTTGCTAGTCTTAAAATTCAGACCCATAACACGACATATTATGTGCATGTTTACAGTAATACACCATTTTTACTGGTTTTCCTATAGTAACAGGTGGTTAGTCTGTGTTGCAGACCTGAGGGAGGTGTGTTAGAATAGTCCAGTTTTCTTAAGCACCTTTTCATTAAATAATTTGATATAATTTCTGGTAAAGGATTTTTTTAGGACTGTCTACCTCCTGTAGAGAAATGGCAAAGAGTGACATGTGACTCTGGCTCAGATACTTTAAATCTTGGGCAATGACTGAGCCAGGTGTAGGACTCTGTCACAGCTCATTTTTTCTCCCAGAACTACTAGTTTACCAGTAGAAGAGCTGCATATTCCATTGAGAACTTAAGGTTTTGGGTATTGCCCTACATATTTCCTAACAAATTTAACCCGTTTCCTCCAAGATTGTGTGAATTCCATAGGTTTAGCGCAGGGATTACCTGGTTCCCGTAAGCAATTTTTATAGTCCGCACTTCCCCTCTCTATATGTTTCTTATTTCTTATGGGGGTTATTCAAATGTTTAAAAAGGTTAAAAGTTTGTTTTCATAGATGAAGTTGAATTTAGACAATTTGAATATTTCTAAAAATATATCGATATTTGTCATTTCACTCATAAAGACTTAAAGTGGTTTGAATATTTTTGGCCTGATAGCTATGTATAGACATGTTATTAAAAAGTAAAAGCAATGTTTGATTGGTTCACATTATCCAAAGAGGGTGAGATGTAGTTGGCTGGTGAACAATGTCTATGGGGAAGTTTAAAAAGTTGATAGAAATAAAACAAAATCAGCATAGAGCAGAATCTAAATCCCAATATAATATGACAAAATTCCCGACCCCAAAGGCGGTTGATTCTATGATGCTTGATGTAAAAATACATTCCACCCAAAATACATGTGATTGATAGGAGGAAAAAGTATAGTACATTAAAAACAATATAGTTCAACTAACCCCATTAGTCCAGCACCATAATGAAATGATTGTTAAGTTTTATCGCCTTGTCAATTGAAGATGATGTTACATAATGACAATTATCAAAGTCAGCTAGATCTACTAGTATATCAAGAAACCAAAAAGAAGGGGTGGGTGGGGTGGGGAGAGAAGAATGAAGTAAGTTATTTGTATCTGTAGTTTTGGTTTTCAGTATATTCATTTTAATTTCCTTAATTTCCGTTAGGTCATCATGGATTGGAGCATTTGTGTACTAGTAATCTGCCAGGAACAAACACAAGAAAAACTTAAAGGTCCTATATATACACTTTTGGGAGAGTGACTTGAAAAAAAAATGTTCAGGATATCACATTTTATGCATAATATGTGTAGGTCTGGGGGCATTTCATGAAGCATTTTGTCCGACAAATTGTCGGACCAATTTGCTCTCTGCCAATCGGATGCAAGGATTTCTGTAGTTTGTAACAGTTTGTCAGAAAAATATCTGACCAAACTGCTTCATGAAATGCCCCCCTGTTGTATCACAAGACATCCTACCATATACAGTTTTTGCAATCAAAGCAAACATATAAAGAGATATCAGTATTTTTCTCATTAAAGCATAATTGCGGACGGTTTCGTCTGGAAACATGTTATCATAGAAATATTGTTCACATTTTGTGTTATTAACAATACTTAACATTGATTATACAGATTCATTTTTTTTTTTACAGAGGTTCTTTCTATCCGTAACTCACACTTAAGAATAATTTTCAAGCACTAATTTTGGGTTTTTGCCTTTGATTATCCACAAAAAGGAGGAATGTTGAGGAGATCAGGAAAATATATATTGATGTAGATTTTGGACCTGAAGGAGCAGTTGAAGCATTGTTAAAAAACAATGCCTTATGGCATCGTTCTTATCATCAAAAATTAATAATGACAAACTCAAATGAAAATTGGAGGGGGGAAGAAAAGATGAACATAATGACAGCTTGGTAAAGATTAAACGCTAAAATAGACAATGCAGCCTCTTTTCTCAGTTCATACTTATCCAGAGTGTGTGCTTTCTTTCCAGTACCGGTATTATTATTTAGATATATAGGTTAGGGGAATCCCTTTGAATTGTGTGATACATCATTTCAAAGCTTACAGTCTGCTCTTTCAGAATCTGTCCTTAAAGGACAAGTCCACCTTCATGCACATGTGGATTCAGTGAATACAACAATATTAGTAGGAAACATCACAGAAAGCTTGGAAAAAATCGTACAATCCGTTCAAAAGTTATGATTTTTTAAGGTATCTGCACAGTCGCGGCTGGATGAAAAGACTATCACAGTGTATGATGTCACATGCGCACATTCTAAGGAAAATAAAATGAGAATTTCACAAAACCATACTTTTTGAATAAAGTTCACATAGTTTCTTTGACTTGCTACTGACGTATAGGGTAATATTATTCCCCCTGCCTTCTGGAAGAGAAGTCGAGTATCCTTCTGTAAGCGAAAATAATTTAAGTTGAATTTTCTTTATTCATTCTTTATATCGTTGTACACATGTGACATTACAAGGTATAGTAGTCTTCTCATCCAGCCTCGACTGCATGAGCAGAAACTTCAAAAATTCATAACTTTAGAACGGATTGTCCAATTTTCCTCAAACTCTCACTGATGTGTTCTACTATTGTTGCTGCATTCACTCAACCCACATGCTATAAAGGTGACAAATCTTTGTCTGGCGACTTTTTTGTTGATCAATTATACCAACCCTGATGGAAATCTCTTCAAATTCATAAGTTCTGAAGTTTCCTTTAAGTTTAACCAAAATCTATATATGTAGTTGCCATGGCAACATACCACTTAACACTAATGAAAAGTATTTCAAACCTCTATACATCCCGTCGATCAGTTGTACCTATTCAAATGGAATCTCTTCCAAACTGGAAAATAGCCTCCTGTAACTAACTTCAATTAAAAAACCCTAGTTTTGGGTTACCATGGCAACGCACAAATCAACAATTATATTTGACCCCTGGTTTATACTCTTGGTACCTTCTATACAACGTTCATATCAAATTTTGTGAAAATTGAATCCTCCTACCTGGAGAAATAAACAAAAACATGATTTTTAGGAAAAGTTCATTGACCTTTGACCTTTGACCTTTGGAAAATTCACTCCAAATTCAATCAAAATATTTTACTTGTTCTCAATATTCTTCCTGCCAAGTTTTATCCAGATTGGATATTCCTGACCTGAGAAATAGCAAAAAAAACCTATTTCACAAATAAAGGTCATTGACCTTTGACCTCTGACCTCCTTCCCAGCATCAATTTTCTTGGAGCACCCTATTTTTTGAGAAGGTACATCATGAAGTACCTTTGGTGAAAAAATCATGCTTTTGTCCGCCGTGTCACGATAATTTCACTAAGCCACCCCACTATATAGCGTACAGAGGGACGAAGGAAAGCGTATACATCAAGCACACAGCGTACGAAACGAATGACCAGCGAATATGCAACGTAAGCATAGCGTGCTGCGACAGTGATGTGACGGATCCGAAGTCTCTGAGCTTCTTCATGACCAGCTGGTTCATTTTACCGCGGTAGTTTCCTTCAGCTTAGTTTACCTTACTTTACATTCGTTAGCCATTTGTTGCACTAACGCCGTGCATACACTATGCATTCGTTTCGGCAAAATTTTCAGATAGACTGGACGTATTTAGACGAATTTAGACGAACGGCGGACGAAGGAGAAACGGGCAGAACGTTCAAACAGTGAATGTTCAACGTATACATAACCTATCGGTGGGCCTATTGCTTGATATGTTGTCATCCGCTCAAAATTTTGAAGATGTCCAAAATGAAATAAAAAACGGCTCCTGCGTATCTAAGCGAATCATTACGAACAGCTAACGAATACAACGTACGTGAAACGTAATACGAACGACTAGTAACGTATTCAAACATATCTCAAAATTTCGCATATGTTCTGCTTCTGTTAGTTCGATGCGCTATGGTTTGACCAGCTTTAAATTCACACACGAAGCATTTATCTTTAAAAAGTGCAAATTACAAGGTCGGGCAGCGTGTAATGAGACATACTATATGAATACTATATAGATAATATGAATAGAATAAATAGAGAAAAAATGAATAATATAAATAGTTCTCGAAGTTCCTTTAAGCAAAATCTTAAAGCCAATATTTTAAAATACTGCGTTTAATTTTTTTGCTGTGATCACTCAAAATATCTCTGCGTACTCACAATGATGCCTCGCTCGGATGACTTCATTTTGTTTGATCAATTTTCCCGGTACACGTGGTTCAGTGAATTTAGTGTCCGGGCATTAGCATTGGTATTCTATATTTTTTCCCGACCTGCGTATCTCAAAATAACTACTATAGAATAGTATATCATCTACTCATTATTTATCTAGCGATCCACGTCCGACAAGCTTTGCTTTTTAGTGGATCACTGTTTTCCATAATCGAATTTATTTTCCTCTCGCCCACGAAGTATTTATACAGTGTTCCTCCTAATTATTGTATATATATTAATATGTTAAATGAAAGAAAGACATTATTCAGAGGGGTGAAAGTTCAGATGCAAGTTTGTTCACTTTGTCTCCCTCTATATTAATATGTTGTTCTATAATTTATCTCGTATACTACATGAATCTTTTGCAAACGTTTGAACAATATTAATTCATGCCATGTATACTTTGTACTATGTTTTTGATTTTCGTTGATTGGAAATAAACTATGATTGAATTGAATTCGTTACTTTACTTAGCGTTGATACTTTTAAAGTACTTGTAGAATACTTTTAAAGTTTATACATGGACAGCATTTAATATAGGTTTTCCCGGCCAATTTCGCACTTGTGTCAGTCCAATTCCTAATTGCTGCATTCAATTTAGCAAAATTTAGCGTAGATGACATGTTCGGTAGTTCAATTTTATGATCTCTTCATTCAAATTCATTTTGGAGCATTCAAATTACCTTTAGCGTCATTCTAATTAACACTTTTTGAATTGAAATTCGTAAAACTAGCACCATTTCGTTATTCGTTCATTCAATTTAGAATGATATAGTCACGTGATCACGGACATGCCGCACTCGTTCATTCAAATTCATTTTTGGGCATCCAATTTAACATCTTTTGCAGTCAATTTAGCACGCATGTTTATGCTTTGGTTCTTTCTTTATTTTTTTTTTTGTCAACACAGTTACTGTTTTGCAAGCGTCATTACATTTCATATTTTCGTACTTATTTGAAAGATTTTGGCAACAGTTTTTTTTTTCTCAATGTGCTTAGTGATTCTTCCAGTCCCAAGATTTAGTGCATCATGACCTTGTTGTGGCCACAACTTATCTGGCCATTGAGTGCTTTATTCCGAGTGTGTCGGCCAGTTCTAGGAAGTCAAGGTTATGATCATCAAATGTTTCTATAATTCTTTTTCTGTCTTCTTGAGAAATACGTCTGCACATGACCCAGTATCTAATTTGTGCTGTCATGACTGTAAGAAGATGAAGTTAATCTGTAGTATTGGTACATGTAGGCCTAAAATGACATGTATGAAAGAAAAGGGGCGTTACAGAACAACAAACCCGAGTTATGTATGGTAAAAAATATGATACTTTTACTGCTTAACAGTGCGTGGATGAAACAAAAAG
This sequence comes from Diadema antillarum, assembly GCF_040938485.1. Taxonomy (NCBI): domain Eukaryota; kingdom Metazoa; phylum Echinodermata; class Echinoidea; order Diadematoida; family Diadematidae; genus Diadema; species Diadema antillarum. The sequence continues at coordinate 1,432,829 of NW_027272188.1, read as the reverse complement.
TCACATATAAATACGCGTTTAAATGTTATCACCTTTTCAAAAGAGAAATAACATGACGTTAATTTGAATGAACATGTTAGGAATTTGACTGCCCATACGCGAAATTGAATGACTGAACTACCCCTTTCGGCCAGTGTTGGCGAATTTGAATGACTGAAGAGCACGTGCCAATTTGAATGCTCGTTTTACGAATTCGAATGGCACATGTGCAAATTTCATTGAATCGAAATGCTAAATTGAACGACCAACTTGCAATTTTGAATGACAGAATGTGCAGTGACGAGGATTTTCGCTAAATTGAATGAACCTTTTATCAAATGGACTGACAAAAGTGCGAAATTGGCCGGGAAAACCTATACTTTGTACATTCCGTAAACTTTATTACATTCTCGACATATTGTATTGTTGCATGTTTCGTCATTTTTCGTCATTGACATATTGTACTTAACGTTTATATTATCTTTGGAACTTACGTCCTACAAGCTTTGCTTTTTACTAGGTTCCTCATTTTACACATCACTTATACGTCGGTTGTGCAATTTTGTCTCAAATTGACTGCTGTGTTAAACATTTTTTTTTTCTGAAATCAAATGGAATGTAAAACTTGTATGAAATGTGGAATATGGAACAAGAATTAAAAATGCGGTCTTGTAAAACATGAAAGTGCTGTTAAAACAGAGCTTATATTGATACTATACAATTTGAATAAAGCATCTCAGTTAGTATGAGTCCTATGTCGTCAGGATTGAATATCAAGCATATGAAAAAAAAATACTGGTAGTTACAATAATACACCGCGTTGCTATGCTAGCTTTCACAAGGACAAATCCGCACAATCACGGATACATTATGTTCCTGGCTTCCTCCCTTAGAGCCTTAATGCAAGATGGCCTTGTTCAACAGTGCTTCATGGTGTTGTTAAAAGGAAATATACAGCTTCATTTGGCAGGTGACACAAAAATAGTTCAAAAATCATTTATGCAAGAATACCCCGCCAAAAAAACAACAACTCCAACAACAACAACAACACACATTTTGAAGGTGTGCCAGTGAGTCAAAAATGTACAATTTTCACACACATTCCTACAGACAGAAAATTAATGTGGCACACAAAGACTTAAGAGAAGGCTATATATTCCACTGACGTCTTGTAGGCATAAATTGCCATGCGATAAAGGTCTATATCACTGTGTCTTTAGAGTATGTCGAACTGTGAAATCCGTCATTTTCTTTGATTGTATGCCTGTTTAACTCTTGTCATGAAAGTGTAACGAATCGATTTGTTTGATTTGTTGTTGTTGTTGTTGTTGTTGTTGTTGTCTATTTGTTAGACGTCACGACAACACCAGGAAGAGAGAGCACGGCCGATTCTGAGACTCCGGGACTATTTAGCACAAGAATGCACATAGAGGGCGCGAAGCACAGAAATTGCACTTGCGCCTTTGATGTACTTACGCAGATCTGAATTCGAAATCAGTCTATGGATGTTCATTTACATTCATTTTTCATTTACTGAGTTTTCGCACAAATTATACAGTGTTGTATTTGCAACATCTATCACTGACAATGTAAAGTGACACATAAATCATAAGTTCTAAATATATAAGTTATAAGTATTTGTGTGAAATATTTATGAGGGAAATGTTCAGAAAAAGGAGATCATGGTTGAATGCTTTGTGTTTTGTATTATGTTGATATGGAGATAACAAAATAGTCCATGGAGGGCTAAAAAGTTTGGAAAAAAAAGTTATAAGTATATAAAAACTATCATAACATTTACATGTTGGACTCATCTAAATCCAAAAGTATGATCTTGTGTAGTGGAGGCTTGGATTGCACATGTTATAGTGGAAAGCCTTCAAAAGATCCGAGAGAAATTATGGAATATACATGTATATATATATATATATATATATATATATATATATATATATATATATAAAGGCTTGACATTAACCTTTTCTTTTGGTGCCCCGATTAGACCATCACCAAAACATATCTTTTTGAAAATCTGGTGGACAAAGACACCTGACCACAGCTATAGGTTGGAGATTTCTATCTATCTATCTATCTATCTATCTATCTATCTATCTATCCATCTACTAGTATTTACATACATATTATAAGTTATGGAATGGCAAAAATTTTCATGCTGGCACAAAACAGAAACACTAGTGGCCAGCATAATATCAAGGAAACCACGTTTGCATACGAGGTGTGATGTAAAAACTCTCCCCATTTTTTGTTTTTGTTTTTTTGTATGAAGATACATCAAGTTTGTGGATATCTTTTTGTGTTATGGTCAAATTTAGCGACAGGCCGATAAATGGTTTAAAGTGTCTTGAAAACGTATTTCTTTTGATAACCTGTCAATGGATGTGGCTTATCGCGCTCTTTGTAGAAGTTTTGTCACTTTTCCACTTCTGTCTAGCTCTCATGTCTATTTTCCTTTATTTCTCTCTTCCTTCCTTCAAGGTATACATAGAGGCATTAGTTCATTTCTTGTGATATATCAAATTATAAATACATATGTGAATACATATGTTACATAACTATAACATGGTTTATTATTATCATCACACTCTCCTTCTCGCTTTAAGGACAGCTAAGCCATGCCAAAACCGCAAACATATTTGATGCCAAAATACACTTTCTGATTATTTTTTTTTTTCTCTAGGGAAAGTTCGTAAACAGGAAAGTTTGTGAAAAATTATCTGGGGCATTGGTGAGATAACTTCAGTTCTCACATCATTCAGTTTGCGTCATGTACTTTGAGCAATGACATTGTTTCCTTAAAGTGTAATAACTATCTCATAGTAGGATCTCACTTTTACTTGATAGAGACCTTCAAGGTATAAACCTAAAATGACATGGCCTACTTGTCTCATTTTCCTTCATTTGTTAAAGACTACTTGATCTTGGAAAACAAATATCTCCTTGAGCGGCAAAGAGAGGCAATGCTCTTGGGTTCCGTTACCATGGTAACATTACTGTACTAAGAATTCAGTGATAATAACAGGGTCTTCAGAATATTGGGGTAGATATTACTATTATAGGGGTATATTTCAAACACACACACACACACACACACACACACACACACACATATATATATATATATATATATATATATATATATATATATTTGTATCATATAGAATACAATTATATTTGGGGTAGATATTACTTTTATTTCTCATGCTGGATCATATCCAGAAATGTTAATCATACAAACTTCTATAAAGACATAATCGTTCGTGGACATAAATATGAAGAAAAAAATTGCTTGTTAAGAAAACTACAGAAACACTTGTTATGTACACATAGGAAAGAGACATGCAAGCATAGATCTACATTGCTACAATCAAAATTGGCACGGATGTTGAATAGATCCTGATTCAATGGCCCGTTTGATGATACTATACTAATGGTATCAAAGACATACGTCTAACATCGTACTCTTTGCGGTGCTCAAAGTTTAAGATAACTACATCTTTGTATATAACCAGAGTATACCGCAAAAAAAGCCAGTAAAATATCAAAATCTTTTGTCTTGCCACTCTTTTCTTTCGTGTTTTTATTGGTTACTCATAAAGAAACAATGCTTTCTACTTACGGTTGGAGCGTTAGTGAGAACCATATTTATATATGAGTGCATACACATCTATTGGTCTGAATCAGTGAAATCCAATCAAAATGAAGAGAAAATAAATACATAGGCATTAGAGATCTGCTTTGAGCAATGGACTTTTGTGATACTTCCTACGAAGTGTAACGCGTTTATCCTCTGACATACGAAATATTATACTTAGCCAGACATTGATAACTTATAAGTTGGTAAAACGTGATGCAAAATATAACTTGTGTTATTATAACAGCGCACAATTACCAGCAGCATTTAGATGAAAACACACACACACACACAAACACACACAACGAGAACTGCTGCAACCTAACACTCTATCAACAGTACATTCCTTATGACGTTACCACACATGGGAATCTAAAACCACTCATTTACATACGAATGAATTAAACAGAAATTTCCATGTTTTAAGATTACCTGCACCAGATGAAGTGAAAGCTTCATTTCTGAAAGGATGATCCTCACATAACATTTTCTTGAGAGATAACAATGATCTGTCATAATCAATCTGCACGTTAGAGTGTCTACGAATAAACAGTCTCTCTTTTTGGGGACTGAATCGAAATGTGTAATTGCACAACCTTTTGCTTCATCTTAGTATCACATGAGTCTGTAGCTAAATCATTTAGGCTGAATTGTTGATCTTGCCGAAATTTCATCAAAAATCTTATATACTTTTAGCGGGCTATTCTCAATGATGTTTGTCGCATTGAACACTTAACAATGAAAATGACATTTTTATTCGGACTCTGATGCCTTGCGTATCAGGATAGCGAGTAACTTAGCAATTCTAGACAAATTGACTCTGAAGCTTGATTCATTTGCTGCATGTGTCACTACAAATAACATTTAAAATTTTCAATGTGTGAAACTGGCAACGTGAAATATCTTCTGCAAAAAAAAAGAAAGAAAGAAAGAAAGAAAGAGAGACTCAAAGTCACTGACTTGATCACTGTTGATTGCACGTCTTTACCGAGAATAGTTAGTATGCACCGCAAATATTGTACATCATTTTCTCAAAAGCAATTCATTTCGAGCACTGCAAATATATTACTTGTCAGAACAATCTGAATTTATCGCTTTGCATCGAATATTCACAATAATTTTGCAGCAACTGAAGAAAGAGAATGACAATAAACAGTATGAACTATACACAAAACTGATACAGACCGACACATGTACATGGTTGGTGCATCCTGATGAAGAAGACTGTGAACCTCACCTCACTCACGGTGATTATTAACATAGCAGGACTGTAGCCGATCAGCCAAAAGGTTATTTTAGAAATCACCCTTTTACACAGACTTTGGTATTAAAATAGTACTTAGACATCTTTGATTGCGCCATTCATTGGAAACTGAGAAGAAACATTCAAGTGATGAGAAAATATAGATATTGTTATGACATAATATCACGCAAATACGCACAATACGACATTTTCTTTCTTTCTTAAGGTTCAGTTACAGTTTGCCCATGCATTTCTTTATCTAAAAGTATGTTTTGTCTCATTGCAAACAAATGACGTGCATTTAAATCTCATCTAAATATGCAAAAGTCACATTGTACTTCGCTTTGTTTTTCATGCAAATTCCATATTGTATTCTTTCGTCGGAAGTGAAATAGAATGAATAATGAAAAATGAAATCAAATGAAATCAAATAAAAACACTGACTTCAACAGGTGAATGACACACCGTAGAAGGCTGACTGGAGGAGAAATTTATCATGGAGAAAGATTGATTTGGACAGCAAATCAACCTGATTCAGCAGACCTAATGCTGTCTTTATAAGATGACACAACTGTCTTTTCCATTATAAAGAGGACATACTAACATGTTTTGTTGAATATCCGCACTGCAAAAACATCGGTGTTAAATTGAACATCATGGATGTGAAATCTAACACCGATCAAGTGTCAATAGAGGACCACACCCACAGGTGTAGAAAGCATGTTGTGATATATGCCGAAAAGTGTTCACCTGGCACTTCGTGGTGTTATTTGATACTGTAGCTGGTGATATTTTTAACGCTGCGCTGGTATTCATTCAACAATGACACCGCATAGTGTTGATTTGGTATCGCTGTTGTTAATGTCAATGGTATAACACCCGTCCAATACGAGACTACACCAACTGGTGTTACTGTGGTGTAAATGTGTTCACATATTCTTCTTTTTTAATCAAGTACTTTATCTTAAAGTTCTTGATCTTCTTGTTGAAGTTCAAAAAAAAAAAACAGTAACTAAATAACTACTCAAGAAACCACAAATTTATATTTTGAAGTGATACCCGGAGGTGTTAATCTAACAGCACAAATGAGCACCGGAAATTTGAAACCATCTCCGTGTTTCATCTCTAACACCGGACTTTTTGCAGTGCAGTATTTCAAAATTCGTGACGGAACACCACAAGGTCAAGAACTTGGATCATGAACTGCAAGTCTTCACGGTCTTTCACGCCAAAAAGCAACAGAAACATGTGCCTACCTAGGCACGGGGCGGAAAATACTGTAGACTGTTCAAACCTGAGAAGTAACGCAATTAACTTACTGCAGTTTGTCGTTAATGAAAACAATATGTGACATGTAGACCTACACAGTCCATGTACCATAACAAATAAAAGATAGTTTGTCTTGTATGTAGATACTAGGGAATATAACAATGACTCAAAGCTTTGAAGTTTCGTCACTCAACAATGGTAGGGACAATGAATGCTGCTTTTAAAAGACGAGTTTTTGCTTATGATGGGTTGAAAAGGCATTTGCATGGTCATCGTAATCACTTGCCACTCTGTTCATATCTCTTTTTCATTTGCTACTATCCATTCCAGACATTATATGAGTATCAAATGCAACGGTGCTGTTGCTGATGTGTTTTCTCTTAAGCAAAGCAGAGAACGCTTTAAAGCATCTTTCACATATAAAATGGCAGTCCCTACTTATCATCGAGTAATACAAAGTACCGGGAAGGAAAGACTTAAAGGCCACAGGGTTAATGCACTTCTATCGCTATGTGCAAGATCGAGAGCAAGTTGCCACATTGATTAGAAAGTAATGTGTAACTCTAATTGTGTGTTATTATGATAAGAATATCTTCACTTTTGTTGTCATCGTTCAACATACCAGTGGTGATTGTACTGAGCGTTTTGAAGGCAGAAAATCTTGACTCGCAGGCCCTTTTTGTGCAGAGTGTTCTGAACTGTTCTGCTTGTCACGCCCGTTTACACTCAATGTCATGAAATCTGACGGCAAAGTTTCTGTCACTTTGTACAAGACTGCAAGCGTTCATTCCAAATACCTCCACAATGTTATTCTCGTAAGAACAAAAAAAAAAAAAAAACAAAAACAAAAAAACGTCAGATGATGAAGACTTGATTGCAGAGGAAAAGTGATTCATGTGTGTGCTGTAACCATGGTAACTGCACACACAAGACAGAATTTGCTCGCGTTTTTGATGCGGTGCTTCGGCGGTCTCATCGTGGCGCCATGACAACACGCATTCCTCGCTCAATGGAGCGCCCTCTCTGCGAGTCCTCGGCTTAATCCTGCATGGATTACGTGACAAAAAAATCAACAAAAACAAAACGAAGAAGTATTGAAAGAGGTAGCTACATTATCGATGAAAATTAGAATTTGACTTACTTAGTATAGTCAATATAAAATGAACCAGTAACAGGTGGTCATTAGAGAAAAAAATAGCTGGAAATAATGAGCGATGGTTACAAAGATCCACATGTTTAATGATTATAATGAAAAAATGTCATTATGTCCTGTTTTCATTGCTGGCGTGGTGTTAGGAATGCAAAGTGGTATTGTTTCAGAAATAAATGTTGTTTTTCTTTTTATTATTTATGAATCATTCCTTTTATTTCTTTTCTTTTTGTAAATTGGATATTTCTCCAACTACAAGAAAGGAAAGAAAATATCATACAAGCATAGTATTAGATGCAAAATATAATGTTATGCCATGAATACATACTCATTCTTTTTTCTTTCCTTTACAAAATAACATCTCATTGCCGTACACGTTGTGCAAAAAGAGAGAAAATGACTCTGAAGCGAATAGCCTCAGCACGAATATGAAAAGAAATAAAAATGCATATAAGCATAAAGTTTGCAATGCAATAAGGATCGCATTGTTACGCCGATGACATATGTGGAAATGAAACGGAAATAAAATGAATGTGTGCTAACGATATATTTTGCTTGTGTGAGAGAGAGAGAGAGAGAGGGGGGGGGGTAGTTTGCATCAGTGTGCCCTTGGGCGTGCGCTTGAAATCAAATAGAAGTAATGCATGTGTAATTTGTTTTGATATTTTCATTCGTTAACTGAATGAAGACACTGATAAAACTCTAAGTTTTTGCTAGAACTCACCCCATGCGCTACGTAGACGTGACATCCAGTCGTCTCGACCTCTTTGCAGAGTTGATTAAACTGATCACACTCTCTTGTGTAACAGCGGCTTAGTCTAAAAGCATAAAGGGAAATATGGAGTAACGGAAAACGAAACGAAAACAAAAAATCAAACGAACGATGAAAACCCAACAGAAATATATATTAAAAGAAATCCCGAGTATTGCTGACCCATAGGATAGCACAAGTATCGCTGGAAGGAGTGGAAACTTAGAACTTCTAATAATTGTATTAATATTCTAAATAATAGTAGTTTGCTACTGCTGGCGGGAGAAACATTGCTGCTGATGCGCTCCCAAAGCTGTCACTATATCTGAAATGTAGGCCTATTAAATTCATAAAGCAAAACTACAGAATGCAAAGGTCTAAACCTCAGGGCTGTTTAGTGAGCGTTTTTTTTTTCAAAACGTCAACATTGATTACTGAAACATTTCTCTCATTGATAAACGCACCTTGACTTTTATAAAGACAATGAGACATGTACATTGAATTTCATTCCACTATTGCGCGTTATCTCCGTTCCGTTTATACTTGTATCATCATTCTTAGTAGGTGTGCGCGTGTGTTTGTGGGGGAGGGGGTTGTATGGATCGACGTACAGGTAGCTACCGGTACCCCAAATTTGATATTTTGTGTGTGATGTCAAGTTCGAACGGACAATGAAGCGTTTGTCTTTCCATAGCCGTTATTTCTGAATTAATATAGTGTATATTTCACAGGCTTTCAAATCAATCGTTTCGAAGATAAAACTTCACTTTAAGAAATGGGACACTGGTAGCATCTGGTACACCAAATGTATAAATATGTTTTCATTTAATGTAACATCTAATTCGCATCAGTGACTATAGTCATATTGTATTCGTGATAGGGGAACGTCCAGTCTCCAAAATTTGCATTGAGGTCGATATGCGTCACAAGTGAATCGACAAAATCCAGTTGAGGTTGCAACCAGAAACAAATACATTTGAACTGTATGATAATTATGTGACTTTACTTACACAACTCAGCAATAAATGGAGCTGAAATGGCTCCATCTTCGTGATTATATTGAGAAAACATAAAAGGATGCATAAAAACGTCAACCCCCCCCCCTGATATAACTTCTGAATCACATTTCCTGTAAGAACAGGCATCTTCCATTTTGAAAGGTTTTTTAACATTATTCATATCGCACTAACCGAATGACGGTGATATTCCTTTGCTCTCTGTACGCCTCGAGAAGGCTGATGGCCGATTGTGTCCCGAGCGGAACGTGCCACAAGAACAACTTGGACAGATACGTGCATTCCTTCATCGCGTTGCAGAACTCCTCAAATACTCCACTAGTCACGAAACTTTCTGGACGCTCCTTACCGGGAAACCACAATGTAATGTTGCGAAGCATTGGAGTATGACCCATCGAGATAGTGAGAGACTTGACTACCCCACTGACGTCGTGGTTTTGATTCTCTGCGGTAGCGACGTAAAGATCTTCCAGGTTCGGACAATGGCGAAGGAAGTCGGCCAAGCGGAATTCCTTGGAGGTGTAGTTCGTCACCGAGAAATCTCGGAGACTCGTAATGGTACTAATCTCCGAGTAGAACGACGGAAAAAGAGATGGTTTCCCCAGCTGCAGCTTCTCGAGACTGCATGATGCTGACAGAGTTCTAGCAATCTGATGCGAGCCATCTTCATCAAGTGTACATCCCCTGATGGCAAGCGTTTTCAGATTTCTGAAAGCGCAAGATCTGGATTCCTGAACCACTTTGTTGCTGTGTTCTTCATCGATATCCGCTTCTACACTATCACGGACTTCCTCTTCCTCCGATTCTTGATCTGACACCCAATCAGAGTGCTCCATCACCCGGTGATCTTCCGCATGGTCATCCTGGCTGAAAGTTGCCTGTAGGGCACTCAACGCCGGACAGATTTCTGGAAGCTTGAGCAAGACTTCTGTAGACCATTTCGCGTGCAGTACTGGCAGGCATAGCGATTCCATGGCAACCAAACCCTTCTCGGGTATATTCAACAGGCTGCCAACGAACTGCCGACTAACAGTACAGGAATTCATCTCAAGAACTTCAAGATGTTGTTTCCTGGACAGACACTCCACAAACGCTTTGACATGTGGCCCCATTATCCGCGAATGCTCGATGTTGATCTTGGTGATAGACTCAAAGTGAGGTGCATTTAGGGCTTTGACTATCTTCTCGATCTCAAATGGACCTACCCCATCTGTGCTGAGGTATCTGAAAGACACAGTCTGAGTTTCAGGAAGTGCAACCCCAGAGTTGTTCAAGAAGTACTCGAGGGCGTTAAAAGAGTACCCCGAAGGCCTTCCCGTCAAGAACAGCCTGTTTGTCGTGAAAAACTTGGAAAGTCTCTTGTTGGACTTTATCTTTGATTGGCTTTCAAAGTTGCATTCCAGCGATATCTTCTGGTAAGGTGATATGTTGGGCATATGTCTCAATATTTTCTTGGCAGTGTACAGGTCCTCACCACAGGCAAACTGCAACACGTATCTGAACTCAGCAGCTCTGGCCAAAATAAACACATTCTTCAGAGTCTGCACAAATCTCTTCGGTTGTTTCGTGCACAAGGAAGAGAGATAGATTCCGGCACATTTCTCCTGGGCTAATTTATGAAAGAAAGCAATGGCCTCAGTGGATTTTGTTTCTGGGCCACCGGCACCTTGGGTTCCAGTGGCACAAACTTTCTGTCTGACGAGAAGTCCAACAGCACAGGCAGCGTGAAAAACGTCTGGACATTTCTTGAAGTCCTGGGCGGTGAACTGAAGTCGTTTTTCAGGACTTATTAGCCCTTGAAGTGCTATCTTTCCAAGACGCTTTAGGCAGTTTTCCTTATCCAGTCCCACTTCGTTGCCGTTCTGTTTCTTCCTTTTCAGACTCAGTCTCTTCGGTTTTACCGGCCGTCTGACGGAAGATAATTGTTTCTTGTGGTGGTGGCCCCAGAGATAGGTAAAGATGTAATCGAAGAGTTTGCTTAGAGTCACGATGTCTCGCATTTTTTCTCTGCGGCTTTCATCTGCATCTTTCCAGACCTGGCAGAGCATTGCACAGAACAGAGGGAAAGGTGTGACGGTTCTAACAGCAGAATTCTCCCTCAGATAGTCGAAGAGATGATAGGCTTGTTCAAGATCGTGATGGAAGTACCTTTGGATAAATGTCTTTGTGCCTTTTGTAGAGAACCCTTCGATTGCCATGTGTACGTAGGAGTTGGCCAGATGATCTTCCTGAAAATCTGCAGCTTTCCAGGGTCTGCAAGTCACTATCACTCGACAGCCCGTCAAGCGCCTATTCTCGATTATTCTCAGGATGTTCCCAGTGCCCTTGATACCTTGTATGTCAGGCTGGAACTCGTCATATCCATCCAGGACGATCAAGACCTTATCTGGATGACTCTTGACGAACTCTTCTATCTGAAGCGCAGTTATGGCGGTGTCTTCTGGAAGCAGCTGCTCTACCACCGCATCACCAAAGTCAGTGTTTTGACTCACGAATCGGAGTTGTAAACAGAAAAGGAGTGACACATCAACCAGAGGAGAATCTTTAACACCTTCAAGCCAATCGTAGGCAAACTTTGACATCAGCGTCGTTTTCCCACTACCGGCCTTGCCCTCGACGAGAATTCGTCGTGGTTCTGCGTTGTTCATCTTCACAGACAAAATGTCGTTGTAAGAACCGGGCAACGATACGCGTTCCTTGGTTGCACTACTTGTATCATCGGTGAGTAAGCAAACGTCTGTGAAAATAGTATCCATATCTACATGCGACTTTGGATCCCAAGGGACCAGTTGGATCATGCACAGTGAAGTGCGATATTTAGTTGCAAGCTCAGACCGACATCGTTCGACGTTGAGTGCACTGCAGAATTGACCCACGGCGCTCATAACACTGGCGTATCGATCAGGAAAGCCTTTATTAGGTAGATCAAATGAGAAACAAAGAATCAGTGACACACGAGAACTTTCTGTAAACTAAAAACTAACTCGATTCAAAGATAACCTGTTTTGCTCTTGCAGACCTGCACATGGAAGTCTTAGCCTCTGTTCACTTAGCAATGAATGTTGTGCTGATACAATGATAATTCAGTCGTATTTGGTTGCCACATTTTTAATCAGGTCGTAGATAACATTTTTATGGCAGCAAAAACAAAACAATAATAATCCATTTCCTTATTCAGACACACCTCGACATAGTCTGTCGTCCAGACGTCGAAGACCGCATGAGATGAGAGCCGCGCCCAGTTCTCCCCTTTCCTCGCTCTCCACCTTCGTCTCTCGCCACTGCACCAGCGCTCGGTAGACGGCTTCGGAGAAATTCGTGCTGCTCTCCCTCTCGGCCCGAGCCTTGGCCTGCTCGCTGAGGCCGAGTCGAAAGCAGAGCTTGGGCCAGTCGTGCGGGTTGATCTCCTCGGACAACTTCAGCAGCTCGAGCTCGCTTAGGGGCGCCGTGAACGAGACGACATCGTCGATACTGGCAGACCTGGAAATTGAATTCGACATAGGCGTATGAATTCACTGGCAGATTATACCTTGTCTATTTATCTCAATGAAAATTCTGTCTTTATCGAAGAAGCTATAGTGTGCAATGCAGGTATAAAGCTAGCGATATGTTTTAAAATCTATACATACAATGACAAATAAAATCAGTTGAGGTCTAAAGCTCTGTCATACTTTGTGTGTTTATGAAGAGGCGTAGAGGCGTATAAAAATGATATTTTTCTCTTGGGGTCGTGTCAAACCCTGAGCTTATACTCACCTACCATTGAGCATTCTATTCTTATCATTATCAACCTTGTACAAAATCCTGAAAGGGAATTCCAGTGCAGTTGAAAGTTAGTCTGAAAAGAAGGCGTAAAAAATTTCTCAGCAAAGCAATGAAACTTTGATCAAAATCGGATGAAAAATAAGGAAGCTATGACATTTTGACGTTTCGCTAATTTTCAGGAAAACATTTTTGAACAGTCAATATGAATATGCAAATAATGAAATGATGCCATCCATTCACAACTTGTCATATGTAGGTTCAACCTATAGGTTGAACCTACATATGGCAAGTTGTGAATTTTAAAATTTCCAGTTTTTCATTCAAGCCCAATTACGCCCCAGTCTCAAATGGTGATATTTCTAAGTGATCATCATTTTGGAAGTGACTCAACCTGAAATAACATTATGTTTTACATTTTGGTAACAGAAGCATTGAATTTTCATTATTTTTTGTAAAATGGAAAAATGTGAGATGATGACATAAATCACCTCACTCATCAGCATCCGATTTTGATCAAATTTCTATCGTTCAACTCGTAAAGTTTTACTCTTTATTAGACTATAACTTTTAACTGGATTGGAATTCCTCTTTAATGGTGACTGTCCGTATACCCTATACCTTTTACCGGGAGAATGCACAATCAGATTCAGACGGACTGACTAAAAACTTTGCTACAGATTTCGGATGTGAACTGGCCTCACATATATATCCGGGTTAAGTAGAATTTAGACTGTCCGGAAAATGGAAGCTTGTGACAGGATGTAATGCAGCCCCCTGAGACAACAGTAAACGTCCGTCTGTTCTATCGAACTGACATCCTATATGTCCGTCGTGTTCGAATGAATGCGAATATCCATGAGGCCTTCTTTGAAGCCAAACTTATGATAGAAATATGAAAGCCTGGTGATTCGACACTCTTTTTCCCTTAAGAGGAAAAAGCTCCTTCTGTCAAACGTTTAGCCATTTTGATATCGCAACATTCACAGATTAAATGAAATCGTGTACATTAAATCTTTGTTTGTTGTTATGTCAAAGTATATGGCCTGGAGTCTGCGTTGTACGTGAGGAAGAGGGGAGAGGAGAGAGAAATGTTCCCCCATATTAGATTTCCTATATTTTCATCTTTAAGCCCCCCCCCCCCCCGTTTAACGAAATAAGATAATAAAAACGATGATGATAATAATAACAATAACAAATATAGATATCGTTTGTCATGTGTGAGAATTACTTAACCTTATTTCGTGTTGAATAATTTCCCATTCAATTTCACTTCGTCGTAGGCTTTCCCTATCTCTGAGTTAAGTACCTTTTGGCCGGGGATGTTAAAAGCATTATAGTCTGTTGTTTCTCACAGCAGCGATATTGCTAACACACTGCAACAGCAAATCACTTTGCAGGTCACACAATGTCTGCAGTCAAACATAAAATCACAAATCAACGATTATAGTCGAGCATCTGCAAATAACTTAAATTTGCTGTATTGTCCCCTCTACCTTTAAAGGGTTTACCTCACGAGGTAGCCTGCATGTGAGGCTGTGAAAGGACATAGATGACCTTGTATATTAACTTATTAAACAAACACGGACACACACAAAGTCTCATGATTGTGTGTATTGTGTGTGTGTGCTCGCTTGTGTGTCGAGAGCAATGTTTATGATGATTACTTTGTCTTTTGATACAGATATCATCATAGTCATGATGAGTATAACATAGTAATGTTTATCACTTGATACAGATGCAGTGTTATTCCCAGTGTGAAACTTTACATTGGTTACTTTAAGCCTACTTTTTGATGGCATTCGCTCAAACACACATGGCAACTTTCGGTGATCCATACGTTCAGACTTAAAGGAAACCTAAACCCAAAAATAAATGTGAATTGAGCGCAAGCAGCAATACTAGTAGATCACATCAGTGAAGTTTGAAGAAAATTGGATGATCGATTAAAGAGTTTTCAAGTTCCGGTGCCGTCATTGCTGGATAAGAGGACTCGTCGATACACGACGTTATATATAGACAACAGTAAAGAATATAGAAGAATTACACAAAATTTATTTTTTCGTGAAAAGTGCGCATCCCATCGACTTGCTTATGACACATGTTAAGGTCACAATATTATTCCCTTGCTTTCTATACGGGTTAAGTCAATTTCTTTTTTCATTATGCTAGAAGAGTGAAAATATGTTGAATTTTTCTTTATCATATTGTTGTCCTTACATGAACTATAACAGTCTTCATATCCAGCGATGACGGCACCGAAAAAAAATCATAACTTTTTCGTTGAATGTCCCATTTTCCTCAAACTTTCGCTGATGTGCTTTATTGATATTGCTGCTTTCACTCAATTCACATTTATATGTGGGTTTAGGTTTCCTTTAACAGCAATTTACTTGTGGTTTTGCAGTCACGGAAGTAATGGCAGTTTCGTGAAACTTGAGCGGCCTCTGGCGCTTGAGCATATACTGCTTTCAATGCCATCTACTTGAAGGATATTAAGCCGGTAATAGAGAATTATAAGGAACAATTATGGAGTTCTAAGACAGCGAAACTGTAAACATGCATCTGAAATGCAATTAACAAAATAATCATTTCCAGTCATTCACAAAAGTAACGAGACTGATGCGCATTGGTGTACTAGACATTATCATCATTTGCGTTGAGAATAAAATCAACCTTTCATTTTCTGTGAATTGATGTTTGATTTAACAATGTGGTTGTCTCAAAACATTATGGCCAAGAGAATATCAAGTTTAGCAGCATTATAATATATCAAATCACTCAGTACTATTGGTTCTCTTCCAGGACGAGTGTGTATATTAAAAATGGTAGGTTGGGTTAAGTATCGGTTCGTAGGCAGTGGAAATGGCAGAAAAAGATTAACTCATGAACGTAACAGGTATAGCTAGTTCCAACGCTTTGTTATTGTAATCACTGTTTATCTGCGTTCTTTTTAAATTGGTCAAGGCTGTAAACTGTGCAAAGTGTTTGTAGTACATAACAGACGATCATCACTACCCAATCCTTCAAAAACTGTCAACATCACTGCGCACAGTAGTGCGGTGGAAATATAAATACATGTATAGCGGTTCTATTCGTAGTGAAAATTGTCATGGCTACATAACATAAACTATAAAAAGAGCAAGCGTTGGCGAGAACGGTCGAGGAAATGAACTTGCCCCACATACAAAACAATACCTTCTGGTTGATTTGAGCAAACAATGGCTGTAAAAAGGCTCTTGAAAGAAGATGACTAAAAATAAAATCTGGAAAAGTGTATGCCTAGTGGCACATTCTAAAGTAGCCTTAAAGGGATGGTACAGTTTCCGTTGAGATTGGGCTTAAGGTTTCCAACGGCTTTTGATGATGATTTTGTGAAATAATGGGAAACCTCTTCTGAAATAATATTATGATAGAGCATAATTCTTAGAGGAATTTGAAGTTTATTTGATGAAAATTGATTTTGAAATGGCTGAGATATCAAAAGCAAACCAATCCTAATAAAAGGTGGGACTCACCTTTTATTAGGGTTGATTTGTTTTACTTTGTTTTTAGATATCTCAGACACTTCAAATTGGATTTTCATCAAATAAACATTGAATTCCTCTTGGAATCATATCCTATACGCTTTTTAAATTTCCATAAAGTGGTTCACACCACATGCTCTGCGTGCACTTCGCAATAAACAAGACAGGACACAATCTAGTTACGTACACCTTAAAACCTGTAATACAGGACAGTCACAAGATATCTGCCATCCGTTTTTTTTCCCCTCTGGATTGGGTGTAACGGAGGTAACTTCCGGTTCGGTCAGGTGTCCTTTCAAAAACAAAATACCCTCTCTATCTGCAGCGACCAGAAAATTGTCCAGAACACATTCTATAATGTTCATCTGACATTGGCATAGAGAACGTCTAAAATACTATCTTCTGTATAATTGGATTACACCTATAAAAAAGGTAGTGGTAAATAGAGCTGTAGACAGATTTGACTTCTGGTGAATCTGCAGTTTGCTATAGTAGTTTACATTAATTGTGACATATACATTTTTAGACTCATACGCTACATTTGTAATGCGAGCTCACATGATAAATTACTACAGTGAAGATCCGATTATTTTAAGTAACAGGGAGCGATATTCTTTTTAAAGCAGTGACCTTATTTTTCTATTACAAAGTAGAACAAAGATAGGATAGAAACTGGGCACACAGAGAATATTTTTGGAAACAAAATTAAATTCTAATAGATCGCCTACATTATAAAAAAAAAATAACTGACCTTTGACCTACCTAATGCATTACGTCTCCATTATTCACAGTATGACTATTCTGCATAATAATGGAATCATTTTGTTGATGTGGACAGGCTACACCCGTGAATGTGCATGCAGTAACAGATTATTTCAAAAGTAACACCCTGTGCACAATGATTACAGCTTACTTGTAACGTTTTTCTTTTGTGCATTCGGTAGTAGATCGATTTATCTTCTTGAGTCGGTACTTTTACCTTTTTTTTAATCGTAAGAAGAGGTCGACGATTAGGACCAAGCAGGGAGGTGTTCTTCCACCTCCCTTGACCAAGTACACTCACAGTAAGTATTCATGATTGTATAGAGTTACACGCACAAGACAGGAATGCGACAGTAACTGCCACGAATAAATTTGCGTATTTTCATATAATTTCTGACTATAGTTACAGCCCATCAAAATCTAACACATCGCGACATATTACGTTTTCCTTGATTTTTTTTTTTTACTTTTAGAGCAAAATTCTGTGATTAAATTGCACTTTCCAATATAGGGCCCTCAAATAGGGAGTATCCGACAAGCCATGCCTGGCATACATACATACATAACATGCACAAGCAAACAAACAACCAAACAAACACTTAATTAACATTGTTTATTATGACTGCGATTACTCACGCCTTCTTCATTTTTGGTCGTTGTCTCTGCACACACGGAGCCTTACAGATTTACAGCATGTTGGATTCTGAACGAAATCGCCATCACTTTTGCTTCCTCAAACTAATATGCTAGTATGCCCGCAGCGGAACTGGACAGTACACGCGACATATGAATTACAGTTCACCGAGTATAGAGACGTGCGGGCGTATATCCGTCAGCTGTTATCTAAATGCAAGTCCTATAGGGCCTATAGTAGTCAGGCGGAGTTGTGAATCCCGAATTTCTAATCCAACATAATGATTGAAATGATTCGATTCCTCCTAAATGTGATATCTTGATATCTCTTCTTTCGGCAAGCGTGTGCAGAAACGACTCTGACACCTAGGATATTGATAAAGTTGATTTGGCGCTGTGACAGTCTTCTATAATAATGATTACAAGGCTAAATAGAGGAGGGTTCTATGTGTGTTATTAGAATAGGCGAAGTAGACTCTACATTAGCCAACTTTAACGGATATCAGGAACTTCAAAGCGGATGTGACACTTAGGAATGAAGGCATAGTTTCTAGTTTCACTATACAGTCGTTTGATTAGATTTTATTTCCCTTCTCAGGAAGATAGTCTCGGTTCTTGTTTTTGTCTTCTGTTTACCCAAGAATATTTTAATATTTCTACATTGTTGGGTATTCGGACCTTTCATCACAAAATCCAGTGTATACAGCCTAAGTTCAGTAACATGTCTTTGTTTTGTTGATTTTTCAGGAAGCATTACAAAACACGGTAGTATCTAAGGCTTTGCAATTCCTGCGTTGATATTGACCTTTTGTTGTTGTTTCAAATAGAAAAAAAAACATGAAGTAAGAGAAAAATGATATTAACCTCGTGTAAATCCCAATTGTCTCTGTTTTGCGTTGTTCTTTCATTTACTAATAATTATAATCAATTGATCTTTAATCATCTGTTTGATTACTTCATGCAGGATAGTATACCACTTGTGTCAATGTTAGTAATGAAACCTATTCTAAACAAGTACAGAATCTGATCATCTTTATTATCGATCATAATTATATCATTATCATACATGTAGTATCGTATAGTATCAATTGGGCTATGCTATGAGCATTGTAAGAACAAAGACAAATTTAAAAAGCTTTTTTTTTCATTGTTAATGTAAGGAAGAATCAAGCCTGCTAAGTGCACCATTTTAAAACTTCAGAATTCGCCTATACTATAGGCCCTATATCCAATTTGGACCCCATGAAAGACCAGCTATTGCAGCTGACTATGGACTATCCAGCCTTCTTATCAGATGGAAATGACACAAACAAACCAGCAAACAAACAAACAAATAAACAAACAAACAATTCGAGAAAATGGAAACGAAATAGAGAGGGAGAGAGACAGACAAACAGAACGAGTGAACAAAAATGCGATGAAAGGATGGCATGTAATTTGCATCGATTTATTGTTATGTTATGTTCGTTCCATAAGTTATAATTTACAATGTGTGTATTATGTATTCTGTATTGTGTTCCATCTTACCATCTATTTCATGACTTAATTTCCCCTTTATCATTTATAATTGTTCTCTTTCACTCTCCGCTTAGAAACGTTGTAATAAGCGCTTTATAAATGATATTCATTATTATTATTACTAGTATCATTATTATTATTGTTATAATTATTATTGTTATTATTATTATTATTATTATTATTATCATTATTGTTATTATTATTATCATTATCATTATTATTATTATTATTAAAGGATGCAGTAGGTAACCAGCATGGGGTTGATGGTTTGTGGTCCAAATGGCAGTCTCGCAGTGTATAAGTTTACATAAAACATAAAGAATTCAAACTCCTGACACGCTTATGCAACAGTAACTCCATGAAAGTAGGCACCCGTATACATGTTGTATGCGTGCATGAATGTATGTACTATGTATGTCTGCATGCGTGTATTATATGTATTATATATACATATATATACATATATACATATACATATATATACATGTGATACATATATATACATATATATATATACATATATATACATATATATATATATATACATACATATATATATATATATATATATATATATAATGAATACAATCTACTCTATTCTCCATAATTTGACGATAAGTATAAAGTTTATGGATAATTCCACTTTTCCTTTGGTCGTAGATCTGACATTTAAACCCTAATAGTACTTAAGTATTCACGTCATTATCACTCCCATGTCTAAATTGCTATGAGAGCAACTGCTATAGTGTGCAGCATGTGGTTACTTGTTCTCATTTTATCACACACATAAATGCATGTGAGAAGAATCTTCTGAGCCCCGAGTAATAGTCATTCTCTTTTGTTTATCATTACTTTTGGTCTTAATTGTACCCGTGCTCCTCATCCTGTTCCCCTTACTAGGCTTTTGTTGGGACCTACACTCAACAAGCTTTGCTTTTTAGTAGGTTCCATCGTATTTCTCTTCGCATCTTTTACTTTGATTGAAAATGACATCGACCGTTATGTATTACTTTTGTATTCCTATTTCTTCATGTATATATCCAAGCTGGACATTCTGTATTATATTTGGTATATACCATGTATTTTCCATCGAGAAATACGAAAATAAATTGAAATTGAAATTGAAAAATTTAATCTTTCATTCCGACACTGCATGCGCAAATTTACGAAATAAAAAGATAACTAGGGATTGACTGTTGAATATTGTTGATAACACAAGAGTACAACACAGGTGCATTCTACTCAATCTTCTCGTTTTATTTCATTCTCAAATGATCAATTGACAGGTTGTTTGAAAGAAACCAATTGAATGTGTAACTGCGTTAAATGTAAAATCTTTTATATACAATATTTTATGGCAGACTTTGGCATTAGAAGGTCAGTGTATATTAGATGGGACTGAATCCTCTTACACAGTTATGACGGCTTTATAGATAGGCTGAACTTCACCTAGTGGATACTCTGCTGTGGATGACATTAATTCGAGAATACAAAACATTGAAAGCCATGACAAGATAAAACAATATTTCACAATAGGGAGCTTTAGATTTTAGACGCGCGGACGTTCAAAGGGGAAAAAAAAATGGTCTGAGCGTGCGCAGTAGCGCACGTCAAGTTACTGCGCACGCTCAGACCATTTTTTTTTCACTTTGAACGTCCGCGCGTCTAAAATCTAAAGCTCCCTAATGTAATATCAAAACCTTTATCGTCTTACTATAGTCTTTATGTGTTCCTGATTTTGAGTCATTGACTCACCTGCATTTTGCTCTCTATCTGTTGCAGTTCATGCTCTTCCAGCGAAAATCTATCTTTATTTTGCACGCAGACATTATCTACTAAGTCATTTTGGTAACTAACCTTACATTTGCATCTTTTGATTTTCATAAAGGTCGTTATTGCTACTTCAGGTCAAATCCGGAACCTAAAAATGTTGAAGTCAATCATCTTTTTTTTTTTAACAAACAGACTTCAGTTTAGTGAAGACTAAAGCGCAAACCAACAAAATGAGACAAAAGAAGACAATGACGTCATCATGCTCATGGCAACGAGATTGTGATCCAAATCACTGAGAAATTATAAGTTTGTTTATGACACTGAAATGCAATACTCTGGCTACATTTTCTGATCTCTGATTCCACAAGAGCATATTAGGGCAGTTTTTTATGCTTGATCTCATTTTAGCCCCTCAAAGCGAACTTGAAAATGATGTTAACTTCCACGAAGGAGACTGTTTTGAATATTGGGACAGTTTACGAGGAATAACAATTATCATCTCTCTTTTTACTAACTCGACCGGAAGAACTGCAATGGGTGCAAAATGCAAGCACTATATAGATCAGTTCGCAATTCTCCTCGTTGTTCTCATTGTAGTCCATTACTATGTGCGTTATATTGGTTGCCTGTAAAGCAAAGAATCATAATTGATTATTTAAAACTCTTTTGATCGTGTATAGAACTATTCATGGAACAGGACCCGTGCACATTACAGGACCTTGTAAAGTTAAAATCATCATTTCAAACATTCCACCATCCCTGAAGTTCACGAGATCAAACACTATTGAAATATCCATCAGGGAAATAAAAGCTACTCTGGTGACAGGGCATTCTTGTATGCTGCACCGAAATTTTGGAATAATCTCCTTTCATAAGGCAATCAATTGCAATTAATGAGATGAAGGTCAGGTTTAAAAAGTCCTCTTTTGAAGTAATACATTCTATGTTTGAATTATGTGTCTTGTGATTATTACTTGGTAATGCTCAGTATGCTATATTATTATAGTAGCTGCGTAATATAAATGTTCATTATTATCATTATGAATTGAAAAGTTGAATAAATACGCAGTACCCGCTGCCATAATCAATAAGAACCATCACTGGGTAATGGGCGGAATTAAACTCGGTATAGTCCAGTGGTTATAACGCCTGCCTAGCAGGTCGTTGGTTCGAATCCCACCCGAGTATGCTCATGATTTGAATCATGGTTATTACTCATATACCACTGAGTAATCGGTGTTTATTTACGTCGATGAAGAACAATTCAAATCAATAAGTTGCAATATTCAATGAGTGGAGAATTCGAGTTCAGAGATTTGTACGTCAAAGACACCTTGATGTCTAAACACTGATATCCTATTCGCTTTAGTGACCCCTTCCCTCCCCTACCTACCCCCATTCGATTTAGTGACACCCCCCCCCCCCCCGGCCCCACCCATGCAGACACTGACCAAGAATATAGCTTTGTTGGAAGGGGAGGGGACGTCTCACTGTGATCAAGTGGATATCTTCACATTTGCTCATAATCATGTTCACTCAGGTTATAAAGAGAATACTGATGAATATGCAAACCCTTGTTATGAGAAAGGAAGTTCCCTTGTCACATAGTTCAAAGTTCCTGCGTATATTATTGCTTTCCAAGAAATGATAAAACAGATTTTGAAACAACACATTAATAGCACTACCTCCGAAGAGATTGTTATTTGAAAGTATACTGTACTGTACAGAGCCTCCTATGTCTTTTTTCCATAATCGTTTAGTATCTCGAAATCACAACCTTAAAACAAATTACGACGTTGAGAGCGGTCAAGCAATGGCGAATACATTATCTAAATACAAATTACTCTGTAACAACGTATTTAAGACAACTGTGTCATTCTACAATCTTAAGATCATAAATATCTGTTAAACAGAAACGAGTGCTTTAAGGGAATAAAAAATACCAATGAGACCAGCTACTCCACTGAAGATCACAATGAACCATACAAAGATTTGTTCGTATAAGCGAATGCTCCTCTTTCGCAGCTTGAGGTAAAAGATGCAGGGAAATATGAAATCCAGCCAAGGAGCAATGAGGCTTCCGGTAAAACTCATGAGAAGGGAGAAATGAGGGACAGCCACGGCCAAGAGTAGAGTCAGAGCGACCAGGAGCAAGCGGAAGACAACCGCCCAGATTGGCGGTAGCAGGCTTCCCTCGTCCGGGTAGCATTTTGGTATGGAGCTTAGCTGCATGGAGTCGATGGTGGAAACGATGAGGAAAATCAATAGAGGGTAGGTAAGGAGGGATTTGATGACGAAGAGGCAGCTGACGAGAGCCTGCAGCGGGCCCAGAGGCATATTATATGTGATGAATTCCTGCGTGTTTTCGCCAAAAGTCAGGAAGGCGAAGAGAGAATATGCCACGCTGATGATGCCCGTCACCGCGAAGGAACAGTGCAACACCATGCTGAAACGAGTGCGCTCCCGCATGCTGCCCTCTACGCTCGGCATGAGAAACTGCGCGCCGAAAGTGAAGACGATGATCGCCGCGCTTACAGTAAAGCTTTGCGCGTCGAACTTGGCGATAGCGCCGATGTCCCAGCGAATGCTAAGCCGGAAACTGTACCACACGACGCTCCCGTACATCACCACCAGAGAGAGCAAGGCCACGAGGCTCAGCCACGATATCTTCGTCAGGTTCTTTAGGAGGACAGTGGGTAACAGGGCGACAGCCGCGATTGTCGTCCAGGCGAGCTGACTGAGGCCCGCCTGCTGGAACGTGTCCACCAGGAGGGCCCCGCAGAGCTGGAGATAAAGTGCTGCCAGTGACGTCATATCAATAATTTGCATAACGTTCACCACATGATCGCCGTAGACATGGTACGCCCTGGCGATGTCGGCATAAGTCTTATGAACTCGACGGGTGACTCTTAAGCCGTGGTGTCGCTTTCTGGAGCATGCCGAGTTCTGAGCCTGCGCGTCATCGACCTCCTCGTACATGCAGTATACTAGGATCTGCAGAAGTAGTTGTACAAGTGAAAAATATTAGGTGTTATGCCTGTGGAGATAAAGAGCATTTCCTTTTATTTCATTTCCTTTTCTTTCATTTCATTTAATGTTTCTCATTTATACAGTTTGTATACATGTATTGAAAATAACATATCACGCTGGGGAAAAATACTGACCATGTGTATATATTCTATACTATCCTTGGTACAAATAACGCAAAGTTCAACCATGGACCTTCGTCAATGGTTGAACAAATGGTTGAATAATAATTATGTCTTCATGTGAACACAGTGTCCCACAGTGTGTTCACAGTGTGTTCACTGAGTCGACTCTGTGTACACACTGTGAAAACAGTATAGGTCCACAGTGTGTTCACAGACCTGACCTTGTGAAAACACTATGTGGGACACATGCGTTCTGTCTGGCAGGAATTATTGGTTAATAAACTATAAGGGAAATTTAGTCTATCAGAGCGAATATGGCCTACCAACACCAGCTTAACTGCAGTATGATGCATATTGTGAGTTCTTTCGATTCAAAAGATTAATGCAACAATATTACAATATTAATAGTGTGTTGGGGGGGGGGTAAGGAATTGCACTTTCCCTATTTCGTGGAATCCCTAATTGTAGGGGAGAATACAGTGTGGGATTGAAACTCCAAACTTTGCCCTCAAAATGTTTATATAGAGTTTTTACTTGAGTGTAAAGAAAAATTCAATGTAAACACGCCATTAAGGAATGTTCATGGCGGGGGCCGAACATGTAAGGTTCATATCCTGTGCGTACCACTTGTGCAATCAAACTTTCGTACAGGGCTGAAATAGATCAGAAGTTTTGGAAAATTACCTGTGACCTTGCTATACACTACAGGACATTCTTTGCAAGAAAGATTCATCATAATCAGGTATTTTGTTACTCTCAAGCAGGCTCTCAAGCGCGCTCTCAAGCGAGTACGTTAAAACCATTCCTCCATGCGACAAAATATAGAATTCGTCATGCATTAACGCTTGGATATCTTTGTGCTGAGAATCAATAACTTTATTTGTGGCTCAAATTTGTGATGAATATTTAACTAAATGTGTTTACCTTGGGCCAGTATCGTAGCAGAGATAGGTTACAATGGTAATTGACGATCATGAACACAAAGATAGAGCACATGATAATATTATATGACTATGCAAACTGCTTGTGATAAATCTTGTGAAGACTCACGCTCAGTGCATTAATACCGCGTCAGGCAATAAGCCAGTTCGGGGTTCTACTTTTAGCAGGTCATTATTTTGTGCCAGCAGAGCGCTGCTGGCTTTTTTTTAATTCACTGAGATAAGCATTTGTGATGTAATTATAATTTCAAGTAATCCTTGCAAGTGGCGCTTGCCATCACATCCACCTGATAACAAAAGCAGTATTTGGCAATATTTATAGAAAATGATTGTTATTACATTCAATGCAAAATAATGAAATGCACGGTTTCCAAAGTGGCAATTCAATTGAGAAAGAAGAAAGGTCATTTTGTACCCATGTGCACATGAGCTAACCCAGGAATAGCCTATTCCTTCTTACCTTGCTCGTGTAATGTCCAAGAAACATAACCACTACCATGGTAACCAGAGCCGCCACGCCCCCTTCCTTCACTGTGTATGGTAGACTCAATGTGCCGATACCTTGCATACAATTGATAACATTCCAGCATGCTTGCCACGCACTGCTCGTTCCTTCTTCTACATTTCGAATACAAAACGAATACACACCAACACACAAAACCGTAAATGGTGATTATGTCACTTACTAGTATCACACTCGTGAATTCGAGTTTTGTTCTTACATAATAAAACAAGACTTGTCTTGCCTCTTTCTAAAGGCAGGGGTAATGATATCACCCTTAACATAAGTCAGTAACAAGCAGAGGGAATGTGTCCTTTTTTTCAAGAAATCAAATTTTGTGAATTCTCTTTATACTTTCCCTATATTGTTCTACGCATGTGACGTCATAAACTATAACTGTTGTCTTCTCATCTGGCAGTGACTGCGCAGTCATTTTCAAAATTCATAACTTCTGAGCGGATTTTGTACGCAGAAATTTTAAAAGTTGATAACTTTTGAGCAGATTGTCAGATTTTCCTCAAACTTTCATTGGTGTGTTCTACTGATATTGCTGCATTCACGCAATCCACATATATATTGAGGTAAACCTAGCCTTTAAATCGATAATGGAAGAGATTTGGTCAGGCTATACCGTCATTTCCGTCTTCGGTGTGATGGTCTTCAAGCCCATCTGCGTTTTCGAGTTTGTTCTTCTGGCTCCTGGTCGGCAAGCGACGGGAGCTCTCTGCCAGTGGTCGACGTCGACGTCTCGCTGGACGAAGAATCCTCGGGAGACGAGCTTTCACAGGTGTACCTGTATACATGGACGATTTTTGAAGTTTTTATGCATATTACAATATGTATGTATATATTATGTATGTATGTATATATATATAAATACATATATATATATATATATATATACATATATATATATATATACACATATATATATACATATATATATATATACATATATATAAATGTATATGAAGAGTTTCATCGCAAAAAATTAAAGTAAGTTTGTCATCAGAAAGAAGAAATTAAAACCTTTATATCCAGAACTACGTAAGCTTGCTACGTAACAAGGACTATTCTTGAAGTTACGTGATTAAAGATATCCTAAAGTTCCCTTTTTTCGTTTATTAGCTGCATCAATCAATATCTCACATCAATATTGTTCGTTCTCCTCCAAAATTGACTTTCATTCTCTTTGCGGATGAAACTAACATATTACTTTTAATCACATATGCTTTAATCACAATATCTCACGTCAATATTGTTCGTTCTTCTCCACAATAGACTTTCATTCTCTTTGCGGATGAAACTAACATATTATTTTCACATAAATTTACACTTGCAAAGAATTTTTTTTTTTAAATGTATGCTTCTTAATGAAATTTGTATTTCTTATATTGTAAACTGACTGTTTTAGGTGGCACGAGATGGGTTGGGGAGGATGGCCTGAGGGCCCAAGTCATTTAGTTGGCTCTTTCCAGACCCGGGCTGCCCAACCTGGTGCACCCTTACCACTCCAGTGTATGTTCTGATTTCGAAAAATGTAAGATGATATTTGTAATTCGAAAGCCGATTAAATAATAATAATGATAATAATAATAATAATAAAAATGATAATGATAATAATAATAATAATAATAATAATAAAGATATTGATGTACTTACCGTAACAATGAATTCTGAGTTAGCGAAAGGTGAGTTATGGTTTGAATGCAATAAGTTATCATTGAATGTAACCAAAACTAATCTTATGTATTTTCAAAATATTAATGCTCCATCTGTAAATCTCAATATTATGATTAATGGTGTATCATTTTCTTATTAGGAAATTTTCAGTTAAATTTTAGGCGTAATAATGAATCCCAATATGACCTGGCATGGTCCGGTTGATAATGTATCAAGTGTAATAGCCAGTAATATAGGTACATTATATAGATTAAAAGATCTGTTATGTGTAAAGTCTCTTTTTGTGTTGTATAATGCTTTCATTTTCCGCATCTGAATTATTGCAACATCGTTTGGGGGAACTGCTGCAAAACCAAGATCGAAGCACTCTCGTTATTACAAAAGAAAGCAATTAAAATGTACCACTCCAATTTTCAAAGACAAGAAAGCACTCAAAGTTGAGGATATCCATATATTCCAAACAGCCATTTTTATGTTTAAGTATATATGTCACACACGTACTCCCATCTTCATTTGAATCATTCTTTGCCTACAATATTGATATCCATTTTTACCCCACACGACAATCATCCGACTTTCATCTCAACAATTCTAGATCTCTGTTAGCATATAAATTAATTAGACATCATGGTCCTGACGTATGGAACTCACCAGCATTTTATTCCTTTACGGCAACCATCAAAACTACTCATGGTCTAGATACACCAATTGAAATGATACTGTGTCTGACAACGGAACTTGGTTTCAAATATCTCATGTGCATTATGATTTTAATGCAATTATTTTTCAATCCTTCTTTATTCGTAGTTATTGGGACAACGACGTGGTGTCGGAGTAGCGGCAACGCATTTCAGGAAGTTCCCGAATATACTCAAGATTTTGGTGGAATTACGATAAATTTCTTCACAAGTACCCACAATATGGATGAAAGGGAAAAAGACTACAATTTTCGACCTCATACAACCACCAAAAGGGCGTTAGAATACGTCCATTTCGAGGAAGGAGGCAACTCAAGGTGTGGCCAAGCAAGCTTCTACAAATGGCGCCACATTGACACAGGCACCTACACGAGGTGCCTGCAATCTCGCCGATATTATGTCCACTATACGTCCAGTGCCAGCGATGTTTCGCTGATAGAGGCCAGTGGCCAGCCGGTCGCTGCCCTCTCAGTCTCACCTGAACTGTCTTCGTTCATGAAAGAGATGAGGAGCATGTTCATGAACTTCACCACGCAAGTAACCACGAAACTGGATTGTTGTCACGAAATTACAGTGATAAAAACTGAACTTGGAAGAACGCAGCAACCGTCTGTGAATTGGAAAATGGATCGACGGATGCATCTGATCGACTGCATGATGTTGAAAATGACGCTCTTTAATCATTCGAATTCTAAACGAAACACATTTTTCACCTTTCCCCCGATATCTGACTCAAAGAAACATAATATTGATAAAGATTGCAGAATTGTATTTCATTCGTATGCTGGGATGCTGATGATACTAAAAATGTATTTGCAAGATATAATAAGTTTTGATGTTGTCACTGGTTTTTTGTTCTGAGCAACAGAAAACCTCTAAGAAAGCTCACATGAAGTCTGTAAGCCTATTAACTGCCGAAAACGCAAGAGTTTTAGTCCACTGAGCTAGCAGGAAAGCGATCGTCTACAGACCACCATGGTAATATGACTGTGGAAAGCCACCTATGTAATGGCGGCCATATGTGTATACAGTGTACAGATATAAGTGCCCTTTTTTTTTGGAGGGGGGGGGGGGAAGGGGATGATCTGTTCACACTATTGTACCAGCAACATCAACTTGAAAATCAGTTCCGAAATGTATGTATAGTAGTCAAAATAGTTCATTATATAACGTTATTCCTTTTAATATTAATGTGATTATGTAAACTTCAGAAACAATTAACGAGTATTCACATACTTCCCTCATAATCTATGTGCACGGAATTTAGAATGTATTTGTAACGTGTGAAATTTGAATTCTGTTCACATTAGTGAATTGTAAGGAGCAGAAGTTACTTTAACACCTGCATACTCCAGTTCTTCATACTTGATCCAGGTATTTGTCTGGTACATATACTACCCTAATGGGGGTAACTATATGAAACCTAATTTTGATCTCCTTAATATGCCCTCACATACTTTTGTACTCTTAATACCCATAAATTTGCCATAGCATTCGTGTACACCAAACTTAAATTCACCTCGAAGTCCTGTAATCCCTTTTCACCTTCACACGGCCACCTTCCCAAGGTCTCCAGATAAGAGCTGATTCATATACATTGAAAAACTCATTTCTGACCTTTTTATTCAATACATATGTTTGTTTATTTGCAAAACCAAATATTTTCAACCTTCGCACACCAGCAGTAATCGCTGCAAGATTTGTTGACTGTCATTGAAAGGTGGAATGCTGTGAGGATGAGGAAGGGAGAGCATAGCTTGGCAGGTGTGTTGTAGGTACGAGAGGACAATAGTTTTGGTGGAGTGTGGGCATCTAGTACGCCTTTATCTCTACTTATCACATACATCGTACTTTGATTTGGTTTGAACTCCACTCACCTTCCTACACAGATGCTAGAATTAAAGGTTTGCATTCTGTACACACATGGAGCAAGTCAGCCGGAATTACGCTACTTATGTAACAGTCCTCATTCACATGCACTCGTACACTCACCAGAGTATACTATTACGCACAATGTTATTCTCCCCGAGCATCGTCCTCCTACAGGAACGTTAACTACTGACAGCTCTATAGATGTTATTTCAACAAGTGTAAAGATCCTTACGTTGTATAAATCAAACAAGAGGGGTTGAGTAGACTGGTTGAGTGGATTTTGTTACATATTGTGATATCATGTCAGCCCCCGTCATGACGTCGACACGTGACTACCTTGAGTCACACTTCAGCAAACTGTCCTTTATTTAAGGGGGAGGGGGGGGCAGGGGACTGTAACTGCCACACCGTTCCCTCATTTCCCTAGTTTTATTTTCTGAGACCGTTGATACATTTTTTTTTTGACCACTTATATCTTGGCTCGATTGATAATGAAATAATTCCTTGAAATATCGTATATCTATACGTTGTTTGTGGTAACTTACCTTTCTTACATGATACATATATACATATACTGTATAAACTTGCAAAAAAACAGTGAGTACCATTGACTTCAACGTATGTGTGGTTATTATAATAATTTACGCATAAAACATAGAAGCAGTTAAGTATGTACAATATATACACTCAGCAAAAAGAGAAAGTACACACTTTTTCGAGTTCAAATTTTTATAGAAAATTGTGATGAAATATCGATTTATCAGTATATACCATATTAAAGGTAATTCAATTGGCTATCAACCAAGTAGACCAGGGACGCTCAATATAAAGGGAAGCGTTACGCTCGTAAATGAGTAACACATTTGTTTTTGCCATCCCCTTTAAAGCAATTGCACAAAAGTAAAATATTACAAAAACATGACATGTTGTCTTTCATTTGCAAATGCCCTTTAAGATAATAGTGACAACAAAAGACCACTTAAACACAATCAGAGACATCAATGAAATAGCAAAAATAAGTTTACGTTCTCTTTATCTCTTTATAACCTTAAACAAAATCAAGGGCTGAAAATAAGGTTTTTCTCTCATCTCAACTTCAAATGACATATGGAGTAAGGCCACAAAGATGATTAAATGAACAGAATATCTTTATCTCATTCATTCAATTAAGTAATTCAAGAATTCATGAGCCAAATTTAAGAACCAAATAAGATTTACAATTTCCCTAATTTCAGAAATCAATTAAAAATTCTACCATTTTTTGAATGTTGCTTCTTTTCTCATATCATTTTAATTTGGATTTGACAGAATATTCATTTTCCTCCATTACCTTTAGTCTTTATTGATCTTTTTGTTTTCAAAGATATCACAGGTATATTTTTGCAACTGAATCCATGTTCTTTATTGTGTTAAATTTGTCTTTTGTTCTTAGTGTTACATGGAAGAGCATTTATACATGAATGACAACTTGATCATTTTTGCAATTTTCACTTTTGTGCCTTGGAAGAGAAAAAACAATGTGTCACTCATGCTTAAAGTTTCCCTTTTTATTGACTTACCAAGTCGATAGCCAATCAAATTCCCTGTCATAATCATGGTATATGATACGTTAACATTTCACCAAAAATTGTATGAGAAACATAAACTTGAAAAAGTTATGTATATGATTCTATTTGTTATCATCATGCTAAGAATTACATGATAATATGATTCTCATATGGCAGCATTATGATATAAGAATCTATTTATATATTTTTTGGATATACGATGTTATTCTGATGATGATATGAGGTTAGACTGGATATTTCTATTGAATTGAATGATTGATTTGTGTATACAAAGGAAATGATTTAGAAGATTGGTAATATATGAAATTGCATTACATATTATATGACACATCAGGTTATTCATATAATAACTATTCTGTTGGTAGATCCTGAGGAAGGCCTAATGACGGGCCGAAAGCTTGACAAATAAGAGGGAGACTAAGATCGAGAGCAACGTCCCGCCTCAATCCAATTTCTTTCAATATATATATAAATATATATATATATATATATATATATATATATACATATATTATACGACTGAAGAGGATGAAATAGAGTCGATGAAATAAACCCCTCAAAATAAGTTCTGCAATCAAAGTTTGATATATCATAATTATTTCTCTTATCCCGGCATTATCTTCATTAAATATGACATCATAAAAAAGCCTGATTAATTATCTTTAAAATAACGCCTCACTTGATATGATTGGGTGTTCTTGGAATGTGTAAAACAGCTGAGTATGGTGACAGACAAAAGTGAAAAGTCGCATTAATTCTGCTATTGATAATGTACAGTTTTGATGAAAAAAGGCAACTGGAATAAGCATTACTCAAATGAGAGCACTTTCAAAAACTTCCATTTCCTAAACTGTATACATTAGATGACTGTTTGGTCAACCTTTATGTTTGATTTTAATCTGCAGATACTACTGCAGTTTTTACTTCATGGATGAAGTCTGGAATCTAATGATGATCTCACAATGCATTCTTTTCAAGCACATTCCTTCCCTGAAACGACAAAGCAAACGGCAATCATACTGTTTGACATAGCATGTTTGCTCTATTTTGCAACATTTCACGTTTGACCTTTCCTCATACTCAGTCGTATTGTACATTCCAGGAATGCATAATGTAAACAAGTGAGTTATCGTCGTAAAGAAAATTGGTACGGCTTTCTTATGATGTTACATTTGAATGAAATGATGTAGATTTAAGTGAAATATGATACATCAAATTGGAATTGCAGGACTTTTTTGAGGGGTTTATTTAGAGAAAGGAATAATATCGAAAAAAAGGAAAAACTTACGGAAGCCACAAAGATTGAGGGCTGCGAGGAAAATAAGAGACAAAAAACCCCCAAGAAACAAGCTAAGGGACATTACACTAGATTTTGTGTAGAAAAGTAGTGCGTGTTTGGTAAGATGGG
This sequence comes from Diadema antillarum, assembly GCF_040938485.1. NCBI lineage: Eukaryota > Metazoa > Echinodermata > Echinoidea > Diadematoida > Diadematidae > Diadema > Diadema antillarum. The sequence goes on along the minus strand of NW_027272188.1, from coordinate 1,399,970 downwards.
ATAATAAGATGGGGGGGGGGGGCAGTTAGGTCACTGAAACCAATTAATTTAGCCGTTAACTTACTTTCTTGTTACGATGTTTTTCTCCGGACACAGTTCAATGTCTTCGCCGAGTGCATTCTCTCTCCCCACAGAGATAGAACGCATATTGTCGAGAATAAACGCCCCCACTGTCCGCATCTGCTCCATGACAGAGGCCTGGTAGAAGGAGAAGGGGGGGGGGGGAAGGGGGGGGGGGGCGAGGGAGGAAAGGAAGGAGAGGCGGAGAAACGGAAAGGGAAAGTGAGAATAAAAGGGAGAGGGGGCATTCACCAGTGATTCAACGAGAATACAGAGAACGTACTCGGGTAACAGAAATATTCAAGAAGGAGAAAACGAACATGAACTGATGTGTTACGGGACAGGATGATGCTCGACAGTCTCTGGGGAAGAAGAAAAAGATGATGGGGTACAGGGAGAAGTAGAAACTTATGAATCAAGACCAGGAAAGGAAAGAGAAAATGTAAAACAGGAGGACATTCCAAGAAATGAGATTAATAGACAGAAATTGAAAATAGGAAGGGGCGAGATTAGAATCTAAGAAATGAGATAAAACAAAAAGCGATATAAAACAGACATTTGATTATGCCGAGAATGGGAAGGGATGTTGAATGGAACAATGAGATTATCACGTGAAGAAACAAGCAAGGTAGGCCTACCAGCCTCAGCGAGATTCTGGCACCACACACCTAAGGCGGTCAGTCCGAAAGACTTCCTTATTCATTTCGCACATTTTAATCGTTTATGTATTATAGCATGATTAAGGGGCACGCGCCTAACTTCTAATCCACAGCCACTTCATTTGCCCGCCAGCAACGCCGCGACGATTATACTTTGTCTTATCGACGTGTGTGTGTTATTGCAATCGATAGTGGTTGTGAACGGACATCGATATCACGTCTGCTCTAGGCCATGGCGAATTCTGGGGTGTTTTTTTCTTTCTTCTTTTAGTGGAAATTCAGTGTTATTCTTCTTGGTCAATAACTTTGAAGCTGAGTTTGATTGCACAGAGTTCAAATCAATGGTCGGCATACTTTTATTTCATATCGCATATGATGACTTGTGCTGTCCTTTTACGGCGTGTATGTAAATATCCCACTTTCCTGGTGCATGACTTCCGCTGCTGACTGTATTGCTCATCCTTCCAAAAACACTGCCTAAGAAATTTAACGCTATAATCACACAGAGGTGCATATGGTAACGGAATGGTGACTACACTAACTTGTCCGCATTTTTACTACTACTACTATCCTACTATTTCAGCTAAAACTAGTACATGTACTGCTTCTATATACCAAAATCGGTGTTATTGTCATTGTTATCCTCATCATTAATCAAAATGGTTTTATCATCACGTTTTCAGCTCCGCCATTCCTCATATATAGTAAAGTGGTTCCGTGGAAAAGTGTGTTCCAATCGGAAATCATTCTTGCGCCCCTCATTCTGTTCATCCAACTCTGACCTTGATCATGTTGAAATTGGCCGGGCGTTTCTTGTATGTCCTATTTTGATTTGTTCATTCAGCTATACCATTATTAATTCTCTGTCCATTACCCGAGCGGCTATATTATAGCTGGTCCCATGTTTATTTACTATTGCCACCGGCAACCGTCCACCGTGCAGTTGAATAATGTACGTCTATGGTTAATTTTCTTCATTGCGATTCGTGATGTAGGTGTAGGATGCGTCGGCGGGGCAATTTATGATTTCAGAGATGCGAGGTCCTTGTTGCACTGTGCTCCAAGAAAGAATGATAATTATCCCAAATAATTAAATGGTCACCCTGCTGCATATTCAAGCTGACTTCAATCGGAAGAGTAATAGCAAATAGACAAAGGGGTTGTTGTTTGAGTGAAAATTTGACGTAAGACAAGGACGTTACCAGATATTACAAGTCGGTATGTTTTCAAAATAAAGATAATTGTCATTAGACGTTCACACATTCAAATGATTAAATGAGGCTATGTCATTGCCATTGACCTGCATGTAAAATCCTCACAAGACTTATTTATATGAAATTGAATAGAATTCAACAACGCTGTAGATCAGTAATCTTTGTATAAAATCAAAGAGCAACTCGTGACTGTTGTAATACGACTTGATGACTTCCACTCCAGGAATAGTAGTTGGTTGAAAACATAATAACATTTCGTAAATCTCTTTGTATCTTATATATGAGATTTGAAGGAATCTCCAACCGTTCTGTCAAATGCGTTTACTCAAGTCAATATACAACTAGAGCAATGGTGGAAGTAAAAACACAAGTCGCCACATTTTCAATCTTATAGAGCACGAGTAATGCCGTACAGTAACAGGTTTCCATGTTGATCGTGTTTCTTTAACCTATCAAATCTTGGGGGTAATTGCTGCAGAAATTACCGTTTTCATTACAAAATTGACACCCCACAATTTCATTGCACAATATCATGGAGAATTAGAAAGAGATTGAACTTAGCTTATCGAATTCTTTAACTCTACCTAAATGCAAAATGAAATTATGTTCATCGAAATAATCCCGTCAATTCATTGGAGAAAAACAGAAAAGAGTCTTCAAAAATACGTTATCAATTTAAGAATCAGTTACAGGTTTAGCGTTTAAGGCCCTTGTGAGAATTCTGAAGGATATAGATTTGGTAACGACTGCGAGGAGCCTACGAAATGTCGTTTTACACTGTAAAACCAATGTTAAAGTAAACAAAAATCGCTCGGAGTATCATGAGACAACCTGAACGTGTAAAAGTGAGGTCACTCCTATATTGGTCAAAATTGTTTCTATCAAAACTGGTTGATACACTGCTTTCTTTGTGAATCCGCTGCACCCATATCTCATAATTTATTGTCGGCTCTCTATTACTACCATTGAGCAGGTTTGCACATTATTATTGTGGTATCATAATTCTCTTGAGTTTTAATGAGAAAACAGGGTCACCAATTTTAAGTCTGAATAAAAATTATTGTTTTCATGTCATTTATTTGATTGTCATGCTACGCAGAGAGTCACAAGTATATTCTGAATCTTAGATACATTTTTTTCCCGTTAAATTTTATTTTCAAAGTAGATGAATGTTATCCGGCCATTATAGTTTAAAGGAGACCTCCGGATGATTTTCAGATTTTTACATTTGAACAACTATAAATTAGTTATACTGAGGACAGAGTATCAGAATTTGTGATAATTGGGATGAAGAATAAGAATATTTTCAATATTTAGAACAAATTGCAATGAACAAGGATGATGACATGGCAGAGTCACCATAAGAATGCATGAGTTGGGGCTCAAGAAAGCAGAACAAAAGAAGAAGACATGCATAGATTATACACAGGTGAACTTGCAAGCAAGCGGTACAGTAATGGAATTACCCTGCTACATTTCTGAAAATAATATATATGTGAACCTCCTATGTGATCATCCTTGTTCAGTGTAATTTTTTAACGGTTTTTCAAAGTATTGTTTCTCTGCTCAAGAACCACAATAAAGAACCACAATGAATAAACAAAAATGGAGTTGTCGATTTATGTACTACATGATGTAAAATTATGAAAATCGTCTGGAATGTCCCTTTAATATACTAGTAAGTCGCCCCAAAATCACGCCACCCTCTCTCAACGGTAATGCATGGTGGCGGCTTCGACGTGGCAGTTCAACCCTTTCGCTGCCCTCATATCATATTTTATGCACGGTGCAGTGAACGCATTGTTACCATTTCTGTCCTTCAGCATTACTTGGCCTTGACAATCAAGAATTAGGACGCCCTCATCACTAGATTACACTGTTAAGAAGTCACAGAATGCATGAAGTCATCCTGTTAAAATGGGCTAAATTCTTCTCTCGCACTCAGTATGTCTCCAATGTGTTCGTACCACCGAAAAATAATCGGCTCCTCCACACAGTCAGAATGTATGAAGGCGCAGTATTGAGCTTTCTTTTCCCTTCTGTAAATTCATTTTAAGTACATAAAAAGGAATAGTGCTGGTGTGGATAGGGCCCTGTATGATAAATAGGAATTTGATTTATGTTCCAATCCTGCATACGCCTGTGGACAGTGTATAAAAAGTAAGGAGTAAATGTAGTAAATGTAAAATGTACGTCGCTTTTGTTGTCACTAGCTCCAAACTTTTGGTATCAAAACATTGAGAAAGTAAAAACAAAAAACAAAACAATAGATGTAGCTACAACAACAACACAACGTGGAGAAAAATAGTCACACGGCCACTTATATTTAGGCCTTACGCAGTGGCGGATCCACCTGGCCCATCCCCTGCAATTTCTGGAATCTGCCCCTGTTACGTGTAGGTCGCCTAAAATATCATATCTCCCGGAGCAACTTTATAATGATTTAGTGAAAAGGGAACAAAGAATCGATGGGTCTACCTAAAATCATCGTTACTACTCGACTAAGAAAAGAGAGAGAGGGAAAATACCCCCCCCCCCAAAAAAAAAAAGTCGACATGCACATCTCAGTGACTTTCAAATTCGCGATCGTAAACCGAAGGCGTACTCCCTTTGAAGGAAATAATTGTTTGCAGGCACGCAGGTTGATGACGGTTTCTCGATTAACGCGAGATATGATTTCTGCTTTCAATCTGAGCATGATATGATTTCAAAGTCGCACATCGAAGGTCCACTTTGAACTGGACTCGTTAAGTATTGGAAAACAACAAATAAACAAACATTCAAAATGATGCCAATAAATGTAGGCCACTTCAGTATTATCTATTCAAATGCAAACCAGGGCCCCATTTCATAAAAACTTGATATGATAGCAACTCTTGCTGGAATGGCAATTGTCATGGTAATGACATAAATCCAGCTTCCTGATTGGCTGTTGCCATTGGAAGTTGTCATTCCAGCAAGAGTTGCCATCCTAACATCTTTTATGAAATGGGGCCCAGGAGAGGTCATAGACGGTGCTTTCCCTGTTCATTTTTCTTGGAATTGGGTTGGGATATAGAAAGGGCAAGGATGCTAGACGCAAATGAAAATTATAAAACTATACAGATCGCGCTATGAGCACCATTTGAGAAACCATAGGTTTCTGCTGTATACGTTGTGTAAAGGCAATGAGCAAAATATATTTTGATAACAACTGATGTTTATGTATATGTATGGCACCAACGATGTATGTATAACACATGTACATGTACGTTCATGTACAATGATCATACAGGAACCAATAAATCAAATCAAATCAAGCTATTAATAGCTCAAAATAGAGGGCGAAATATACACGATATTGAAATTGATAAAATTTTGGCGTCGACTTGTTTTTTTATTGCAAGGGATTGACAAAATGCCACATATCGACTTTAATAAGCACTGAATTAATCAGTATTATTGGTAGTAGCCATGGCAAAAGAAATCATGGGCATACGAACTAGGGCAGGATTTGAACCTTGTTTACGTCGATGTAAGGCAATTTTTCAATCAGTTGCAAGATAATATGATATATTTTGCGAAACATTTACACATTGTCTGCATGGAAACACGAAATAAATGACCACGAAATATATTCGTTTCTTTACAACTTACTTTTGTTTTGCCAATTTGCTCTGTCAGATCAGTGGAAAGCTTCAGACACAGACCTTCTGTGGGCGGGTAATACCGTAAGAAAAAGGCGAGGTCTCACCCTTACGTCCGCACCTTTCAAAGGAATCAGCTACGTATGATCACACAGGTATAGTGGAATGTGCGCGGAAGCAGTTTCTTCAAACGACGCACGTCCACCTCAGGCGACGATTGTGACCCGGCAAAGTCTTCTGTACTCATCCAGTTAAACACGAACGCTAATGAACCAGACAAATCTAATGGAAGATTTATATGTATTTGACAAATTGAACTACACTGAGTTAAATTGATGGTGTGTTTTATTGTCTATAATGATGGAAATCTATCTGCGAAGGGGTGGACAAATCTAATGGGTGATTTATCATGCTTATGTGTTTGAAACGTATCCGGGCAATTACCCCCAGAGGGCAATTACCCCCCGGCTAAATACTGGTTAGTGGTACGGTTAGAGTAAAGATTAGGGTTAGGTTTAGGGTTAGGAGTTTGGGTTAGGGTTAGGATTAGGTTCAGGATTAGGATTAGGATTAGGGCCAGGGGAAGGGTCCGGGGTAATTGCCCAGAGGGTAATTGCCCTAGACCCGTTTGAAAGAATGAACTGCACTGAGTTGATTCGATGGTGTATCTATTGTCTATAATGATGGAAATCTGTCCGTGAGGGGGTGGACTGATCTAATGGATGATTATGTATCTGACAAATTGAACTACACCGAGTTGGCTTGATGGTGTATGATATCTATATGTCTCCACATATGGAAATTTGCTGGCAAGAGGTACTTAGTCATGATAATTGTGATCGATTAAAACATGCCCTGTAGGCTATCAGATGAGGTTCAAACCTATTTGACTTGCTTATAGTCGTGACGTGAGAAATTGAAAAATCAATGCATTTTTTCTTATTTTTTTCTCAACAGTAATAGAAATTCTTTTCGTACATAGTTCTTGATGATACACTTACAGCCCCCTCAGACTCATTGATTCAATATAGCACACATACACGTAACATGATTTTGATATACAGCAAGCACGCGTGGCGAGGGAGCGCATAAAGTAAAACAGTTGGCGAAAAAGAGGAATATAATTTATTGATAAAGAAGAGTGGGAGAGAAACTGAAACATATATATATATATATATATATATATATATATATATATATATAGAGAGAGAGAGAGAGAGAGAGAGAGAGAGAGAGAGAGGACCGAGACTCCCGGGATTTTTTTATATAATTTTAAAAAGATGGTATAATTCTGGTTGAGGTGAGGATTCAGCTTTTACCTTTATGCAAGACACTGAGTTTTGAAATGGCTGAGATATCCAAAAACAAAGTAAACCAAAGCGATTCTCATGATACCTCAATTGATGTTTTTAAATCCAAAATAGTATTAAATCCTTAAGAGTTAAATTTAAATTTACTTATGATTTTTGTTTTCATTCTTTCAGCCCATCAGGTAAAACTTTCAAGTCATTCAACTATTGTGCAAATCTTGACCATAACCACTTCATATTTCCCACTCGCTAACAATTGTTATTCAACCCTCGTATTTGATTTTCTAATTTCGTTTTTACTGTTTTCAGATTCATGTCATACTTGTTATTCAAGTTTCATTCAATTGTTTTCTTGAAGTGATATACAACAAGATATAATCTATTTTGGTGTAGTATTTTTCTTATTTTTTTTCTTTTTATTTCAGCAGTGCGATTGCATGCCTAGTATTAATTTTCAATTGTTTTATTTATTCTTTGAATTTGCTCTTTGATTTCTGTGATTTGTTTATGATTTCAAACCTATGTAAATGAGTATTCATGCAATCCGTACCAGTTAATACTATTTTATTATTTTCTTTCTCACAACTTATGACATTTGAAATTTCGAATCAGTTTTCCCACCCATTCCACATTTCAAAATATTTCTTAGTAGCTATTTACAAATTGTAACTGTTCCATTTATTGAATTATTATCCTTTAGTTGAATACTACATCAAAAGTATTTTAGTTGAAAAAAGTGCTTTAATTTATAAATAGATTATTTTATTATCATTTATTATCAATAAATAAATGGCCCTAGCGCACGCAACTTTGGTAAAGAATTGGGTTCCTAACTTGAATTTAAAAAAAAAAAATCCACCAGTGCCTTTTTTGAGGATTTGAAAAAAAAAATATCCGACCTGGGTATGTAGGCTAATGGATGAACTGCATGTACATAAAACTCATGAAGCCTACATAGATGATTTGCATACCAATTACAATATTTGCATTTATTTTGATAACACTGAGATATATATATAATACATATTACATATATAATTATATATATATTATATATATATATAATTATATATATATATATATAATTGTATATATATATATATATATATATATATATATATTACATATGTATGTATATGTATATGTATATATTTAATAATTTCAAAAGGGTTATCTTTTGATGGTCCGATCGGCGAACTAAAGCTTCAAAATGAATTGTTACGTTTGCTTTTATTACAGAAAAAAGTGAGTGTCGAGCTTCTGTATGTATATATATATATATATATATATATATATATACGTATATTATACAAATGATGCACAGGATAGAGTGCGTTAGTGGAGATGTAGCGCACTCGAGGGTATTTACAATTGTGCAACATGCACTACATTGTAAATACCCGAGAGTGAGCTGCATCTCCACTAACGCCACGAAATAATCCTGTGCATCATTTGTTTTATAAAATGGGTCGAAAACTAAGAGCATTTTTCACATACCTTTGTGGGTCAATACCAGTCAGCTACATGTAGCACTCGCTCAAGAGTCAAGATGTCCGAAGATGTTCGTCCCAACATGGACGTAACAGAAAACCTAGTGAAAGACGGTACGCAACCTTGGACCTGTGATGAAGAGTTGCCTTTTCACGATCAAATGTGGAGCCATATACTGTTCATGATACTAAAGTAGGCCTACACCGGGTTTTAAACTATACCTTTAAAATTGCCAAATGTGTTTTCGTCTGATTCCATTTTGAAGCACTCTGTCTCGAAACATTCTCTTCACAACAAAGAAAATTCGATTTGAAAAGAAGAAGAAGAAGAAGAAGAAGAAGAAGAAGAAGAAGAAGAAGAAGTTGTGTTTGCATTTATTGCCAGGTCTTGAAGGAATTTCGACGAAATGGGAAAGCTGAGAAAATGATTATTATGCGAGAGGAATTGAAATATAAGCAGCGGAATAGAACAAATCGAAGCAGCTAGTCAAACGACATGCTTCCACGCACGCACAATTTGGGGAAATTGGTAGGAGTGTACAAACTTGTCAGAATCATGTACTTTTCAAATTACAAACTTCTAAGATATTTTTGTTATCTATTTTCTTTAAATGAAACTACTCTACTTACTACTTCTGGACGCATGGTCATATCATTCGCCAAATTACTAGTAGTCTGTTATCTGTCCCAGTCTCCCCAGTTCAGAATCCCAAAACGCGTCATCATATTGTATCACTCGGAATGCATACAGTGTATGATCATGAATAAACTACCATCGTGACCATGTATATAGCAGAGTATCCAGCCACAAAAATTCAATTATTATGCATGCATGAAAAGTCTATTCAAGTTCTGGTATAAAGAGTACAGCTCAAGGGCACTCCTATACACACAACATGCACAGAGATCTCGGCATATTTTAATCAACGTTCTGCAGAATGCACAATTTAGAAAACTAAGCTGTTCCCTACCGGAACCTGGTGGCTTATGTATAAGTCAATCGGGATTTCGGAATTCAGTACGGAAAGGGTTAAACTGAACATACACAAAAGAGTTTGCTTGACATTGACATGCTAACAGGAATGCCACGTTGGCTGTAGTCTTAACGATTCTGACTCAATCATGCATATCAACAAGCGATTCAGAAAGCGAACCTATATACAGCAATTCTCTGACAGAAATAAGAAAATTAAGCGATGATCAATTTGGGCGTATCGTAGGCCGACGTTCCGTCCATTAAGTCGATTAACAATCTTTGTTGATAGACATTCATCGTTTTGGCATCAGATTGAGTCATAAACGCTTGGTTAGATACATCGCCTTCACTCTCTAGAGAAAAGTGTCATATATAGCAAACCATTTTGCAAGATTGACCCTAACCCATGTCCTCGATTTTTTTTATTGCTATCACATTACCTTTATACGAACCTGTTACGAGATGTGAGGCATATGAGTTTTATTCAATTTGTCTTCCCTCTGTACGAGTAATGATGTACGAATAAAATTTGTAAGCTCGCAACTGCTGATCTAGGCCTACATTTTAACAAACAGCTGATTCCTTTTTTCCCGACATGTTTGTTAAAACATATATCAGCAGTAGGCAGACAAACTGAAGGAAAAAAAAAAAGACACTTCATATCTTTCTTCACCCCTCTGCTTATTATCTTGACTGCTTATTATCTTGGTGTTACAAGATTTTTACAGACATGATTCATTATGTACGTTACTAGTACTGTTTTTACTTCATATCAGTCGCCGTACCCATGGATAGTGTTTGGCAATTGATTTGAATGTATTGCGGATCTCTGCTGCATATCTATAGCAGCCCTTCCTTTTCCTTCTAAAACTGCCCCTTCCCACGTAATGCCGTCTGTCCGGGGTTATCCCACTAGACCGACACCCACGAGTCATACAGCCCATGAGTTCGACATGGAAAACAGGTCCATGAGTCATACTGCTCACGAGTCATACAGCCCATGAGTTCGACAGCAGGTAAAAACAGCCCACGAGTTCAACAGATACAACACGGGGCGTAATGTGTCGGTCTCGTGGGCCTTGTTGGCTTAGTGTCGAACTCATGGGCTGTATGACTTGTGGAATGTATGACTCGTGGGTGTCGGTCTCGTGACGTGCACCCGTTTGTCCTGCCTTTCAGTCTGCGTCTCTTGTTTTCCCGATCGTTTGTGTGCCTCTGTGTATGTATGTATGTATGTATGTGTGTCTGTGTGTGAGCGTGTGTGTGTGTGTGTGTGTGTGTGTGTGTGGGCGTTTGACTTGATTAGGTTAATCAAGATTTATGCAGAATTTCATGTCATTTCTCTTATATTTATAAACATGGTATGATTTGAAAAAAAAAAAAACCACCAAAATATAAAGAATACAGCTAACTGCTTTGGTGTTGTTCTTCATATTAATTTCATTGTCAACATGGATCTGATATTGAATGAAACTCAAATAAAGAATATCATAAAACAAAACAAAACAAAATGTTTGTGTGTTCGTTCTGTGCTTTCATTAGTTTGTTTTTTCTTCTTTCACAACTCCAATTGATTGAGTGGCCCGCATCTGTACAAGCTTGTCTTTTACGTGGAGCCGTGTTTTCAAAAAGACTATGATTTTGAATAAATAGTTTCATACAGATTATGCACTTGCTCATTTTATTTTCCGCTTTGAAATGTACGTTTGCGTATTTTGTACTAACATTGATTTGCTGTAATTGTATCTGAAAAAGAGTGATATTGGAAATTATAAATTGATTTGAATTTAAATTTGAGAAGTAAACTTTGCCGTTGATTACAGGTAACCCCCCCCCCTCCCCCCCCCCCCCCCCCCCCCATACGGTATCTCTCTATAGGGCCAGCGCTGGTCTTGCTAAAGGTTCTGTCATCATAGATTACCCATGATGCTTTGCCGAGGCAGCCGTTGATTATTCTGGTTGAACTCTATAGATAGTATGGACAAAGGCCTTATTACGTGCCTTGTTACCTAATTAGATCGTAAGTAGAAGGCATTTGACATGGTAGATCACGTTATTCTTCCAGAGAATTCTCGAGCATTATGGTTTAAACGAGGAAAATGTGTCCCGGTTCCAAAGCTACAATAACTGGTAGACTTCAGGCCACTATGGTCACCGATGGTGAATGGAAATACTATCGAACAGGAGAGTTGAGTTCGGTGTACCTAAGGGATCAATACTCGGCCCCATGCACTGCTGTTTTGATTGTTTATTCATGATATCCCAAAATTAAATGTAATAGAACACTGTCATCTAAGTATACTAGTAATTGTATGCTGGTAACACTTGTCTCTACTTTTCATGAATAGTGATCCTCATGTTACGTCTTGGCTCACGGATAAAAAATTGATTCTGAATGGGACGAAGTCTGAATATATGCTTACTGGTTCTAGAAGAAGAGTAACTTAATTTAATGAGAATTTGATTAATCTTGTTATAGGTGGGGGAAATGTAACATCGTGTTCTAAACTGTAAATATCTGGGAGTGATTTTATTCTACTTTAAACTGGAAATATCATAAAATTATTTATCATATTCGTGGTAATGTTGTCAAGAGTTTATTTCTTGAAAGAAAGATATTATTTAGAGGGTGAAGGTTCAGGTGCGAGTTTCTTCACTTTGTCTCCCTCTATAAATCAAATGTGTTAAGATCGCAACTGCTGATCTGTAAATTAACAAACATGTCGGAAAAAGGAACCAGTGGGACTCGAACCTGTCGTCTGCTGCTTTCCGGGCAGCGGCACTACTACCAGGCAGTCCCTGGTTGCCGGCAATGACACCAAGGAGGTTCGAGAGATGGAGTTACAACTGACTATAATTATTCAATCAGCTGTCAGTTTTCTATGGATGGACAAAAGATTTCCACAGGTGCATATCCACAGGTGCATTTGTGCCTTTGATGTTCGATGCTTGAAGCCGCCATCTTTCTGAGCAATATGAAGATTCATTTTGAACGCTAACATAATATCGGGTATATGCTGCTCGTTTATATGTCAAATGCAGTGAAATTTCACCTAATGATAAAGCATATGAAACAAAAGTCAATTCCGTTCGAAAATATGTGTAAAAGTGTAAATCTGAGCTGTATTTTGTGAAAGTGTTTGAAATTTTACCCTCATGGAAAGCCGGTTTTATCACTTTTCTCCTTATTTTCGCCAAATGAAAATAATATGGTATCATCTTCAAGTATAGTTCTTCATAAATTAATATGTCAGATTAGCGTACAGACACGTACAGGCGAGTAATTTTGATATCTATTTCAGCAATATTTGAGCAATTTCTATTCGCGCGCACCCGTGCCTTTATACCATTGTCTACCGCCCATCGTTTGTAAGTAGGGATAGCGAAAAGTAATTACCATCACAAAGACATATCTTCCTTGGAAATTGGCTGGTGATTATGCAATGAGACACGAGTCAATTGTCTTCGCATCTGAGCGGCAGATCCAGTTTGACACATACTTCAAATATTTTTGAGTGGCGGCTTCGAGCATGGGATCAAAGCGAATAATAAGAAGGTTCACATCAGCCCGATGTTTCGAAATAGCGCGCTATTTTCTGACTTAGGAAATTAACCCGATCACGAAATAGCGCGCTACTTGATAATGTGAACACAAATTAGCGCGCTGATTGATCGAGAAAATTTCTCGAGTCCAACTCGGGAAATTTCCGAAATAGCAGGATAATTAATGCGAATTAAGGCGCTATTTGATAATGTTCGGGCTGATGTGAATAGGAAATGAAATAGCGCGCTAATTTGCGATCGCGAAAAATATATCGAGCTTGGATTTTTATCGGGCTGATGTGAAAACGCCTAATCTGTTGTGACTCCATTTCTCGAACCTCCTTGGTGACACGATGAACAATAGGCGTTTTCACATCAGCCCGATAAAAATCCAAGCTCGATATATTTTTCGCGATCGCAAATTAGCGCGCTATTTCATTTCCTATTCACATCAGCCCGAACATTATCAAACAGCGCGCTAATTCACATTAATTATCCTGCTATTTCGGAAATTTCCCCGAGTTGGACTCGAGAAATTTTCTCGATCAGAGCGATAAAACTAGCGCGCTAATTTGTATTTGCCAAAATTAAACACACATTTAAACGTACTAGTTTTGTATATTCTAGTGCAAATATTATCTTTTATAAAATGGGTTCAAGAATGTAGCCAATAGGAAGCGCTGAAATGAGTCACGTGTGCTTTGGTTATTTTAGTCCCATTGCACTGCGTGTTAAATCCTATTGCCGATCGTCTGTGCGCGCGGCGGCTCCTTTGAATTGCATGCATACGCGCTGTCAATCTTGTGCATAACATGTGTAGCGTACGTATATTCTTAAACGTATAGTACTTATATGTGCGGGATTTCCGAGTGCGACGTGCGTAAATGTTTGGGACGAACATCTTCGGACATCTTGACCCACAAAGGTACGTGAAAAATGCTGTTAGTATTCGACCCATTTTATAAAACAAATGATGCACAGGATTATTTCGTGGCGTTAGTGGAGATGTAGCGCACTCGAGGGTATTTACAATTGTGAAACATGCGCGAGGCGAAGCCAAGTGCATGTTGCACTACATTGTAAATACCCGAGAGTGAGCTACATCTCCACTAGCGCACTCTATCCTGTGCATCATTTGTATAATAATATACCATATTATGATATTCAACCTATTGATACAATTTGCACTTTTGAACAGAATATCTGAAGACATATTTTGGTTTGAGGTTGAGTTTTGAAATATATATTTTTGGTAGTCATTATACAGCTATATTCATTGATTATCATTATGATTATTTGCATACACTGACTTAGAATTCCATTATCTAAGGACACATTCCAAGCTTTTGCAGTGAACAAGTACGTGTGCATACGTGTGTATATACATACATACATGTATACACATAATTATAAGCTTATTGAAGGATAAAATGCATATTACTATATAAACAAACACAGGTGATCAATGCAAAACTCTTCATCAGCAGTCAGGATGAGGTAAAATGGTGGAAGCCAACCTTTTTTCATCTGGTTCAGAACAAATTTAGATAATAATAATAAAAAATTATTGAATACTTCATGGAAATTTAGGTACGCACACATTTCCAGTTGTATGGAAGATGCTTTGCCAGCTCTGAATGTTCTTGTCACAAACACAAAAGGAGAGACAACTCCAGCTCACAAATGACAAACAGGAAAACATCTTCTCTCTTTCAAGAAAAAAAATCATGGAAGCGCATGGTTTTTATTGAGATATTACTCTAAAATGTGATGATTCCTAGTGGCTTCTTTTTCTCTTCGATTTTAATCATGGGATAATGACATCACAAATATTTCTCTTATGTTACATAATAATGTTCAGTATGACAGTATGACAAAAACAAATAAACATGCATCAAGAAAACATGAAATGAAGGACAGATTACCCAACTTTGCCTTTCAAGGATCAAGCAATTAAAGTATCTAAAAGGCTGAGAAAACAGGCATTTTTTTTTCTATTTTTCCCTTTTGCACATCAAAATTGCACACATTCTACACATTAGAAGTATATCTAGGAGACTTGGCTAAATGCGCATGGAGAATAAATAAATACAATGCATCAGATTGTATCACAAGGTTGGATTACACTCACTGACATATTATGCCACATGAGCGTCGTGTGTACAATCATTTGTACACACTGGCAGTAAGGCTCCTGGAGCAAATCAAATGACTCACGTAACAAAACAGATTCCGCAAAGATCATCTAGGCCTTTCTGATAAGATACCAAAAGCAATTCACCAATTATTCAAGAGCCAAACGTCCAAGGAAAATAAAATGAACAATATCAGTGGCATATAAAAATTTTGAGTTCCCTTGTTTCATATTCGGATACCTTGACTTCCCAAAGTATTACCATGAGGGAAAACAAAGCTGGACAAAAAAACAAACAAACAGATAAGATGAAGGGACAATTTCATTGAAATCAGTATTTTGGAATACAATTGATTACCATTTCTAGGCCATTCCCTTCAAATCCTGCATAATATCCTAATACAATTTAGACGAAATTCATCACCCAGTACTCTTGAGTTTCCTATCATTCATATCTATTCATCAACAATAGAGTATGCTCACATCATTTCAAATAATGTTAAAAATCATCGTAATATCTATTCCGGATCCCCCAAACCCACCCCCAGAACATATCAAAATGTCATGTATCAAAGTTAATGTCACATGCTGCAAAACCTACAGCATCTAAACATTCATATCTGTCCTCTTTTATACTCAACAGTATTTTCTCTTTTTTTTGTGACACTGCACCACTGATTAGGATATATAAGAATTCATTTTGCCCCTTTTTAAATTTGATCTGACATTCCTGTGGAGTGATAGGGAAACTTACAGATAACAGGTAACAATGTGCGGTCGGTCAGCTTGTTACAAACACATTCATGCAACCTAACACAAATGTGTGTTTATGCTATGTGGAGGTAAGATGGAAATGGAATGCAAAAACAAAAGAAAAAACAACTTGAAATAAAATTCTACAATGGAAACAAATCAATTTCTTTTTCTATGACATGTTCCATGCATGGATATCATAAACATTATTTTCTTTTTTTTCAAATCTTTTTTTATTTTGTTTGATTCACATGTGGTGGGGTGGTGCACACATAAATATGCGGGAACAAAGCAAGCTAACACTAAACACGATGTGACAGAAGCCAGATTAGTTTTGCATGATTGTGCAGATCCTTGTTGTGTGGTTCAATTTCATGTCCACATTATAAACATTTTGGCTGAGTCTGTACAAAGACTAATCTAACTCCTCCCCAAAGTCATTAGTCTGCACATTAGCCCTCTGAGCACCATGAGCCTAAAATCCTACAGACTTTGTATACAAACACATGGCAGATGGGGCTGAGAGAGTTAACTACAAGGCTATGCAAGCAGCTAATACTGGCTTTGAGCACTTTGCTTTGTTTGTTTGAAACCCATATTCTCTCTGCGAGACAGACTGCATGAATGGTTGTACCGTTATCTACTTTCAGTCGATGCTAGATTTCTCACCATCATGATATCAAAACTCTGTGAGTGGATACTGAACAGTCCCATGATAAGTTCATATAAAAATTCAACATTCATAACATTTCGGACACAATTTGCATAGTCTGGAGACCTATATAGACATATAAAAGAAGCTAAATGCAACCATTACAAACATATTCCTTCATATTTCTGAAATTTAAAATGTAATATGTTCAACTGAAATCAGCCATGAGAGCATGAATTAAGTAAATCTCATTAAAATCAGCTCTAATGAATCAGGAAGAAGTTTCATTGTTTGTTCGAAATCTGTTTAAAAAAAAAAACTCCATAGAAAACACGGTGGTACCAGTTGTGGTCTCTCTGTTCATATGTATTTTTGAAGGGAAGAAAAATGTAGGAAGAATAGACACAGGCACTGCCATAGTGATCTTGCAGTTTTATGATGCACCAATTTAGAGAGGCAGAAATCTTTCACGTTTCATAAAAATCAATATAACAAAAGTTGCATTCAGCACTGTTTGACAGTGACAGAAGTGTTCATTTTCTATGACTTGTACCAGTATGAATCAAATTGGACAAAAGAATTTCAGTTCTGACATTAAAAGCACCTAAAACAATACTATGGAAACAAACACATGCATTTATCTTCCATGATGAATGACAAAATGATATAAACATATATTCCTCCTTCTCAAGAAAAAAGAAAAAAACATTGCCGTTGAAAATGGTGAATCACTAGATACAATCATAGTCTACCGTAAACCTCATAATTATTACGATGAAAGGAAATGAGACACACACTAATAAATGTTTTATACACGGAAATCAAAACATTGCACACTACGGCTTTCTTACACCACTACTTGCCCTCATATAGATCTCTTCGAGAAATACATATACACGTGTGTATGATGGCTCCTGATAATATACATAAAATGAAAAACCAAATAGTTTCATACATCCATTTTTCCACAGTTCATCACCAGTCGCACCATTTCCTTCACATCTTACTTACAAAATGATAGTATTTCCTCACATACACGTTTACCATGAGCACTTTTTTTCCTGTTTTCTTCTGTTGTATTTGTTGCTGTGTAATTGTTGGCCGATTCACACTCTGTCACGCAATGGCCAATAGATTCTATGCACTTTAGGCACTTCATCAGAATTTTCAGACCTATGTCCTTGCCCGCCTCCCGTAAGTCTACAATTCTTGGATATTCTTGTGACAAACAATTGTTCCTTACCCTAACCAGCCCACTCTCCCTTTATCCTTACAAGATTTTCAGCACAAAAAAAAGAAAGAAATGATAAAAATGTCTTAAAATTAATGCGATGAACTCACAGTTCCAACACAGAGTGATTTTTTTTTTCATTTTTTTTTTGTTGAAGTTTCCGTTCTTGTTCATTTACTCCATGGAAATTCTCAAGAGTTTGATATCATTGAAATGATAAGTTTGCATAGTGACTTGTACTCCTGAAAAGTGTTGTCCAAAGATGAAGATCAGCAATAGCGATATCATGCACGAGAGATTTGGATTCATTCAGTATAACACTCCGATACAGAGACAATGTCATGACTTTATAAGTGGTTTCACTATGATAAACCCTTCTGCCTTGTGCTTTCAAGCTAAAAACTCAACAAACATTGCAGCGCCATCCCTCCCGCGCACAGCGCCACAATGTTTGCGTCCCGTACAGATGCGGAGCAAGAAGAAAAAGAAAAAAAAGGTCTATGTATCATGCAGAGATGGTACGAGAATACCCCTTTGATGCCTGGATCAGCCAATTACCCAGGATGCAACAGTGGTGCATTATGGGACCGAGTTATACTGCTGGCAGTGACTGCTGGCAGTGACTGCTGGCAGTGAGGGAGATTGAATAAACACTTCTTGACACTACAGTGTGTCTTCATTATTGCAAAGAGGAGTCCTCATACATAGTAATGAGGTGTGACCAAAAAGGGGCAATATTTTGGTGGGTGCGAACACTGAGCACAGGGCTTCGGCACCCAAACTTTGCTGCATCACTAAACTTAGAAGAGGTGTGATGACAGAGTGCAAAGAAATTAGGGACTCCACTATGAACAGCAAGGAAGCAAGTCCAACTGGTTGTGTTAAAATTTGTAAAGACATCTACACGCTCTTCCTAAAAAAAAAACCAAAGGGGGTGAAATTTGACAAAATGCTAGAATGAAGTTTGTCTCCAGGCAAATTTGATTCAATTAGTACAGTATCAATGCAGTGACAATAAGGGTTCTAGCAAATTTGTGCCTTGGCTTTTTTCTTCTTTTTTTTCATACAAGAATACATTACTCTGAGGTAACATGAAATTTTCACACTCTTGGGACAGATATTATCAACATTTTCCTTCTCATCACACCACATCTCTTCACCTTCTGATGGCACTGTGAATTTACTGTCATGATTGAACTATATATAAACTGAGATGATGTTGCATCCCTGACCTCCGTGGAATCTCGGCCGCGCCCTCTCCTCCGACCCACTTCCGCTGCTAGCATACACGGTCGACCTTGTTTCCAGCTGATCTTAGATGTTTATGAGAATGCGCCGTGGTATCCACGGCAGGGAGCATCGAAAGCAGTCCTGGCTGAAGCTTGGCAGGGACCAACATTGCAACAGGCGGTCAACGGGGATTAACCCTTCCAATCCTGCCGACTCCTCAGTCGCACCCCAAAGGGGGGTAACACGACCCCCTTGATGATGATGTTGGAACTTGTTGTATTCGAATACGTGGCGATTTCTCACCAACTTGGCGAAAACGGGGAAGCGGAAGGATTTGGAAGACTCATCTGTGACCCGTCCAACCACGCTGCGCTCTCATTGGTCCGCTCCCAAGGTCACATGACACCAGCCACAAGCTGTCATCATACGTGCACCTCTGATGGCTTGGGAGCTACGAGGCCCAGGGCTTGTCGCTCCGCATCCGTTAGTCCGCTCTTCAGTGTTCTCCTGACTGCAATGGCAAACGTAGAATAGAGATGAACTTAGCTCCGCTTGTGGAAGACAACATTTTTAGGCTCTTCTCTTCCTGTTCGCTTCATTTAAAAGTTAAATACTCATTATGTTTTCGTCTAAAATACACAGTAGTCTTGAGATATGCGTGATGCTACACAAATAGTAATCAATAGCTACAAAACTAAAAGCATTGACATAGTATCGATTTCAGAGCATTAAGCCAACAAATAGTTGACATAAATTCGAAAAAACAATAAAGCACTTTACAAGATCCACACAAACCCATGGAAAAATTGATACTAATTACTTTCAGGAAATGTGACAGTTTAAAAATCTTTTGCATGAAGCATTTTCGGAAAGCTCACACTTACAGCAACAATGTTTGCTCACGTTGCTGGGATACTGAATAAGAATGATGGATTCACCTTCACATGACGGCTGAAAGATAAAACATCCTCCTCTTCGCAGTTTACAGTTATGTGATTTTTCTCATTTCTGAGGTCTCTAAGTAATGCTTATGATTGCTGATTTATGTTAACATTCTTACTAAGTGAAAACAAAAAGTCTCTCTCATGTTTGGCTCACAGTTTAATTAATTTTGGTGATTCTTAATACATTTGTAATGATCTATGTTCTAAACTTTATATCCATCTTCATGCACTAATAGTATTCTTGTGGCATCTAAAAAAAAAATAAATGCAAACAAACGTATGCAATGCAAAAAATTTGATTTCTGCTATTGGTCTACATGCACATTTTCACTTCTGTATGCAGTGAGTATTTCACAAATAATGCAAATATCCAATGTTTCCGTCACTAGGGGTTTATTTGATGCAAGTGCACTATAGGGCAGTCCTTGGATTCCAGAGTTGCGAGTGACTGCAACTTAACCAATGCACAAGGTGTGTAGCTTTATGATCTAAAAGCAGTGTTCAATAGCAGTTGTACAATCAGTCTGAATTCTTTGAAGTACAGATTCCTGGTTTGTTGTTTTCATGACACAACTACAGAGTGAAGAATCTGATGCCAAAAGAGCATACTTAGGGACCCCAAAATACATAGGAACTTTTGCAGGTGCCCGACTAGAAATCTGAAAGTGTTGCTCACCAAATGATTTTAAATCCTTTTTCCGTCTGTTGCTCCGGAGGACTGCTCTAAAAGATATATATCACGGTGTGCTTTCCTAGCAATATTTTTGTCCCGTTGCTGAGCTTTCGTCTTTCTCTTTTAAGGACCGGGCCTACATTCAATGCTTGAACTCGCTGGAGCACAGGAGTGATGGGTGCTTTGACTGACTTTTTTTCACCTTCTAAGGCTTTGAATGGCTACCTCCACTGTGACCCAGCACACTACGTTATTTAGGAATACTCCCATTGTTTAAGTACAGCATATCATTGTGCATTATTATATTTATTGCAAGATTCAAGTTGTGCATCCCCAAACCAAACCCCTCCCCCCCCCCCCCACAACCCACCAACCTGCAGGGAGGGTAATGGGTTAAAATGTTGGGGTGTGCGAGATATCCTGGGGGTATTTCCAGACCTGAAGTCTTTCCTTGACTTCGATTCTTTTTTTTCCCCCTTATTTTTGGGGTGCTATTTTTTAAAAGAGACCTTGACATTTATGACTGACTCGTTGCTAGAATAGCGCAATGATCCATCCAATATCCCATCGAAGACTTTCTCCTCTGAAGATAACCTTTTCAAGGGTACCATGGCATTGCGTACTTAGTTTCCAGTCTACCACGATGCTGAAGGAGGGGTGGGGGGCAAGTACATATAATCACCCCTGCATTCCTGTCATGTAGGAGCATGCATGGCTGCAGGATCAAGATGCACTATGCCATTTAGCAACCATTAACCTCTGCTGCAAGATTTAATCTATGAAAGTTAAAATCTATGTGAATTCATCATCCCTTCCTCGTAAATTGCTGGATCAGCATTGTTTCTCTCCAATGCCTAGGCCTCTTGCATTTGTGTCTAGTAATCAATCATAGCACTTTAAAGGGATGGTATAGTATTGGTGGAGATGAAGATTGGGCTTTTAACTTTTTGCGAGATACCAAGAAACCACTTATGAAATAGCACAGAGCATACAATTCAAAGAGGAATTCAAAGTTCATTGGATGAAAATCGCTCTTGGAATGGCTAAGATGTCCAAAAACAAAGTAAAACAAAGCAATCCTTATAGAGGGTGGGTCCCCCCTTTTATTAGAATTGCTCTGTTTTGGATATCTCAGCCATTTAGAAACCAATTTTCATCAAATAAACATTGAGTCCCTCTTGGATTTACATGCTCTTTTATATTTCAAAAGAGGTTTCTCATTGTTTCACCAAAAATGTTAGAAACCTGAAGTTAGGTCTCAACCAAAACAATCCCTTTAAATATGTACGGAATAATGAAATACTGGATGTCACATGGAATTCCAGCCCGATATCAAACTTTGATAGAAAAAGTTCTCAAGAGGGATGATTTGTGACATTTACGCTTCACAAGTAGATCAGTATTTTCCTCACATTTCAGTGGCATTCAGGAATATTTCTCCTCAAGAAGGCGAAACTCACTATTGGGAAAGAGAGAACATAAAGATGAATAAATGTGGTCTTGATTTGTACGTGTTATTAAATGCAACATGTACCATCTAGATCTCAAGATGCACGCTGTTGCCACACCTGCCCTGGGTCTTTCTACTTACGTGACTTTCGATTTGCGTTGCGAGTGCGCTTGCGCTCTCGCGGAGCGGAGCGCGTGCTGGCGTTCTTGGCTGTGTTGACAAGAATTTGGATCATTTCGTCAGTTTGCTGATCAGAGGCCTCCTCGGCTGCCGTCATGCTCGCGTTCAGCCGGCCTGATCAGGTGTTGCCATGCCGCGACCGATGCACAAGTTTGATGCAGAGGAGAATAGCAAGGCACCATGCAAACACACACGTGCATAACGTTTTCGAGACGGGGGATGCATAAAGAAAACCAGAAAGTTTGTGGTAAGAAATATGCACCTATTGTTACCAAGTTAAAAATAACAATTATAATATTGTTTCCTCTCATGCAAGTTACATATAGAATATATCTTTATAAATCATATACATAAACAGATCTTTGTTCCATTTTCATTCAATCTGATGGAAACAAACTTCTAATCCTTACATAATATTTCTTTATAAATTAAAGGGGACGCTTTCGATGAATAGTTCACAAGGTTTTAAAATTTCATAACTTTTGAACAGGCTGTCAGATTTTCCTCAAATTTCGCTGATGTGTTCCTCTAATATTGCTGCATTCCCTCGATTTACATATACATGTATATTTTGGTTTCACTCTCCTATAAAGGGTGATACTGAACAGCCTACCACAATCTTTTGATTCTGAATCCAGCTGAGAAAATGTAGGGCTTTGTTCTGGTTTGTAACTCCGCATTTTTTAAACTTTAATTTGCTCAAGATTTCTGCCAAAAACAACCACTTTTGATATTTGACAAGTATGTCACACCTACTCAAGTTCTAATTTCCAGTACAAGTGAATAGCATACGGGACATGAAGGTCTTGTAATATGCAGCATAAACGAGCAAAATATAATAAAACACCGATGTCTGGAAAGTTATTGCAAAAGGAAGTACATTCATATTCTTTTCACTAAATGTTACTGCTGTCTCTAACGGAACCATCTACAGAGACAGGTCATGACCCTGATTAGCTTTTTGAAAGACACTGGTATCAAAACTTTTTATTAACATTATGCAAAGCAATGTCCTTAAGAGGAAACAATGAATGCTTATCAGTGAAATCCCATTGCATTCTCAGGCACATAATAATCAGTGAAAATACAATGCATTCAAATCAATCATTGAACAATGAAGTAAATAAAAAAAAAATCAGGCATTGTATTGGTACAGTAGATTGCATTCCCCAGTCAAATCTCCTACACAAGATGCAGCATAGAATAAATTGTACAAGCATTTAATTATCAACAGGAATATGTTGTGTTAGCAAACTGAATTCCTTGGAAAACTTCATCCCTGGGAATGGTAGAAACTAGTTAAGAATTAAAAAATTAGAAACACTGCATCTCTGAGGACTAAACAGTTATGAAGCATTTGTAAAATAGACTCTTGATGCATTTTTTTTTGTCTCCTGTTATTCTGAATATGTATGAGATATAATATCACAAGTCAGCTCAGCATACTCGGTACGTTTTCCATTGCTGGCAAGATTGTGCACCGAATGCTCATGCCCAAATTATCATATAATTCCCTTCCACTCACCATGCATCTCTTTTTCTGTCAATGACAAATGATACCAAAATCTACAATGTGATACTTCCCTTTGTCTATCCCCACCACCTATCACGTACTTGCTACCAAAACCAGTTGC
Source organism: Diadema antillarum (assembly GCF_040938485.1). Lineage (NCBI taxonomy): Eukaryota > Metazoa > Echinodermata > Echinoidea > Diadematoida > Diadematidae > Diadema > Diadema antillarum. The sequence continues at coordinate 1,376,211 of NW_027272188.1, read as the reverse complement.
CACTAATATCCCCACCAGCCATTACTTCTTTGCTATTACACCTAAAAGCAATCGCCCCTTATTCCTATCATCCACTACTTCTTTACTAACACACCTGCAGTAAAAGCAGTTGTCTATTATTCCTATTACTCATTAATTCTTTACTGCAGCACCTTAACATTAAAGGGCAGGGGCCTCAACGTTGCGTGCAATAATTCTGCAATGCGAGAAGGCCTCATCATGAGGCTTCTTGACTTTTTTGTTCGAGTCTCAAGCAACTTTTGAGACCAAATTTGCAGCGTCTTGGTGAATCAGGAGGGGGGGGGGGGGGGGGGAGGGAACAGAATATGGCCCCTGTAGTTTTAGCATAGCCAAAAAAGCCCAGCCTGATTACGGTTAAAACAATTGCCTCTTATCCCTATGTGTCATTGCATCCCTGTTTCCACACCTACTTTGGAAGCATTTGGCCCCTTTAATATCCCCATCACCTATTACTTCTTTTACACTACCCTAAAAGTTGCCATTACCCAACCAACCATTACTTCTCTGCTACCACACCTAAAGGCAGGTGCCCCTTATATCCTTGTCCCCCTATTACTTTAACATACCTAGCAGCCAATGCCCTGTATCCCGGTACTCACTCATCGAGGGTCTGGCCCGCTGCCTGCCCTGTAGAGCCTCATCGCCTGGCGCCGTGCCCTGCTGACTGCTCAGCAGCTCCTTCAGTTTCGCATCCTCTACACTGTCTTTACTGATGGAGAAGTTCTGTGCAGGAGGATTTGGGGGGGGGGGGGGGGAAGAAATCAGATGAGTATTAACCCTTTGAGCTTCAAATGGTCTAAAAATAATCAACAACAGCTAACCAGGACACTGTTTCATAAAAGTACAAGTCCTAAAGAGCTGTCGTCTCTGACAATTTCAGTAAAAATCCTTGGTTTTGATTGGATGAAAAGCTCTGGTCACCGGTTATTACTAGGGTAAGTAAAATAGACTAACAACTTGTCAGAGCTGACAACATTTATGAAACAGTGCCCAGAGTAGACTGAGGAGTGCCTTGTGTGACATTCCAATTAAAGATACACTCAACTATCAACTTCAGTGACTTTTGTGCAACCATCAAAAACTAGCTGGCCATGCACCTTTCTCCTCTACTGTTCCAGAACTACGGAACTTGTTCCCTCCTCATCTGATAATATGGAGCTTTAGATTTTGACGCGGACGTTTGAGACGAGTGCGCTGGACGTTCTCATCTCCCCTGCGTCGCGTTGAAAAATAGCTTTAGATTACGCTGGGACGCAACGTATTAAGAAATAAAATCGTGCCCCCATATGATCAGTGTATGGAGTAGTTCTCTACGTTGCAAACTGTGCGGACATAAAAAAAGCCCAGTACGCGTAGTGAAAAACTCAGGCGACGCAAGCTAAAAATAGATCGACTTGACGCACGCTTCTGCTCAGAACATGTTTTTTTCCCTCTGAACGTCCGCGCGTCTTAAATCTAAAGCTCCCTATTGACACTTGAGAGCTGAACAATTTAAACATAGTTTTAAAACATACCTGGTCTGAAACACCAAGTACTCACTGTACTTGCACTTTCACTGCCTGATAAAATACAACTACAAGAATGTGGCATTTCTTCATATTAGTAACTGTGGAAGAGTGCCATGAAAGTGTATCTTCACATGTAAATCTAATAATTGTAACATAAACACTCTCAGTATTCTCACCTATAAAATTACTTCACACTTGAAATCATCATTATATCATAACATTTAGCTGGAGAGATTAATTCATACATTTTTCTGAGGTATGTGTCAATTACAAAGGTTTGAATCCTGGCCCTCATCTTAATAGTAGGGCGCCCTCTCTGCTGACCTCTGTGATCATCTTGCCCCTCGTCTTGTTGCGCTTCCGGTGGTTGGCCTTCTTCTTCTCCTGCTCGATGATGCGCTCCCTGGCGGTCCGATACTCTAAAGCAAACTCGCTGATGATGCGGCAGAAATCACTGATCTTGACGTCCCTCGCTGCGCTGGTGCTCATGCCAAGGTACAGCAGAAACTTGTTAAATCTACAGAAGATCAGATGTAGCAGTACGTAGGATGGGAAATGGAGGTGGGTGGAAGGGAGGGCATGGAAGAAGATGAGGAAATGACAGGCGGAAAAGGAGGTAAGAGAAGAAGCAATATGGTGACAGTTGCACAAAAACAAGGGAAAAAAAACCCAAACAAACAAACCAGCAGTTGTGTTGGAGTTTGAAAGATGTTAACTATTAGTGGCCTGGGGCCACTAAAAATTGATGTCGGGCTACTAAAAATTGATGTCAGGCCACCAAATTTCTAAAATTGGACATCTTTTAGTGACCCGATCTGGCAAATGAGATTCAAGATGGATTGTCACATATGTGTTTATTTCTGGCCATCAAAATCTCAGATTTAAAGATTTTAGTGGCTCAAATGGCCCATCAGCAAAAAAAACAAACAAACAAACAATCAAACAAACAAAAAAACAGTTTCGAGCCCTGCCTAAGGACACAGTCAAATAATGGTCCAGTATATTTCAGGATGTGATATATCGGTACCGAATCTTTTCAACGGAAACACAACAAACGGAAACCACCGAGTAGTAATCTCTACCTAAAACAGAAACCAATTACAAATCAGTTTCATAAACACAAAGTAAACTAGGAATCATTTGTCACATGTCTTTAGGCTCATAATAGGTACACACATTTGTACATATCAACAGCTGTATGACTCTAATGGTGTTCATGAGACAAAGGACTTAAAGCTTGATAGATTCATATTAATATGACAGAGATCCACTTACCTATTGCTAACTCGTCTATGAACAATCTTGAGTACTATTATTCTTTTTGCACAGTCTTGAAGAAAGTCGTGTAGTCTGTGGAGGAGAGATGAATGACAGATGATAAAAGATAATGAACACTAAATGACAATAAAGGCACCCAAATAGAAGTATAAAAACTGTGGAATACAGTTTGACCTTGATTATCCGGCCTCCTTTTATCCGGAAATCTCTAATATCTGGACGCGTTCACGCAGTGAAGGACTTTTTTTTTTCATCCAAAAATTGAGAAAAAACAGTGACTTTAAATTCAATTAAAATTTTTACAAAACTCACATGATTTACCACAATATTCCCAACAGAACTAACATAAATTCACACCACATCATCGTAAAAGTAAGCAGTCATGATCTATAAATTCACTATAAGAACCACCGTTGCGGGGTACGCTACCTGCCTAGCTGCCAGTGCACTGGGACGGCAGCTTGGACGGCAGCTATATACATTTGTACATTAACATTGTGTCTCCCATATCCGGCCAATTCGCTTATCCAGATGAGCGCCGGTCCCGACATGGCCGGATAATCGAGGTCGAACTGTAGCTCTGTTTTCCTTCTACCTTTTAAAGTCCAAATTCATCATCTTATTGATCATTTTTGTCAAATAAGTACTAAACATACAGAAAAGGGAGTAAACGAGAGTTAACAAGTTACATCTTGAAAGGTCAACAAAGTTGAATTATCATTGGTGTAAAGTCAAATCAAACTTCTATGTCTTGCATTTAACAGACACACATCTTTATCATTGTTCTGCACAAGTCCTAACCACAAGAAATCTCCCGGTAAGGAGTGTCATACAACCTAAAGTTAGCTAAACTGTTCTATTCACACAGTTCCCAACTTGAAGTTCAATGCTCTTGGGGCACTGCTATCATTTAATGCTAGCTTACCAGACAGTTAACATTAAAGTACAAATGTACATTGTAGTTACTGTATAGCAATATATTTTCGCAGCATGAAATTTTCGTGAATTGTGTCTGGCATTCAATGCATATAGTGTGGACAAGAACTTTCGTGTGCATTTTAATTTCACATTACTTGGCTCTCTGTAAAGCAAACCCTTTTCGCGACAATAAAATTTTGGCAAATTGCCTCTGGCATTCAATGCATATAGTGTAGACAAGAACTTTCACGTGCATTTTAAGTTTGCGTAACTTTGCTCTTGTGAAATTTGCGAAATTATAATGCACATTAATATTTCTGGTCTTCAGTAAGTTTCGTGTGAACAGCACTATGCGTAACATTTGCGAGTTACGGAGCTGTTGGATCTTTGATGCTCACTTGTTTTTGCTCTGCACTTGAGACTCGTGTCTGGTGATGACCTGGAGGTAGTTCCACGACGTCTTACACTGCTCTTCCAGCTTGGTCAGATTGATGGTCAGCTGGTCAAAGTCCACCTGAGCCACACACACACACACAATGGAAGGAACATCACAGAAACTATATATGCTTCACTCACATATAAAAGAGATGGGCTCTTTAATTTACCTTATTTGAGCATGCACTGATCCAAAATGAAACATTGTTATGGTAACAGCAACATTCACTTCATGAAAACAATGTCACCCCCCACCAATAAACACAAAAGAAAAAAAAAAGGTCTTAACTTTTCATTAACAACTCCCCGTACCAAGATAACAATATTACACAATAAACACAGTGCAATGAGCTACATTGCACAGCCACATAAACACAGCCCGAATCATATTTGGAAGGAAATTGAAATAGAAAAAAGTGCACTGGTGTGGAGTGTATAACAAAGGCTAACATCAGCTTCCATTTGTATAGCTCTATTTAATTACATTCAATTCATTTGCATATTTCTCAGAATAAGATACATGTATGTGAAAGGGTGAACATTACTGGTTTCAGATATTGATATACCTATGTCACAGCACAAGGGCTGCATAAACACTACCATAACACTAACACTAACATACACAAACACACAACACAAACACACAAACACACAATTACACACACACTCACAAACTAGAGAAGCACTCTGATCGAGAGCGCAGACCTCCGCCAAGCAGCTAATTTCCACCAATTATCTTGTTCTTCCATAATTCTCGAGATCAGTGATTTCCACCCATACGTATGCATGATGAAAATCGCCCCCAATTTCCCAATATAGATGCCTTTTTTTAACGTCATCAACCCTCAGCTGTACAGCGTGCCTCGCCCCAGCAGAAACTACAGTGGGCACTTAAGTGCGCGTATGAAAACCTAAAAAATGCACAGCTTGAACTCCAAAGTTTATTGACCCTAACCTGCCAAAATATCCAAAATCCTTCATAAAATTCATAAAAATTTCCAGATCATCACCAAAATTTAATCATCTGTTCCTTGGGTCATTCTCAACCTTTCATGCAAGTTTCATCCAAATCTGTTCACGACTTTTTGAGTTATTTTGCACACGGACAACCAAACAACGGCAATGAAAACATATCCTCCTCCCTTGGCGGAGGTAATAATCACACAGAAACCACACATATGCCCATATCTGGAGAGAAACCCACCTTGGCACAGCGCGTAATGGTGCCAACCTCTGAAAAGAGGTCTGAGCTGTCGGGAAACTGCTCCATAACGGTGGCGCACAAATGGTGCAGCAGCGACTGTTTGTGTACGGTGTCCTTGACCTCCGGCACTTTACTCAGGTACTCCAGGTTGAAACCCGCCGCCTATCGTGCCATTCAATACAAATATCGTTCCAAGAAATGACAGAGAGAGAGAGAGAGAAGTAAAAAATGATGGGTCACTCAGAGTTACAGGTCAGTCATTACTTAGAACATGCCGCTGTACCAAAATATGAATGTTTATTTTGGCCATGTACGTGTCGGAATAGTAAGTATTCTCATGCTAATTCACACACAAGTCTTCACAGGAATTCACTGCAAACATACGTATGGATTCACTAAGTGCAGAAATATTATAGTAGAAAGCATCAGTGAAGTTTGAGGAAACTCTGGCAATCCCCTATGAATTTTTCTAAGTTTTGGAGAAATTTGTGTGCCATTATTGTTTGATAGGAAGACTTCAACAATTTGTGATTTCACAGTCATAGAACAATACACATAAGATATAAGGAAAGTTCTAGAAAATTACCTTTTTCAAAAAAATCAAAAGCACACATTTCCTTGCCTTGTTATTGACATAAGGGTAACATGTTACCCTTGCCTTTGGAAGGAGGTTAAGTCAAGTGTTCTTTTCTCTAAACTAGAAAGGTAAGAATATGGGGTATAAATGGCTTGCCCAAATTTCTTCAAATCCACTGAGATGTGTTCTACTAATATTTCTGCTTTTACTGGATCTACATCTGTATTGGGGGTAAATTCTCCTTTGAGTAGAGCAACTTGTTACAGGAGATTTTGTGATAATTCTACAATGGTATATTTACAATGTCTATATGATAGCACATGGATTCTTGTGTCATACTACTCTCTTCTGCAACATGCAACCAATGTAAAGGGGGAAAAAACACATCAGATTAAAATCACACAAGATGTATATCACAACATTATGCAATACACACTTCTTCCTGCGATGAACAAGGATAAAACCCACACTAGGTATTGATATGTTTCTTGGAATCAATTATAAAGCTGACTAAAAGTGAAAGTTGTCATCAACAAGATAAAAAGTCAGTCCTTTGTTGAGCAAAAAGTTTCAAATTTTAATCATTAGCCTTCAGGCTTCCGTGTAACAGTTTCTTCAAATAAGCAGGAGGGGAGTTTCTGGTACTCTATATGCTGAATATTTTGCGAGTCGGGTGCTATTCACAAATTTAAAAACATGCAAAAATATTAACTCTCATCCCGACATGAATATGATGTGCACCATACATTTCTTCGTTCAGTACTGTACTCCACAATCACGAATTAAACCACTTGTGAAATTGTTGACAAGTCCTGATTAGCGAAACACTAGACTCGCTAAATATAAAGCACATGCAGGATTGTTCACCCATCAAGCCTTTTAAGTTGACTGGGCCCTTAAAAGGGTCAGCTATCTTCCATGAAAACACTTGTACATTCATGTATTTCTATTCTCTCTCTTCCCCCCCCCCCCCCTGAATTTTCCTTCTCCATCACAGTCACTGTAAATACTGTAAACACAAGAAAAGGTATTCACACCATGGTCACATACGTACAGCATTACAACAACAATGCACCTTCTTCTCCCTGTACCCCCCCCCAACAAACCAATACTGTAAAAGTGGAAATTTTCGCGGTGTTGAAATTTCCGCACATTTCGCGCAACCAGAAGCTAGCGCGAAAATAAAAGCACACAAATATTTTTGCGTGCCATACATGTACAATGTATGTCCCAGTAGCTGATGCCTTGATTCCGCGGAATTAAAAACACGCGAAACTCTTCATATGTGGCCAAGCGTGAAAAATTGGTCGCGCAAAAAATATCCACTTTTACAGTATCCTTAAAAACAAAACCAAAGCAAGACAATACCAATATAAACACAAGTCTGCAAAAATTGCTGTCCCAACCCAGTATGTTCCAACAAGAGCGATGCACTGACAAAGTTCCAGTGAATAGCAAGACTCTATGAAAATACCGTCATGAGTTCTTGTACACACAAATACACCCTACTGTATATTACATGGTTTATGACCAAAATAATGCCCAAATGAAAGAAAAGTTTTTACTCTACCGTATCTTGTGAAATGCTAAAAATGAATAGCAAAATTCAAAATGGTTGGATACAGCAACTATCCACATAAATGTGGATTTGAGGACTTGACAGGTCAATTGAGGAATCATTTTTCCTCACAGTGTATACATAAACCCATATAATTTGTATGTCTAATAAACAACATATTCACACTCTGAATTGTTTCTTGATATGGTATTAAAATTCACAGCACTGCATATTATAAGGCATGAACACCATGCATTGTGTATAGTCATTAATTCTACACCCCTACAGGTCAGGCACTGATTCAGCAAAAGGTTGGTGCGCTGGAATGTGAATCAGAAATAGGAACAGAAAGTGGACATGCTCCATGACCTTTGACCTTTGTTTATACACTTTTTGTGAGCTCTCGGCACCTACCGTCTGAAATGAATGAGTTGAAGAGAGAGAAAGATGCATATGAACTCATGGTCATAACACAAAATGAGAGCTGGTCCACGAATGAAATAATTTTTACTAATTTAAATTTCCTCTTCAATAAATCCTGCAACATAGGGCACAAGATACACCTGTATGATGAGAGTGTATCTCTTCAAAGATTTCTTACCAAAAACTTGCTGCAAGTTGTTGGATATTTTTATTTTATCTATTTATTTATTTGGGGGTTTTTTTGAGGAGAAAAGTTAATCTTCATGGCCTGAGCTTTCTCAATGAAATACACATCTGCTGAAATCTTTGGCACACATCACTTTATAGTATGTCACAGGCTACTCTGGGAATAGTACATGTGTAAACTAGCATAAACCATGGGAGCCATCCGAATGTAATTCACATACATTCATCTATACCATGGATCCTACAAATATGGTTCTAGTGTCATTAAAAAAACCTAAAAACTCAGGATATGCAGTATTAAAACCGCACTGACACAAACTGCAACGAAATACTGTGCATGTAAATATTCTTTGGGGGGAGTCACCTTTTCAAAATTCACTGTCTCCAAACTCAGAATCGTTGTGCTCGAAGTATTTCTCTACACCTCACTGAGTGACAAGACAATTAACCCTCTGTGATCTACTAGATGTGATACCATGTGACATCTTGTAGAGTGAAGTTTCCCCTGACACTGACTGGGTTAAAATTTTGACAATTTATGCAGGGTCCATTTCCTTTCTACTGGGGTCATTTTCTAGTCAAGCTTGGTCTTAGAAATCTGAATGCCGCAGAGAAGGTATACACGCAGCACAAGTTTTAGACGTCAATCGCTTTAACGATGAAGATGACAATGACACTCACTCTTCCGCCATTGAGAAAGTTTCCAATGGCCAGCAACGTGGAGAGGATGTTCTTGAAAGTATTGGAATGCCTGAGATCTTCGATGCCCTTCTTCAGGTCGGCCATTGGCTCTGCTACTTCCTGTGAGGGGTCAAAGGTCAGAGAGCGAGTCCAGCGTACATCCATTATCAGGTGGCCACCGAGTGGATACTTACTTTATCATAGTACATATCTCAAGCTGATTGAACTTGACACGAAAGAAAGTGTATACAGATATTGCCTTAAAAGAGGTGCAATATTACACTTGACATTCCCATGCCACTCCTGAGGAAGTGTCAAGTGTTATATTACAACCATACTCAAGGCAACAGTACATTATGTGGTCTTACATCTACAGAAATACACATCATTTTGTTCTAGCACCGTCAGCTGCCAAGTCGTAGTCCTGAATCATATTACCTGATATGATGTCACTGCAGTCAATATAACAATTTCATTCCTCCCTGTATTAGCCATGTGATTGTACTATGACCAATAATAATGCATACAACGTATTGAAGTTTACAGCAGCAAAGCCTCTGCAACAACTCAAAACCATCCTGAAAGATGGTATACCTTGATATTTTGATGACATCTTAACACATTCTATTTCGCTAACATTCTTTTACAGAAAATTCCCATAGCGTACACACACAGGAGAATTTGTGATAATCCATTAGGTATAGCCTGCATTCACTGATGCGTTTGGACATAAAAAAATATAACTTGAAAAGTGTCTGATCTGGAGCAGTATCAGTTGCTTGTCGACATACATGTACAAACATATTAAGGTGCATGCAAATGTTATGAATTTCACAATTTCAGTAATCGATACTGACTGAGAGAGGAGAGGAGGTGTCTGAGAAGACACAGAGAGAATTCATGTCAGTGAAGTTAAAAGTCTTTAACCAGTCCTGTTGGTAACATATTTATGTACGTATATTGCCAACGTAATTTTATGGTGGTGGGACTAAGAGGGTGAGGGCGCTTCTTTTAATACCTCTTCCATGTTGTCGTAGTCCATCTTGAAGAGCCAGAGATTTAGTCTCGCCTCCAGACCACTGATGGTGGACAGCATGTGGAGGAACTGTTCGGCCGAGCCCAGCGGGATGTCTGGGTTGGCTGCCATCGCCTCCTGGATACGGGCGGTCTCCTCCTCCGACGGAACCATGGTCAGCAGTTTCTGCAGATGCACGAAGGTTTGCATGAGACATGCACGGGATGAGAAGACCATCAAAACTTTGTCTCCTCCTCAGTTTTAGCTCTTTCAAAGATGAAAGGCCACTTGTCCATGACTACTGAGGGGATCGTATAGTTTTGGTCGAGACCTAATAACGTCAGGTTTATAACATTTTCTTGGTGAGATAATGAGAAAACCTCTTATGAAATGTGATAAAGCATGTAATTCCGAGGATTCAACATTTATTTGATGAAAATTGGTCTTTAAATGGCTGACATATCCAAAAAAGCGATCCTAATAAAATGTGACAGGCAACGACTTTTATTAGGATCTTTTTATTTTACCTTGTTTTTGGATATCTCAGTCATTTCAAAGCCGATTTTCATCAAATAAACTTTCGATTCCCCTTGGAATTGTATGCTCTTTAATATTCATAGAGTGGTCTCTAGATATTTCGCAAAATGTTACAAGCTGAATCCTCACCTCAAACAGTACTGTACAGTCCCTTTAATGTATAAATCACCCTGTTCTATTATATTTCTCATCATTTGTAAATAGCAGAGAAGAAAGATGAAACAAGCAAGTTCACACATTATGTACAATTACACTTTGATCAAAATTTCATATATAAAAGAAGCAGTGAGTAATTGACAGTTAGGATGAAGACATTGTATGGAACTACGCGTCTAGGTTAAATCCTCTCCATGTATACATAAAAAAAAAAAGAACCAACAAGTGAGAGTGGTTGAGACCATAAACAGTGTGTGAGTAGCAAGTAGTACTCAGTGTAGTACAATACACTCCCATTACAAATACAGTTACAATAAAATTCTCTTCATAAAGTGAAAAAAATCTACACTGTATATATCTTGATGTACTTCACTGTTCAGCTATAATGAAATTTTGATATAATGAAAGAACACTGCCAGCCTACAGGACTTTTATTATAATGAGAGTTGCGTAATCATGTCTCCTGCATATCATAAACCACAATAATGCAGTTTAATATGTTCCTCCTACAGACCTGGAGACATGAGAAATATGGGCAAGTCTTTCTTCTACACAAGTTAAAATGTACAGTATATAAAGCTTGGAAGAAAAAGTGTCATAGTCTTGATTAGCCAGACCCACCTCTACTCCTTCTTTGTTCATGACCATACTGTCCATGTTGAGGATTGCTTGTTTGATGGAGCGGGGCTGCGGAAGCACCGTCAGGCCAATGTTGATCGCATTGGACTTCTTCGGGTCCAGCACGGTGATAAAATTCTTCTTGTTGGCCTCCATTGCTTTCTGAAGACATTCCCGAATCAAGCCACAACGAGGCATTAAAAAAAAAAAAAGAAGTAAAAAAATCAGCAAATTCTGAATCTACAAACAGTCAATTCCTCAGGTTAGTAAAACAAATATTCCAGTTTCAATCTGTTTATCAATCAGTCCATAATTTGCATTTGCATATTAACTGCCAAACAACTCTCTGGCTACTAAAAGGTACAAAGAAATGCTGTATTGCTTTCAACAATTCAAAACAAAAGCTGTCTTGAACACACATACTGATGAATTCTGGTGATAAGTTTTGAGCATTTGAATGTGAACAGAACGAACACTCAGGATAGCTCACTTTATTTTGTCATGGTTTTGCCAGTTTTGCTCAGAAGTAGATGGCACAAGGGAGAAATGGGACAAGACCTGAACCCCAAGAAAAGATGAACTTTCAAATCTTTTGCCCAGAATCAAGCAATGAAAATACAAATTGATATATCCAGCATTGTAGATATGAAGTGAATTACTGTGGGTTACAACTTTGAAAGTCTTGTATATGTTCTAACCAATCATCTTTCATGCAAATTCACACTTCAGAATCTAATGCTCATCTCATGGTGTATATATGTAATAATCTTGTTCCTCATATTTCTTTAATGAAGATGTGAGGTTAACACTTCAAATCAAAAACAAAGCCTCTTTCTAAAAAAAAGTCTCAGGGAATATTGAAATAAAAGAGGAAACATGAATATACAGTACAAATTGCAAAGGTATACAGAACGACATGTAGATAAGCTCATACGGGGTATAAAAGCAAAGCTTACAAATGTGAATTTGAGTACAAACTATTAAGCAGATATAAACCTTCAATATAATACTTTCTACCTGTCATTATGTAAAGTAACAGAATAACAGCTGTGATCACACTGACATCGAGTATCTAAATATATTATTTATATCATTAAACTTCTAGATGTACAGACATCATGTACTTAGTATATTAAAAGTATTCATGCATTCAGCAAAGTAAGCATCTATTTCTTTATCTTTATTTTTTGAAAACAAAAGAATCACATTAAGGCATTCTACGGCCATGGGTAATAGTATATGTTAGATAGCCTGCTCTACAGGGCGGGATTAAAAAGTTATGATGGGTATGCAAACAATATAAAACTAAAAATCAAATAACTGAAATGCAAATAGTCATACACTATGTACTGCTAGGTAAAACAACAAATCAAGGAAAAATAAAATAATACACTGTACATATACGCTGAGTCAGGACGATGACACAAAACAAAAAATAAAAGAGTAAGGTACAGAATAAGAAAAGGTAACAAATAAAAGAGAAGATGCCACAAACCTGATCCTGTCGTAGCAAAATTCGAGCAGAGGTAGAAGTGGTAGTAGTGGTAGTAGTAGTACAACAAGTAGAGTGTGCGTGCGTTGGACATGAAGCAGGGATTTCATATTTTTGGTTTTGGGTCAAATAAAATCCAACACAAAAAAGGTAATTTTTCCCCCAGCCAGTGCGCAAAAACAAAACATAGAAAATAACAGAAACAAAAGAGAGAAGGGGGGAAAAATATGGCAAGGATTTGCCACTGTTAGTGCAAACATAGCATCATGCTGAATAACTGTTTACTTTTGCATCATTTGTGACCAATTCTTACACAATGCATCCCTGGCCCATGTGCCATGTTTAAAGGCAGGTAACTGGTATGTAAAAAAAAAATCTCATGGGATGGCACTTCCTTAATCTTCCCTACAAATTTGGAGAGATTCGCTTTAACCTGCTGCATTATTGCCATGCATGTATCATTATCAAAATAATCTAATTTTGTATGGTTATGGTTGTGACAGACAGTAGCTACTAACAAGAGAGAGAGAAAAAAAAAGAGAGATGATATTTTTCGCTGTCCTGCTGAAAAATTGTTAGCAAGACAGTTCTATAGATCTCTGGGAATACAGAATCTGTTGCTTATTTTTTTTTTCACCAATCTGCAGATTTCAAAAAATTTAGACTTATCCCAGCACCCATGTATTAAATTGAGAAATTCAGATTTTGACCTTGAAGTTTGTCTTTTGGAAATGAGGGTACAATTATAAACCCAATTCTACACCATGATCCGTGCAATAACAACATCGCATTTTGGTATCATTCAGGAGTTGCTACATGTACATTCTGAGGTAATCTCTGCATGAAGACATTGGATGCAGTACACACAGAATTGGTCACAAGTTTCAATCATGTTTAAACCAATATAATTCCATTCTTCAACACTTAAGCAGCTCTCATACCATATGCCTCTATTAAAAACAAAAAAATGTTCAGGGCCACATTTCATCAAAAAGTTGATATGATAGCAACTCTAGCTGGAATGACAATAGTCATGGTAACGACAAGAATCCAGCTTCCTGATTGGCTGTTGCTATGGGAAGTTGCCATTCCAGCAAGAGTTGCTATCCCAGCATCTTTTATCTTTAGAAAAGCTGGTACAATCAGTTGACCAATATTCATATCAAATTGATTCTCATTTTGGGATCAGTCGGTATGCATATGTTGGAAGCTCCCTCTGCTCCCCCACCCCCTCCCCCTCCCCCCCCCCCCTAAAAAAAAAGCAAGCATAAAATTGCCATATATCTAATATATATTCATGTAAGAGTGTTGAATATATCAGGCCATCATGCATCATGACTAGATCCACTCATATGAGAGAACACAAATACTGGACTAATACAGATAATGTATAAAATCAAATCGATTGATCAATCAATCGATTAATGTAAGATTCTGACACCATTCTCGTCTCATTATTGATCAGCCAACACAGGAGAACAATTAAAATTGTTTTCTTTGCATTTCCTTGATTGCTTTTCCTTTTCTATCCTATTTCCAATCCCCAACAAATGCTATAGGCCTAAACAACTCATCAATCTCATGCATAGGAAATATAAGAGAAACATTATATTTTGTCACTAATAAAGTGCTACTTGCATAATTACCAGCTGATCATGAAGCAAATCATACTACCATCCTCCCCAAATATTCATCAACAAAAGCAATAAATGAATCTTTGCATTATGAGGATCATACAGTATCTCAAAGTAGTCTATACTTCCGTGAATCCCTCAAATCCCCAAACCATTTTTTTTTTTTTTGGGGGGGGGGGTGGGTTGGAGCTGTCTTTTTTATGATAATTATATTCTTCGTAAAAAGTACCCCTCTTTTACTTGAGCCCAATTTTGGTCACATACGTTTATTTCACTTGCAGAATAACAACAAAAACCAAAACAACTCTCGATTACAAACTTTATACCTGATCCCTACATTGGTAACATTTGATGGGTTGTGACTCATCATAGACCTTTTCAACATCTTTCAATAACATGCTTCTAAGAAATGCAGATTATCCACTTCTCCATAAACATGTACTCAAATCAATATATGCATTCGATATTCAGGGTGGGAAATGTATAACTGTAGTACCGTATTCACATTGGTGCTGAAATCTAAATGCAAGATGGATGGGAGATGGTGTTCGGCACTGGTTTAGCATTGGCCAGAGTCTTAGAATGCATTCGGAGCGTGTTCACGGTTTAGAACAAGTTGCGCAGTAGCAGCAGGTTGGTTATTCAAATAAGTGGTAGAAAAATGCTTTTTGTGAATATCAGCTGATGCAGTTGGTGCGCAACTGTGACCAATGTGAATACGATAATACACAGTACTTGGAATTATCTCACAAATTCATTCTGGAACACCAATAGCACATAACATTTGACTGGTCATTAATATAATTGACAATCAAACATCACAAAACACACTAGACATGTGCATGACACGAAGGAAGAGAATAAAAACATTATTTGACAACATTCATACACATACACTAAACACAGACACTGACAGATTTATAATTATGTCACTTTTCAAAGTAGATAACTTGAACTGAGGTCTTCGGTTACAAGAAATCAAGCTTCAATGTCATTATGAATTTCATCTTAATAATTCAAGCATTGTCCACAGAATATTTAGGAAATAAACATGGTTAGGATTATTACTATCATTCTGATGGCATTCATATATTGGTTAGTTTATAGCATCACATGTGGTAAAGTCTCATCCAATGTTGTTTATTCAATCTGTTTCGATGCAACGAACAAGTAATATAACCTGTCACTGAATAATGATTTCAGAGTTTGTATACACCATGCTAAAATACAGTTTAGGGTCAAGAACCAATATATCATTCAGAATTAGGATAAGCGATTAATTTGTTTCGCATACATGCTTATTCAAGTTAATGCTATGACAAGGCATTCCAGCAAAAGAACAAAAGATAGCACGACTGATGTTCCTACAAAACAATTTTAAGGATTCTCCAATTTATTCCAGAAATGGATGATGATTAACACTAACTGACAAATGAAATCATCTAGTTATTCCCATAGTTTGGTGATGTAAAGGTTTAGTAAAGTCTAGCATTTTCTTGACATGTTTTGACATGACACGACTTGTCTTCCCATCACTGAATATCATACAATACCCGCACACACTTAACGTGGACAATCCTGTATACACACAAGGATTTTGTTTCATTTATGCCTGTCAAATTTTGGCCTATTTGATATGTTAATGTGACCGAGATTTGTGAACGCTCTGTCCCTACCTTTGTGATCAGGTCCTTTCCCCTGGACTCAAACAGATGCTCCAGCTTCTTGTTGTCGATCTGGACTTTGTCTAGCTGGGTCCAGATGGTGCTCTGGATGCCGTTCCTCCCTAGCGTCATGGTCATGGTTTCCGGCTGAGTCTCCTTCCAGAAGAGTCTCACCGTCTTCTTCTTCTTCTTTGGGAAAGTGTTGTTGCCGATGACGGGCGGGGGTGGGGGCGGGGCACCAGGCCCCCCCATGGGAGGTGGGGGAGGAGGGGGTGCACCGGGGATGAGGGGTGGTGGAGGCGGAGGGGCACCGGGCATGCCGGGGACAGGCGGTGGAGGAGGAGGAGGAGCACCATCGGCCACTGTGCCGTAGGACTGGAGACCCATCATCATGGGGATCATCTTGAGGACGTCGGAGTCGTCGTCCCGCGACAGGTCGGTGAAGTCCCACTTGTTGACGCGGAGCTCACGGTCGTTCAGTCGTAGCACCTCCTCCCACTCCTCCTCCTCCTTCTTGATCTCGTCCACCACGGAAACGGGAGCGGGCGCCTCCTTGGGGGCCACGTGACTGGTCTGGATGCCCTCGATGGCCTTGCCGATCTTCCCGCTCACGTCACCCGTTGGAGCCATCTTCTCCTTGTTGGCTTCATCTGCCAGTTCCTGCTGCTTTTGCAGCTGCTCCTGCATGGACTGTACAGTACCCTGCGTGCTTGGGATGTCCTTCTCTTCTGACGATTTGCTCTCCTCGCTCGACCTCTCCTCCACATTCCTCAGGTCTGCGATGCGATTCGACACGGACCTAGCACCCTGGAGGGTGGAGGAGATTTTCCGGCCCATCTTTTCCTTTGCGTTGTCCTCGCTTGTCGTCGTGAGCAAAGACTTGTCACGATCTGACCGATCAGACGCAGCATCTCCGTTTTGCAAACTCTTGCTGGTTGTGTCCTCTTGGCTATCATCTGTCCTTTGGATGGACACATCGGGTGTAATGTCATTTTCCGTGGGTTTCACAGGTTCCGCCACTTCCTCTGTTTCTCCGGATGTTGAGTCTTTCTTGGCCTTGATGTCCACAGGTTCCTCCACAACAATTGCCACTGGTTTCACTGCACAGAAAACAAATGTTGACAAATGATACAAGTCATTGGATACCAAGAATGCTAAATCTTCCACTCAACACTGCTCCCACATCACAAGTTAGAGAATCTACCACTAAATGACAAACTCCTTTTACAGATTCGAAAAGGAACTTTGCGTAACGTCATAGCTAAGAGCAAATTATAAGACAAGAAAACAATTTATCGTCTCCTCGCACCGGAATGTAACCTCACAAAATTCAAAAAAAGAAGAAATGGAACTTTGAACAAGGGTGACACGGCATTTGCTCCTGCAACAATTGCTGCCATGTTATTTTCTCCAAGGACTTAGGATTAGGGTTACGGGTGAGATAGAGTTTTAGGTTAAGTTTGATGTGAGGATTAGGATTAGGGTTAGGGTTATGTTTATGGCTACAATTTTTGTTTGGCTTTATAGTGTGCAGAATTTTCATGGGAGCAATCGTCCAAGGAGCAAATATTATGGAACCTGAACAAGATATTTCTCTGATGCTATTCACACTTTGATGCATTAAAATGACAGATAGAAACCAGTACCTCTGAATAATGGCTTCTTTTCTACTACTGTCTTTGGTTTCTCCTTCACTTCATCTTTGGTCTCTGTTGGTGTTGTGTCCTTGGAAACTTCTGGTTTCTCAGGCTCCTCAGGTTTGGTTGTTGGTGTAATGTGGCCATTCACCTTTGGCTCTTCCACCACCTTTGGCTCTTCCGCCACCTTCGCATCTGTAAAAAAAATTTTATTGAGAATATAAAACAGATAATGAATCCTGTCAGTTCCTGATTGCCTCTGTTTTTGTCGGTATCGGTTTGTTTGTCTGTTTGCAAAATAATTCAAACTATTTTTGAACAGATTTGGAGGAAATTTTCGGGAATGACACAAGAGAGGATTAAATTTAGTGGTGATCCGAATCATAGCCTGAATCCCGGACTTCTTATAAAGATGTTGTAAATAATTCTTTATCACAGAGAAAAAGAGCCATTTTCAGCATATGTGCTGGGTGGAGGTCTGTGTTATCTGAGTGCTTTTCTACTTTGCATATGTGTTCTTCACTGTTTTGTGAAAAATGTAGTTTTTAAAGCCTATAACATTTTCTTTTCTAAATCCCGACTTCATAACTTCTTCAATTCCACTCAATTTAAGTCTGTCTACTGAAGCTAATTTATGCATGGAGAAGAAAATCACTTTATTCAGGATCAATACAATTCTATTCTTTCTTTTATTTGCCTGTTTGTTTGTTGTTGTTTTTTGCAACAAGTACAATATTTCAGTCTGATCAGTTGATGTAAACATACGCTGGCATTTCATTGTTTATAGTCTTGTATGCAAATTGAAAAAGACTGAATTCAGAATACAATTGAATCATTTTGAAAAGGAGTTCCTATATGGACATCACTGACCACGTCTCTCTCTCCTTAGTCTGCTCCTGTAGGACGTATCATCTTCCGCTTTGCTGGCCAGCGAGATGTCGCCGTTCTCCGTCGGCTTGCTGGATGGCTCCACTGAGGACGCGATGGATGGGGCAGGATCCTCTACGTCCCTGGACCGCGGCTTCTCTTTCTCGACGGAGACTTGACTGCTGTCGATATCCTGGGCCTGGCGCTGTCTCCTGCGACTTGCGATGCCTTCTGGAAGATCTGAGGGAGTGTCCGAGAGCAGAACATTCAAACACTTTTACTGTTAATACTAATTATGGGGACAAACTCGTTGTGCCTTGTCTCTCATTTGAGTAAGGCACAAGAAACAAAAATCCTGAATTGCAGCATAAATAATGAGCATGAAATACACCAGCGAAGAATATAATGAAATTTATCAAAAAATAAACAAGCAATGCACTGTGTTTGCAATGAAGCAAGCAAAGGGAAAAAAAAATAGGTGTTCAGTTTGAAGGCATACGAAAAATTAAGCAAAAACAAATTGTGTTCTTTTGACATCTATGACACTCTTACGTGTACTTGTACACAGTGTGTTCTATTATTATGTACCTTCAAAGAAACGGAGATATTAAGGTATCATGTCTGTATTGATATTATTTGTCGCTACGGCCCTCACACTGGATGACTGAATCAAACATGCTGTTTTCATGCAGCTACTGATTGGACTGCCTTGATAGAGGGTCATCTAAACAGTAACACAGACACAATCCCCTCATCTCATAACAATGTACTTAAACTTCGTTCAGGAGGAGTAATTTTATGGTCCTAGAATCACACCCTGTAATCAGTTAAGACATGGATTTATCATACAAAAGGAACGATGAAAGGCAAACACCAGTGTTATTTTGACCATTAATTTCTGGATGGCATTTAAGGGTCACTGTATGGTAATTCTTGGGATATAGCCTTTCAAAACTATGGAAAATGCAATCACTTTCAATGCAGTCTGTTTATACTAGAGCTAAATCTAACCACTTAGAATGTAAAACCATGTTTAGAAAGTTTTCTCCTGCATACAGTATACTTGTAAAACCTTACCAGGAACGATTACAAGGAAGTTACCAAACATCAAATTCAATTACAGAGACTCCAACTCCATCGCTTTCGACGGGAGATCTCCCGCCGAAAGCCCATTTTTGCAAAATCTCCCGTTCTCCCGCTTGAGATTTAATTTCTCCTGCTTGAAATGATTTCTTACTTTAGTGTCATCGTATGTTGAAAAATAAGCCTTAGATAGCATGAGATAGTATCTAGAACCCTAGAGCTGGGCTCCGGCCACAAGGAACTTCGCGCACATCAAGTTGGAGTCTCCCGTTTGCTAGGGGTTTCGGGCGGGAGAATCTCCAGATCAGAAGGTGCTTGGGGTTGGAGTCTCTGTAATTATGTAAGACTAAAGCTTGCAAAAATTCAAATAGCAGCATCAACAAAATAAACCATATTATCAACATCAAAACAAGCGAACTCTGACACTCAAGATTTAAGACAAACTACACAGCGTGTATAAACCTACCCTGTATGGCTCATTTCACAGTTTCTGGTGATAGCATTTACACACAGTGATAACCTGAGTGCACAAATGTGCCCTACAATTTTCTTGATCGATTTCATTCAGCATTTAACAGTCAGAGTGCAAGTATCGCTGGGTCATGTTTAAACTGTAAAAAGACCTTGATGCACTCAGCACACACAGTGGCATCAAGCAGCCATGGCCAAGTCAAGCAAAGCCATGATCAGATGGGCACACAGTTGGCACCTAGCACATATTATATGGCGTGTGAATAGGCTGCATGTTAATTTACTGCACCAAAACAAAAATGGAAAAGAAAAAATATGGAGAAAAGCCTGCAATGATATGTAAAATGAAATTGAAATATAGAAAGTATAGGACAGAAGTTAATCACTGTCTTACTCCCTGTAATCATGAATAATGATAATTTTACAGCTGAAGAAGGAAAAGAAAATATATGTTAATATGTCTCATGCTGTTTAACAGAAAAGCTACAGTCTGACATCAGAACTGTATTTCTCTCACATTCACAATTTTCATGCATATACAATCCAATCGTATGTACGCACGATGTTAGAAATAAAGCATTTGATCATAAGCATGACCGTCACCGTGTTATATATGAATGTACGGGGTACATTGCACATGGCATGTGCACTTAGGAGACACTTCGACAGGTGTATTTGACACAAGGGTGTATTTATGTATTATGCTCATCTTAACTAGCAGCTTTGCTTGGTAAATATGACCCAAAAAACCCCCCAAAACACACACATTAAGGTCTTGTATACAAAAGGTATTTTGGGTTCATCCCACTTTAGAAAGTCATCCACGTTTTGTCGTGTATTCATGAAGACATCGTTTCTGCTATTCAGGTCAAGATCATGCTACAAATATGAAAGGAAAAGACTTCGACTTCTGCATCCACATGCACGTTATCATCTCATCCTCATTCAGTGGCGTATCCATGGCAACAGGATGCTCTAAATGGGCAGTGAAATGTAAATATCTATCACAGAGATTGATTCTGGAACATGCATACATGGTACAGTAGAAAATACAGTAGATTACACTCTATCACGTACGTAACAAGCAGTATCGGAATACATTCACTGAAGTATTTTTTTTTTCTTCCCCAGTAAAAGCGTGTCCTAATTTTTGCAAATGCAACATTCAAATTTCAAAGAAATTGTGATGTTTGATCCAGAAATGATGAGACATGTCAGCAAAGGCCTAAACTTTTCTCTTTGACTGCCCATTACAAGCTCCAATCATGCCATGAATACTCAGAACAAACAAACTACATACCGTACCAATTAGTTCTACCGTATATGCCACATGAAGGTTATTAAACATAATATGCTGACTTAATCAAAGCTGAATTGTGTCCATGCAAATCCTCTACAGCACCACTGCACTTTAAATACCACTGACATCCAATGCAGTATGTTGCCACCAGCACTATGAGGGTTAGTGGGCATGCAATGCGGGTTCCATGCCAAACTCACAGTCTGGGTTCTTTAACTCCTTGCTTTCCGTCTTCTCTGATATTTCCGACTTCTCTGATTTCTCAGATTTCTCCAATTTCTCCGACTTCTCCGACTTCTTTTCCAACACTGATGGTTTCTCTTCCGACACCGATGGCTTCTCTTCCGACACTGATGGCTTCTCTACCGATGCCGATGTCTTCTCTTCCGATACCGATGGCTTCTCTTCCGACACCGATGGCTTCTCTTTGGACGCCGATGTCTTCTCTTTGGACACCGATGGCTTCTCTTCCGACACCGATGGCTTCTCTACCGACACTGACGCCTTTCTCTCAGTCGTTTCGGTCTCTGGCTTGGTGGTGGAGGCTGCATCAACACCAACAGTTCTTTGCTCAAAATTTCTCATTTTACAGAAACACAAAAGGGGACAACTCTCCATATGACTTACTGTAAAAGTGGATATTTTCGCGTGACTAATTTTTCGCGCTTGGCCGGGTCGGAAGAGTTTCGTGTGTTTTTAATTCCGCGGAATCAAGACATCACGCACAGGCACACATGGCAAGAAAAAATATTTGCGTGCTTTTATTTTCGCGCTAGTTTCTGGTTGCGCGAAATGCGCGAAAATTTGAACACCGCGAAAATTTGCACTTTTACAGTACTATGCACCCATGTCTAATAAAGCATTGAAAATGTCTGTTTTTAGACAATGTAGTGTCATGAAAGGTTCCCCCCCCCCCCACCACCACCACGAAAAGGGGTATTTTGTTTCTTTCTATTGTCATTTAGGGGGTCTCATTGCACGAAATGGGTCTTTGACATTTGGGGAAGTGATATCTAAAACAATAACATGAAGATTCAAATCAAGTGTTGCTGATTAAATGCAATTAAATCTGACAGTGACATGATTCCACTGATTTCTTCTCTTTTTCAGGGAAGTGTTATTTTGTTGATGTTTCCAACTTCAGTATAAGAGGCATTCATTCAAAATGCCATTTACATAGTGTATTGTACTTTGCACCATAACAGAATATGCCATTGAGGCTATGAGATGCCCCTAGTGACATCATTATGGGTATGCTTTACAGGTGTGACACCATTTAGGAGTAAAAATCTGATGCCATAATAGGCTTTCTAGGGGCCACTTTATGAGGTGCTTGGACACGGGTGGGTGGAACACTGTTGACTGAGATATTTAATGATAACATAATTAAGCTGATATGCACCTATTTGTACATTTGAAGACTATGCATCACATATACACATAATATTTTTTTATTAACACACCATGGCCCATGGACTAGTAAGCTCTAAATCAATCTTTTTTTCTTTTTTTTTGTTGCTGTTTACATCCAGCTGAACATACATGTACATATATATCTTGCAATATACTTGTACATCTTACAATTACATGTTTTCTCTGCTGAATGTAACTTTCTCTCCATTATTTGCTTGCTCCTCCACTGTAAAAGGTGCCTTGCATAAATACATATCTAGTCATATTATATTTACAGTGTACATATATTCAGATTACATTCATGCTCCTGAATACTGCATGTCGTCAAATAGGTATTTCTTCTTTCACACAAGAATATATTCAACCTTCAGAGTATTAACGGGACCGGTGGTGGAAGAATCTGCAATTTACGGATATGCTACAAAACCAAGTCTCACATTTTTCACCTGACCTTTTGTGTCTTGGCAAAATTCTCTGTATCCTCATGGTTGTTTGGGTTTCTTTTTTTCTTTTTTTTCTTTTTTGTGGTGGTTGTGTAGAAGGTGATCACACATGAAAAGTATTGCATAGATTTCATATCAATAAAAACAAACAAACAAACAAACTGATGAGCATAGAAAAAAACCAAAAATTCCAGGTATAGCAAAACCTGCCTGAGTGACCACCTGACTGTAAAGACTACCTGCACATGAAGAACATGCTTTTGCTGGGGTTCTTTTTTTGTTGTTGTCTCCCTTGGGTGTTCTTTATAAACAGACATGACTCTTGAAATAGGACAACATACATGTATCATCATACATTGTACTTCAGTATCTAGGTGTAACCTCACCACTCCTTCCCTTTTTACCAGAAATTCTACAATTGTATCTCCATACATTGACAAGGCCATACAATGTACATCAGC
The DNA here is from genome assembly GCF_040938485.1 of Diadema antillarum. Classification (NCBI taxonomy): domain Eukaryota; kingdom Metazoa; phylum Echinodermata; class Echinoidea; order Diadematoida; family Diadematidae; genus Diadema; species Diadema antillarum. Next base: position 1,352,631 of record NW_027272188.1, on the reverse strand, counting down.
GGACAGACATACACACAATAAAACTGCACATGTACATGTACACTGAATGCCAACAACTATACAGGAACCACTGCACACAATTCGAACCATTTGACTTGTTACAAGGCATCAGAGTACAGACGCACACAACAAACAAGAACATGCAGATCAGCGCATGGTGCAGTTTGTGAACTTGACTGCAGTGGAGCTCATGAGAACCATGTTTCCCTCCATTTCAATTTATGATGAAGCTTAACAGAGGAAGTAGCCCTCAAACACACTCTCTCACGATTAAAAGAAAAAAAAAATCCATCTGCTGATAGAATTGACAGAAAAGAACCATGTGGATATTGACCAACCTGTTGTCTGTCTTTGACTGAAAGGCACAAAGTATTCAAGAAAACTTCATTTTCCTGGTGCACTTGCGGCATGCAAAAGTTTTTTTTTTGCTTCTTTCAGAAAAGTGCTTCATACCCTGAACCTATACAGTAAATCACATGGTTATGCCACATATAATGCAGCAACAATGATCACACTTTGATGATTTCTGATTTTCTCACAGCAAAAGTAAGCATTTGCTTTAATATTGAAAACCATGCAAGTAAGGGCTACATCCTCTGTGGGACAAAAGAAGAAGTAGACAAAGAAAAAATGTAGAAAAAAAAAAGGAAAAAGAAGACAGCTGGTTTGCAAGATGCAAAAGCCACACATAATTTTTTTTTTTCTTGAGCTGTGCACATGCTTGTAAAGTAGCAGGAAACATTAAACTGCCAAACATTTTTATTCTTTTTGTATTTGCTTTCTTGAGCCAATGTGCATGCTCATTCACTTCACAATGAGGAGTAGGGGGGTGGGCGGGGCACCAGGCAAGGGGGGGCGGGGTGGATATCTCGCAGGCAGAGGGTTCAGCCACACTCACATTCCTGATTGGTCACTTTCATAGCGCCCTCTTCGAGTAATCTCCTCCTCCTGCTTCTACCCAGTAGGCTAGCTGTCACCCCTTTCATCGGCAAATCACAGATTGAAACGAACAAAGTCACTCGTGGGGTCACGGGGGAGGACTGGAGACTCGTGTTGGGGTACAGCAATGTTTACAGTTCATCTTGGCATTACAGGAAGTTAACCCCTGACCCCAATAAAACTATTTGAAAGACCTGAACTTCATTTCCTGACAGTTTAGGTTAAAAAAAAAAAAGATTTTTGGCACTGGTATTACTTTCAGGTACTCATCTGTATGATCAAGGTATTATTATGAAGGGCAATTTCCCTATCTTCCTAGATATCTTACGCATCAGGCAGCTTCAATTCACGATCAAAATTAGTCCACAATTTGCCTAAAAGCAGATAATCCATCATGCACTCAAAAATGTTCTTCACAATAACACCTAAGATACAAGTCATAAAGATGTATCAGTTAAACATCTCAGCGGATAAAGATTTGATGACAGAGGATATCTCTGTTCAGTTTGCTGTCATGTCAGGGCTGTGATTGGTTGTGGACAAGGAATAGAGTGACAGAGGATACTGCAACTTTGTAAGTCACAACTTCTGATCATAGCTGTGCCACAGTACTCATGCACCTTATGGCGCACAGGCCAGGTGGTCACCACATGTTGTATTATCATAAGGGGGTGGGGCAAGTGGTTGTGACGGGTGACAAGATCTCTTGAACAGCGAGCTGCCACTTATTCCGTGTCCTTATACCGTATGTCCCCCCCCAAAAAAACAAAAAAAAAACAAAAAAAAAATTACAAAGGGACCCTACACAATGATAACTTTAAAAATAGTGAATCAATCAAAATACAATTTCAGGGTATGAAAGTATAACTCATTGCACACATCTTACAGAAAACCCCATCCAATTTGCTTCAGTGGTCAAAGAGAAATGAGGAGTTTTGTAGAGCATGTCAGGAATCCCTTTCCTCCAAGTTTTGTCCATTGTGTTCACACATTAATAAGAATCAGACCTATGGCATGCTTTATAACAACCCACATTTCTCTGTGACCACTTAACCACATTGAATGGGGTTTTCTGCAAAATAGAGCTAAGATGTTATACTTCAAGATCTTGAAGTAGCATTTTGACAGTTTAATCATATTGGGAGCTTTCAATGCAAAAATCTGATTGTAATTTTTCTGGGGACATACTGTATATAGCTGTAAGCAGTGGCACCACTGATTGCAGCACCTAAAACTCACAACTTGGGACAACATCGATGGTACAGTGATTGCAGAACAGTGGTAGCATTGCTTGCCGTGACGTGCCCATCCTCTCTCTTTTCTCTGACCCCGACTAAGATTAGTTTCCTCTGACCACCTGTCAAAAATCAGGGGGGTGTTTCATCAACGTTTGTCAGCGCTGATAAGTTGTCAGCGCTGACAATTTCAGCAAAATCCTTGGTTTTGATTGGATGAGATGCTCTGGTCACTGACTGTTACCAGGGCTGCCAACTCTCACACATTGAGCGTGAGACTCACTCATTTTGGTCCTTTCTCACTCTAAAACTTTATTTCATTTGCATGCATTTCTATTGATCTCACTCATTTTGACTCCTAAATTATAGCATTGGCCTATGGGAGTCCCACTCTCAACTAGTTTCCAGTGTTGGCAGCCCTGCTGTTACAATGGTGATTGTCAGCGCTGACAAACGTTGATGAAACACCCCCCCCCCCCCCCCCCTGGTGTTCCATGCACTTGTCTTCATCTCTAACCAGTCTTCATCCCTGATGGGCACCACAGACAAGCTTTACATTTCCTCTGACACCAGTAACTACCAGTGATTCAAGGGATGGAATAGTTCTGGTTGAGGTGGAGATTCATGGTCTAAATTTTTGTAAGACAATTAGAAACCACTTACTATATGAAATATTAAAAAGCATACAATTCTAAGAGGAATTAAAAGTTCATTTCATGAAAATTGGTTTTGAAAAGGGTGAAAAATCCAAGAACAAAGCTGTCCTTATAAAAGATGGGTTCCACCTTTTATAAGGACCACTTGTTCTACTTTATTTTGGGATATCTCAGCCAATTCAACCAACTTACATCAAATAAACTTTTCATTCCTCTCGGAATTGTATGCTTTTTTATATTTCATATATGTGGTTTCTAATTGTCTCGCAGAAAGTTAAAACTTAAATTTCCATCTCAACTATACCTATACCATCCCTTTAAAGATCACTACTGTCCACAACCTTTCACAGCCTCTGGTTGCAGCCACAGTCTCTTACCAGAGCAGACACTATGTGGATAAAGTTGATTAGCTTCAGGATTATTTTGACTCTTCTTTTCATAGTGGGGAAAGCCTACCCCTGTTTGAGGAAATATCCCTTATGTTAAGAGAGAAAGTCTTGTACCTGCATCTGTATCGTCTTGTCTACATGGGGTTCTCCACCTTCCCACTGCTGTAGGGAAAACACGAGTGAGGGAGATAATGAATTCCCACAGCCAAGAACTGATTGAACCGCACATGCTGCAGTCTGAAACTGCAATTTTTCTTTTAACCGTGCAACAATCAGTGACACTACTACACACACACACACACACACACACACACACACACACAAATGCAGTTTATCAACAATGGTCAATGGAGCCTACTCACATACAACAAAAGGTGTAACAGATAGACTTGGACCATCTGCACTCGGCATGCACATGATCAAAACAATTGACAAGTCACTGTAACAAGTTATCCTGAGAAACAAACAGGCAACAAACAAGAACAACAATGGCCTTCACAGCAAATGGAAACCAAATTTTCCCCATGTGTCCATTGACATATACTGGAGAATATCTTTAAGCAAATGATACATAATTACGTACAGTGATAGCAAGTTGCAGGACCTGATATGAATCTACAGATACTCTCCTGCAATCGGGACCTATCACATCAGTTTGCAACAGCAAACATGGAAAAAGTTTCTGAATTCTGATTCTGATTTTATTGAAAGTTACCTTGCCTTTGATTTATGATTCATAGTTATAGTATGTGATTTTGCATGCTAATGTGGCTAAGATATAATCAAAGGGATATAATGTCAAAACTAAAAAAAAAAAAAGTGTACATTTTGGAATAGTCTCGGGGGGGGGGGGGAATACACACTGTCTTCTGTTGTTGTTGTTTCCTCTGTTATTATTGGTCTTCTTCTTGATCTTGGCATATATGAACCTGGGTGGGGGAAGGATGAGGGTGGGGCAGGGGTAAGGGTGGAGAGGAATGGGGAGGAAGAGGTGGAAGGGGGATAGGAATAGTGGAATGATAAACAAGGGGTTGTTAATTTTTTTTTTGGGGGGGGGGGGGGGAGGGGGAAGGGGGAGAGTAGTAAAAAATAAAGACATTTCTTGTAATCCATGCCCTAAAGTTGATGTCTAAAGTTTTGCAGTCCCTTTCACATACATGTACATTTCAAATATCAGTTCTCTAACAGGTCAGTAGTTAATCATTAGGTCAAGTTGAATTCTGCATACTAATTAATTTTTATTTCATTTTTTTTTTTTTTTTTGGTCATTATTCTCTGCTGCCATAATCAACAATCAATGAAACATTTAATAAAATTGGTAACACTTACATGAAGTAATAAATTGTAGGGGGAAAAAAAGTATTTTCTTTACTGTTGACACGCTATAACACAGAGTATCTTTTTTTTTTAGAAAAAAAGAGTGCACTATTAGGATTTAAGATCAGAATGCACTTGCATCTTTGCAAGGTGATATTCAGCATGTATATATTTCTTTGGAGGAAAAACAAATGGGTGGTTTGGAGAAACATTTGCTTGGTACATTTCAAAACAATATTCACTTTGAGTTGTGATTCAACACTTGTGTGAGGAAATGAGGACATTTGTCTGATGTCATTACCAAAAAAATAAAAAAGTTATAACTACTTTCTGCAAATTGTTGTATCATGTATGCAAAGAAAGAGCAGAGGGTAGCCCACGTACTAGGCAGTCCAGATATGACACTGTAGAAACACACTTACTCATTGTGGGTCTAGTTTCTTCTGCTGGTTTATCCTCCTCCTTCTTCTTCTCCTTGTCTTCTGAAAAAGAAAAAAATCATATTAAATGAAAATTTATAGTACAAATAGTGATCCCCCTCCCCCCCCCCCCCCCAAAAAAAAAAAAAAAAAAAAAAAATCATAATTATCTCACGTCTTGTGTGAAACATACAGGAAATGCCACACTGACTTTCCACTTTGAATAAGAAACCATCCAATTTGCATCAGAGATGACCCACGTTTCATTTGACTTCTCGCACAAGACACGCAGACAGGTGGATTAAGTTCCGTGCCAACAGAAATCACATTTCAAGTTGTGACTCATCACTCAATTAACAGAGTGGGATACTTCACAAAAATTATGCGACACACTCATGTTCATCATTTCAACAGCAGAATTTGAATAAAAGAACTTATTCTGCTACCAGAATTTACATCAGAACTTATACATATGATACATGGGAGCTCAAAGTATGGATTGGCACATTGTTCAGAACCCTGTTGCATTTACAGTTGAGATCAAACATACAATGTAAGTCAGAAAATCAAATTTAACTCTCTGAATACTGCATATGCCATATATTTCGCGAGTCTAAATTTTCGTGAATCAGGAATTCCTGATGATTTTGCAAGTAGTTAAATTAGCGATCGTGGACTCCTGTACTGAACGGAGAAGTGTACACGCCTACGTCACATTCACATCGCGATCAGAGTCAATATTTTCGCATGTCTTTAATTTCACGAATAGCGCCTGAGTCGCAAAATTTACGAAAATAAAAACCTCGCGAAATATTTGGCATATGCAGTACTCAATTCAGATTGGCTGATTTTCTGAGTTACGTTTGATTGTATCTTTTTAATAGCAACAGGATTCAGGACCATTGCCTTGTGGTAATCTCTCCATTGCTCAGATTGGAAATTAAAAGTAAAGGCTGAAATATCTTAATCTTAGCTTACTTGACATGGCACGCTTATTCAGATTTGGTGTGGAATGCACGTTCAGCCATGACATGAAAAATAATTATTACACAATGAAATGCTGAAAGTGCTGTATGAATATCGATGATTGGGCACTCGAAAAGTCACCCCTGCACAATGTATGAACAGTACTCCTTGCCGCCACTGATGTGCGGTGATTAGTATAGATATGTAGCTAGGTGATAAGTAAATGATGTCAAATGAATTAAAAATTTACCTTTGGGGGTAACCTCAGCTTCCCTTTCCCGTTGCCTTTCCCTCCTCCTGTATGAAACACCTGAACAGATGAAAAAAAAAACAAGAATCCCCCTCAATTAAAAAAAGATGCAATCATTGCATACCATTCCAATTTTCAGTAATCGCTAATACCTGGGAGTGGCGAGAAGCATTTTAGATACATTATGGGATAGCTCAGAGGACAAACTTGCCCCGGTTTTGGCTGCATATGCACTCAGGTCACGTTCTGTCTTTTTCTGGGGGCATTTTTTGTTGAAGATTTCTTCGCTTTCGATCGCGTGACCAGCACATTGAAGCTCCCAGTAGCGAAACAACAACACTAGTGACTGCAAATCAGTAAAACTTAGAAACTTTCAACTCTTTTATAGTTGAATTATAGCCAAGAAAACAGGAGAAACAATGGAAAAGCAGACAAATAACTCTATTGAATCATATGGGAACTGCGACGAGCATGAGACAACTGGGAGTGACAGTGGCACTACGGATCCCACAGTGCATCTGTGACATGATTCTGCAGCGCGCGCAGAAGTTTTCTGCGCATTGGGGATAGAGAGAATTGTCACCACAAGCATCATCCCCTTTTTTCTACGCATGATTACCTTTGAGTTGGTTGTATTCATGCGACACAGCTATTTGAACAATAAAACCATCAAATCTAGAGTCACATAAAATCGATACTAATAAGTTGATCTGTTACACTACAAAAAAGAAAAAGAAAAAAACAACAGTGTCTTCAATCTCTCATGTCTTCAACCTTAATACAGTTATACATGAATTGCTGTGGTAGTTTAATGAATAGAGTATCAGAGTGATGATGTCACAGTGTTTTGTAGCTTGTGTTGGAACCAGGTATGCGCATAAACATTCAGACCAGGTGATGAAGTTGTTTAGAAACAGTTTCCATGGCAATGAATGGCTATGACATCACACTTTGGTACTCTACGAGCTCAGGATAATGTGGGAGGAGAGGAGAGACTTACTTCCGGTGGAGACATCCAGGGAGCTGGTGGGTTCAGAGGACCTTTCGGAAGACCGTCCTGAGGAGCTGGTCCTGGCACCTGCATCCATGAAACAGAGAAGGTCTCAGCATTACATTGTTCTTTGCTCTAGTACTTCTTCCTAACAGCACACGAGAAACTATGAAGCTAACCTCAGGCAGCAAATGAATTACTATGTTAAAAAAAAAATTGCTTCAAAAGTGTACTTGAAATGGCTCTACAAAATTGAATATGGATTTTAACTTTTATTAATTTTTCATAAATCCTTGATGGAAGTCTATACTGGCCAACATGCACGAATTGTGACTTCATGTAACAGCATACAATACATTCTCACTGTATATACACTGTATACTCTGATGAGAAACCACAAATGACATTTGTGACCTTTGAAGTGGACTGTAAAGAGCGAAGGAGGGGGAAATCTTAATCTCTTGGTTCCCTGGTTTGTACTGGTGATATTAGTATACTTTTACGTGACATATGATAGAACAATTGAGAATTTAAGTACTGTGCAGATGGTAGTCAGGGAACTTAAGCCCAAATGCGATATTTAAGCCTTGTTATATGAATTGCGTAAATTCGAAATTTGATCTCAAGAAACAAAACTTTTGCCTTCTGAGCAGGGTTACAAGGGCTCTGCCTCGATACCTTGAAATATACCGTGAGACATGAATTTTTTTTTTTTTACCTTCTCATTACTTTATTTTTTGTTACAAAAAATATAAACCTGTACAATAACTTATTCCAAATTTTTGAGCTTCACAACAGAGTATTCAACTAAAGTGATTTAAAGAGAGGTGAGGACTTGTTAGTTTGCTTGTGTTTATGTACAGACTGTTTAAATACATATATTTGTTAATTTCTGCTCTGGTATCAAACATCACCAACACTTTTCCACCAAACCACTCAGCTATCAACAGCACTCACTTGTGTTGGATTCTGCAGACAGAGTTGATGAGGACCTCTCATGTCTGGTGGTGGGTATGAGGGGTGTGTCCTCTGCAAAACAAAACAAAACAACAACAACAAAATTTAATCATGATTAAAGTTTGGCAACAAAAGCAGGAGACACTAATTAGAAATGAGATTCTGGCTGATTTTTTCTCTTTGATACAAAATGCATTCTAAACTTGTAGTAAATTTTTGCTCATTTCCTTTGTAACTTCGTAGCAATTTTGCTGCAAATCTACAGTGCTACAATGCTGCTAATCATGTGCAACTACTAACAGTCAAACCTGTCTATAGCGGCCACCTGCCATATGCGACCACTAAACACAGTTCCCTCCAAGAGAAAAGACATGCTAATGACCCTGTCTATAGTGGCCACCTGTCTACAACGGCCACTTTTTTTCTCCCTTGTGTGGCCACTATAGATAGATTTGACTGTATATGATGTAATGTCTATTTTCTTCCGATTTTCTCTCGTTCCCTCTCTCTCTTTATCTATCTATCTATCCATCCATCCATCTCTCGCATCTATATACATGTATGTATAAAATACAATGTATTTACATGCAGCATCCATGATAAAAGTGTATACATGTATGACGAATACTAGTAGACTATAGCCTAGTTGACTTTCTTTGACATACCAAGTTGACATACGAGGCTGTTCCTTTGCATGACAATTGCATACCATTTCGGAAAATGCACATTCAAAGTTTAATAATCATCACAGACAATGCAGAAATAGATGTAAACTGGTGTATGACAACCTGCGACACAAATGGAGACATGTCACAAACATGATACTGACTACCACAGACGAGACATACAAAATGGATGGAATCCACAACATTACAGATCTAAGCTACCATATCCCCCCCCCCCCCCCCCCCCCCCCACCAAGCTACAGATATACACATGGACTAGATGATTTGACAGTTCTTGGAATTCAGTAATGACTAGAGACTACATACGGGTGCCTTCCCTGTGTATGCAGAAAGAAATTTCAACTCCCCAGCCCAATGAGAGTTTTGTTAAAGCTGCACATGAGGCCATACAATACATTTAATACAGAAAACTTTCATTAGTTGTGGAAATCATACAATACGAGATTCAGGCTTCTACCAACCTTAAGTAGTTTGCTGGCTAGCTTTTGTCCACTCCTGTGGACTTTTTCAGGCCAGGTACAGTTAATAGTTATGTGCCTCATGTAATCACATCAAAAAAAAAAAGGCTTTATAAATTCATTTTAATACATGACGGGTGCTACAACACCCTAGGCCTGTATCAGATCTGTATTTGAGCACTAAAATGTAGCTGACACATAAACAGTGAGCAGCCAGTAGCTATTCAATCAGGGTGCGATGTGCTACTTTTTGACTTTTAATACTACACTGGTAATCAAGTAGGTATCGATGAATTCACACAACAGCATCAATAGGAAGAGCGTGATAACAGTATAGGGTCATCTCCAAGAGTTCTCAGGTCTCAAAGGTTTATCACTACACACATTAAGAGGAAAATTAAAAAAAAAATCAAACATGCACAGACCAGATGCAATTTGCTTTAATACAAGGCAAAGATACTTTAATAAGAATGAGGGACAGTGATAATAACAGTCAAATTTTCTACACTAGGGACACTATAAATCCTGATAGAGGGCTCATCAAAATCTGTGATGCGGCAGAGTTTTCATGGGGACATGTGATGTTTCAGAAAACAGCAGAAGTCATGATGGAGAAAAGACAAAAAGTTGACATGGATGATCTGGGGGGCTTTTCATGAAGGAACTTGTCGGACAAAATGTCCAACGAGTCAATTATATCCGACAAGTTCGGAGAAATCAGCCAATCAGACTAAAGAATTTCTCAAAACTTGTCGGATAAAAGAGACTTGTCAGATATTTTATCCGACAAGTTCCTTCATGAAATGGTCCCCTGAGCACACTGTGTGGACTACTGGTAGCCTTGAAGAATGAAAATGGTTTTAATGTCATATTTGTGTTGTGCTCACAGATGATTTATTTGCTTTAATGAATCAAACATGCCAACACGTGTAGATTGGCTTTTGTTGTGCTCTTGCCTTTGAATGAATGTTTTTTTTTTTCCATGAAATAGGTACATCTTATTGGCTCAACAATGGCAGGACACAATGAAGATATCAAAACATGATCTTCATCTGAAATTGTCACTTTCAAAGACTGACATTGTGCAGTGGGTGGGTAAATCAAAAACTGCTTCATATGGGAATAACAGGAAAAATCCTACAAGTGGTGTGATACATCAAAAATGCTTCTTTTATTTTTTGCCACAGTGATGTAAACACAAAGATGAGAATATGCAATCTCTTTCTGCCAATTGAAAGTGCCAGCTATGTGCCAGTCACATTTAGTCCAAAAAAAAATGTTGCTAGCAGGCTATTTTTTATCTTTTTTTTTTTTGTGGGGGTGGGGAGGTTGAATTGTCACTGAAAGGGACATGATGCAATGAAGTGGGAATGTCAGTGTCTATAGTATTTTGGTGATTATGTATTTCAACTGATGTGAAACAACACGGTGCACAAGGAAAGGGGTGGGGGGTTGAAGAGGAATTGATAACACAGGCAAGATCTTTTTTTTTGGGGGGGGGGGGTGGGTGGAACACTGAGATTGCAACTATGCACAGATAGATACTTCAAAGAGTGGCATGCAATGAAACGATGCCTTCATCAATTCTTGCACAGCACAAATGGCAAAACACTTTCTAGAATAAATAGAAAATTGAGGGAAAAAGAGGGGAAAATGCAAGCAAAAGGCCGAGACAAGGGGAGTCTTTGTCACCTTCCAGGTACTTTCGTAACTGTTCTCGTCGTTGTCTCCGCTTTTCTGCATAGGCATCACCTTTTATAGAGAATAGGAGGGGGAGGGATAGTGTACAATTTGTCAGGACTGCGCTTGATTCCATTTTTTTTTTTTTTTTAACTGTCTGGAACCTTTCACACTTGAGTACCAAAGTGTGATGTCATAGTCATTCATCGCCATGGAAACTGGCTCCAAACAACCTCACGTAACCAGAATATCTGTGAACACGACAATTGCTACACCATGCTCATTCCCGATTCCAACCCATTAACCAAGGCCTTGTGCAAGGATATCTTGCTTGGAACCAGCACTGATAGCTATAACAAAAGACTGTGACATCATCACTTTGGTTCTCTATGGAGGCATAACATACAATTTGTATGGCAGTGAGTATGATTTCCTCATGCATACATCCTGCTAGGGAATTATCATTTTAGTTTGTTTGTTTGCTTTTTATGACTTCAACCTGGTCAATTTGGGATAGGTCAATGCAATCCACCATAAGACCTGTTTTGGACATTTCTTATGATGAGTCCGGCTGCCTGTAGAGACAATTCCTTTCCTACATTCAAATTGTATGAGTCTTGTTTCAGGGAAAATGAACAAAGGTGACGACTGGCTTCATAACAACCACAACAGTATCAGTAAAATGACTCAAAGTATTCCAAAGGCTTATCCCTTTACAGAAATCAACAGAAGTAAGTCATACCATGGAGCCACAGCATTAACCTAGCTCCATGCTGATACAATCATTTGAACAATATCTACTTGTAGTGTATGAAAGTCATGACTCAAAAACACTTTACACAAAATCAGTAAAGCATTTTAAAAATAAACAAATCAATAGTGGAATGAAATACAAGTAAACTCACAGTATAAGAGCTATCTTTCATTTAAAAAAAAAACATGCAATATCTCAAGGTAATAATGATGATTTCTTGTATACAACTTGTATGAAGTGAATCGACTCACTTATACATGCAAATACTGTAATTCATTTTCCAATGGTGTACCATGAAGAATGTCATTGAACAGCTCTATACTTTCTTTCATTCCATGATGCAAAATAATGCCCTTAACAAACATGATGATGCATGAATTCCAAACATACTGATGCATGGCTCTGAAAGATATGTTTCTTAAGTATATATATATATATATATATATATATACACACAATACAGGGGAACCTTAAAATAACAAGATGCTTGGGACCACAGGAAATTTTCTCGTATTATTGGGTATCTCGTTATATCAGAGATAAAAAAAAAGAATATAAAACAAATGGGACCTGGATAATTACTTCGCTATATGAAGTATCTCGCTATATCCAAACTTGTTATAATGAGGTTCCACTGTAAAAAATATATGCGTATGCATGTTGGCATCAGTTGCCAGGGGGTGCAGGTTTTGTATATGTGCATACTGCATGTCCCAATCTCATACTTTCCCAATGAATGCTTAACACCGTACATCTAATTTCAGCGTTTCACTACAAAACACAAGCATACACAGCCTCATCATTTTACAGATGTGTGATGATTGGGCAAAATGCACAGTAAATGCATCACAATTTCTTCATAGAGTGTCAATATGCTCCATGACCCTTCTCAAGTTCTTTGATTGTATGTGTGCATTTTAGAATTCAGAACTGTCAATGTGAATCTAGCCATACACAATACTGAATTAGTGCTCTACCATCATATCGTAGATTATTCTTCAACCATGCAAAGTTTCATGGCATTTGCAAAAGGGATACACAACCTTTAAGAGGAGTAGATACAATGTAGCTACTGCAAGGAATTACAGCACAAAGAAGAGACTATCATTGCAAAGTAATAAAACATTTAATCCATTGGCTGCAATGATAATGAGATGGAGACAATCAACTTGTTTAGCAGCCATGTTTGGGAACAAATTACGACTGGGGGGGGGGGGGATTCAAACTTGATTTTGATTTACCAGCTTTTGGTGGGATTCCCTATTGGGATTCCTAAATATCCAAAGGATTTATGCTAAAGATGCATCGCTGCTTTTGTGAGCCACTTAAAACTCTTTTAGCCCCACTACCATACATTGCTATCAGCATAGTGTACAATCAAGTTTCCCACAGTACGCAATGTGTTAAACTGGGAGGAATTGGCCGCATCAACCAACAAATCTTGACACGTTTCTGCCAACGAACGGAGTGTCTGACAAGAGCGCGAGCACGTCCTCGCACACTTGCTACTGTGCCATCTGCTTTCCTCTTTTAAAACTTGCAAATCCTATTGCATCTCTGGGCTTAATTACACATGCACATACACTACTGAGACTGGCAGACTTTTAAAGGGTGCGTCATTACTTCTGGAGGCTGCCAGACTTTTAAAGCTGGAAAGTTTGAAAAATTATACCCAGACATCCCCATCTTTCTGACTGAAAATATAGGGATGATTTGGCTCAAAAGTAGGAAAGAAAGAGCAGTTCCCACAGGAGTGTGTAGTAAAATTTTCAAGAAAAATAAGAAACTCCTATCGAAACGAGAGCTGGGAATAGTCAAAATGCAGATTCTTTCCTCTAAATTCAGAATGGTTGGGAGGTCTGTATACCCAGTGACTGCATGCTATACTAATATTAAAGCTGATATAATCATGAACTACTGTATGCACCATGTACAGAGTATTTCACGAGTATATTTCACAAATACGGACTTGGAAGATCATGTACTTTTGCATGTGGTTGAATATGCAAATCGAGAACAATAGTGTGAGGACAAAATAAGGAAGTGTTACAAAAATTACACAGAAAATTTGATTTCCCACAATGGATACAATATATACTGCCTTTAAGTTACAGAAGGGAATATTTTGGAGACTGTTTGAAAGTACAGGGATCAACTTGCGAATTTGTTAATAAGAAACAAAAACAAAAACAAAGATGTAACACATTCTGCGTATACAGTACATTCTGACTCTCTCCCACCCCCCCCCCCAAAAAAAAAACCCAACATCATATATATATATAAAAAACTTACAGTATTCAATGATCAATACCTTTGTGGTTTCAGAAAAATCACCAAAATGCAAGTGGGGTTTTGCACTGGGATTCTATGCTCTCATTCTACAGCTTGCGCGCTTTTATCTCCAAACAGTATGGTATCTTCAAATATTTCCCGTCATGCACCATGCACAACTTACTGTTGTACTTATCCATCGAGTCGCTCTCACCCCTCGACTTGTTTGTGGACGTAGAGTGGAGAGTGTCGTAGCCCTCTGTTGGCAGTCATGTGCCAGGCAGGCAGTCACAACACACACAGGCAAGACCAGAGCCGAAAATTTTGGGGGTATTGAGGTTTGGGGGGGGGGGGGATGAGTCAAGGGTGGGGCATGAAGGTGTGTGTGTGGGGGGGGGGGAGAGGGGGGGGGGGGGACCAAACGGGGGGTGTGAATGGGTGCAGAGTAGAGGAGGAATGGCAGAAACACAAGTCAAGATATTTGCTCCAGGATGCAGACTGCCATCAGATTTTGAGGCAGGAAGGGATATGGACTGTCAATGCCGGGACCCTCACCACGGCAAGCAGTGAGATGGGGCAAACAACAAATTCACTTTCTTCAAGATGCCATTTCAGGCCTGCAAAATGAGAAAGATGCTGGGTACCGAAACGAACCCTCACTTACTTTCAGACTGCAAATCATTTCATATGGCATAAAAAAACACACAAACTCCACACAAGGGCAGGGTCAGTGGAAACTGTTCCAAGAGTTAAAACATCCTCTTGTATACTGTATATGCCAAATATTTCGCTTTTTTTTTTCTTTTTTTTGGCGCATTTCGCAAGTCAGATGCTATTTATGAATTTTAAAGACATGCAAAAATATTGACTCTGATCCCGATATGAATGAAATGTGCACACATACATGTACATTTCTCTGTCCGGTACTGCAACTTTACAATTGCAAATTTAATCTTTCGCGAAATCGTCAGGAAGTCCCGATTCGCAAAAATTCAGATTCGCAAAACATGTAGCGTATACAGTACATCCACATCTACAGTATAGAGTACCAAAGTTTGATGTCATAGCCATTCATCGCCATGGAAACTGGTTCTAAACAACCTCACCTGGCCCAAATATAGTCTTCTGTGAAAAACTACCTGTTGTTCACCATGCTCGCACTCGGTTCCAACCCAAGATATAATGAAAGACTGTGACATCATCACTTTGGTACTTTATATACTGTAAAAACCAGAAATATTAGCGTCATGACAGTTTTGTGAATTGGACGCGACAGCCTTTTTCGTGACGCTAAATTTTCGTGAACTGCCACTGACATTCGATGCGTATAGTGCAGACAAGAACTATCGCATGCATTTTGATTTCCCGAATCTTGGCTCTCTTGAATTACGTAAACTTCAAATGTACACAAAAATTTCTGGTTTTACAGCAATCTCAATGCTGAGTCAGTTGACAGAGTTACACTGGATAAAAATATCTTGATTACTGCCACAGAGCTACAGTGTATGTGTTTACCCAATATGCATGCTCTCTATATATTTTACACTCATGGAAAACTTTGAACAAAACATTCCCTATTTTATCTAATTGTCACTTTGGATTTGATGGCGGAAAAATAAATTTCAAACAAAGCGGCACAATTACAAACATTTCAAAACCAGTTGCAGGCAATCATATCTTTGTATTGGATGTATAAAAGATTAATAATTCCTCACAGACACTACATTTCAGTATAAACTACCAAGTTTTTTCACAATCTGTCATGCCATGCCATGCAGTAAACTCTACTGAGAAACTATGGCCTCTTCAGGCACAGAAACCACAAATGAAACACCTTCATCCTGTCTTTGCACACCAACTTGACAACATGCAGCACCACACGTCGGGCAGAAAACATGCTACTACATCATCTCTGAATTATTGATAGTTGTGATGGTAGTAGTAGTATTTTACACTCTGTGTTTATTTACACATGCTCAATACTGCTATTTGCGTCAAAACAATATATTCAGTTGTTCAAGTTGTCACAGTGTTCACATTGTATTATGTTTGCCCATCAGACATGACACTGCCCTTTCATTCAACATACTAGAAGACTTCTCGCCTAACAAGGTCTTCCTGATTATGATCCTGATTTCTTCTTTTAGTGTGATAATCCTCTTGAAGCATATAGAATTTGCACTAATCATTGTGAAGAAGAATAGGTTACATCTACTTGAAATTGATGTTGGTGGTAATATTCAAAACAGTAAGTTTCACACAACAAATTTAATAACCTAAAGCAACTTTGTCACTTTAAACTGAAACATTGTAGCCCCTCTGGAAAAATTTCTGAAGATCGAACGAGCCATACATATACCAACCACCAACCATATTCACACTGTTGATAAAATATTTCTGGTGCATGTATGTGTAACCAAATGTTTAGGACACAAGGAACCACAGAAATCCTGTTTACATATACACAGGATATGTAACAGTGACTAATGGTATGTATATATCCTGGTTCATCCTGTATTTGTTTCGTGAAAAGACACATGCAAAAGCCCAAATTCACAAAGGTAGAGCGTAACTGGCTCAATTCCGTGGTTTCATATATATGCGCATCAGTGTGCACTCATTACTGAATGTATGTTGGCATATACGTGATCTGTCTCACACATTTACGCGGAAGAACTCTGCATTATACATGGGCTGAATTCAATTCATCTTTGTGAAATTCGGGTTAGATGTCTGTAATTCATGCACAATGATCTGATGAATTTTTTTTGGTTAATGTTGTGGCATGTCAGAATTGATAACTGGACGATTATGTTGTTTCAGTGGTCATATACCTAAAATTGCCAAAACTGAGGTGCCTTTACTCTGTGCTCTATAAATAGGACTCAATGTAAATAGTGTCTACTAATAAACGCAACTACTGCTATCAGCAGAGAGGTGGGCGGAGCTGAGCAAATGCCATGGCAATGACCTTTTATCCTCGCCCTCTCCCTTCACCATTTTCTACCATGCTTCTATTCATTGCTTGCTAAACATGCCCTGTACCATGCCAGTCTTCATAGTTATGCCCCTCCAAGAGAGCCCTATCGAGTCCAATTTTGTTCAACGTCTATTCAAATACCATATCCTACTAAAAAATTGGTAATTATTCAGCCCTGTAACTAATCTGATGAATGTGAAACATTCATACACTCTACGCAATAGCACCAGTGGTGTACTTGCTATGTTAAGACTATTAGGAACAGAAGTAAGTATGTAAATCATGCATTCATCAACACTGAACCTCTTACAGTTTTTATGATGCAATGTCGAATCTGGTAAACATAAAAATGATGCTATGCTCATTTTCTACGAGACTTCGCCTATTTGTTCAGATCTTTTTTTCTTTTAGTTTACAAATATGATTATATGACAGGTTTTCTCTTGTTTTTCTTTCTATCGCAGACTCTAGATAGATGGCTCTCTGGTGGGGATTTTTGTCTCATCATTACATACTGTATATAAAAGCATTCCACTATCATGACTAGTCTCATTTCAAGCCCCCTTACCATCGAACTGCCAGGAGGGCTTGGTAGGAGTACCGGGTGGTTTGGATGAAGATGAGGCTGTGCGTGACACGTAAGAGATGACGATGTGGAGGGTGCGAGTGACAGACGGACAGACCCACAGACAGACAGACATGGAGACACAGAGACACGAAAGACGACACTCAAAATAAGATTACCTCTCAGATTTGGGTAGGATCACCATTAAAGGCAAAAAAAAAAAAATGTTTGGAGTTCAGATGGAAAAGTATATGGATATGATAACAGCATAGATTGCAAGTATGGCAGAAATACTTTGCAGGATAGACAAAAATGATTAAAAATGCAAAAGGAGACAGTTTTCTTGAAAAAAAGGTTTCTTTTGCACAGAAACAGCGGAGAAGAAGGGATAGATGATGATGATGATGATCCACAGCATTTGTATTGCACCATAATAAAGTGAAAGATGTACAGAAAACAGAGCAAAATATGCAAATGCATATATTTGGAGAGATATAAGCTTCAGATAGAGAAAGGGGAAAAAAAATTGTTCTTCTAACAGATAGACAAAGATTCCTCTTGAGAATGGATGAGCATGTAAAGTATGAGGGAAGACCAAACGAGGTCACAGGACTTTGTCATACACAGAGACATTAAAGTGGATTACACCACCGGTTATGAAGTGATCGATTTCAGTAGGGTGTGGCCCAGGTATGATACTTGTCATAACTTTTACAAGTTCATCTTATCTTCTTCCCAATGTGCTCTGTCCAAAAAAAAAAAAAAAAAAAAAATGTATGTGTGTGTGTGTGTGTGTGGGGGGGGGGGGGGGGAGGGGGCTAGCTAGAGCACAGTGAATCTCTATATTATGTTTTTTATAGTGTGTGGATGTATGCTATACAAGTCGGCTACTCGGCATCACTGATAACATTGCGATATGACTGATTGAAATGGTTTCTAGAATGAAAGCACATCCTACTGTGCCAAAGGTCTACACGAATTTTAGTTCCAGACACAGATATGACTGGCATCTAGTGCTTTATAACCCAAACACACTCAACTCAACTTTTCATATCATGCATACAAAGTAGTTGTGAGTAGAGCAATTATGTATGACATGTGCGATTTCGCCACAGTGGTGCAACTGTCACCGTTACAAGTCAATACTGATTTGCATTCCTATTGCCAAAATATAGAATTTATCGTAAAAGATACATCACTTTACAGAGTGGCATGTGCTATACCTTGTACTGATTTAGTTTGGCCATGTGAAATGTTTACTATTCAGTGAAAACATTGAGGCTATACAACATTTGGTATCTCAATTTAAACATCTCATCACTACAACTTTGGGCTGAACCACTGATTCAAATGTATGTTAGCCAGTGCTAGGGAGCTTCTTCACCATAAAAACAACATGATTAGTCTTATTACAAGAACTTCACATTACAAACCACATACTCAAAGATAACTTAAATTGGCAAAGATTGAAACACACTAAACCACCGCAGGAAAGTATTAGAAAACAATCGTAAAATACATCCCCATTCTCTCATAAAAAATCAATATAATTCAAAATCATTATCCAGTCCATGATGTCTGAATATGCAGACATCGTACTTTAAAAATATTTTTTCAATGGTATTGCCAAATAGCAAAAAAAAGTGTGATTTTAAACACAGCCCATGATAATAGCTTAATATACAATGTATAGGCCTATACAACTACTGTATTCATACTAAATCTGTGAAAAATGAAGTCGAAGCTACAGTGTCATATAACACTTGCATACACTATCTATGGAATGAATGCAGTATACAAAAGTATACAGATGTAGTGATGTCTTGCTCCCTTTTACATATATATGTATATATACAGGGAGTATACAATTTTCTACATCTACATTGTATGATTTATCAATTAGCTTTCTTTTCTTTACAGCTGCTACAAATTTGACATCATCAAACTATGTATACTCAATCTTTAATATATATCCTGTATAAGAAAATGCTCCATATATACAGTGTGGTAAAAACTTTTGTCATGTGTACTTTATACTTATGTTACATGCATTCTTAGCTGCATCATACTCATTATATACCTGCCTACCCTAAAACTGACAATATAGGAATAACTCAGAGTAAACAATGAAAAAATAAATTCCCATTTCCCATACATCACTATTAGCAGATATTGACAAAAATAAGAACAAAACGTTGAATGAAGCTTCTTCTTTCGTATGAAATATAATTATTCCTATTTAATGGGAACAGTTGGAAGGTATGTACTGAAACAAACATCCTCACACTCAGTCGTACTTAAGAAAAAAGCAGAGGTTCTTGCTAAGGTTCTTGCTAAGATTTTCACTTTAGCCCTACCATAGAGGTAAAAAACAAAAACAAAAACAAAAAACAAAAACCAAGCTGGCCCTTTCTAATACCTATTTCTATTTAGCCCTACCATAGAGGTACAATAACTTACTGCTACTGGTGGTGGACGATCGCTCCTTTCTGCTGTCGCCTTGAGAGAGGAGTGACATGATGTCATTTTCAGATTCTGAGAGAGATTGCAGAAAGTTAGGGAAATTGGAAGAAAGTGGAAAAATATTGGCAGAAATTAGAAGATATTAGAAGCAAACAGTCAAGGAGGTTGTTAAAAAAAAAGTTAGGTTAGGTTCCAGGAAGGAATAAAGCAGGCATTGAAGGGAAGACAATTTTTCAACTATTACTATACAGAAATAAATAAACTAAGTACACACAAGCCAGAGACTACAGCACAAATCAAGTGTGACAAATACATCATTAGTTCTCATAGGTTCACACTGTTTACTCTTTCAGGTCTGATTCTCAATTGACAATATAATATTGGAGGAATTGGAGGAATATTCATAAAATAGATACTCATTGATCCCCCCTCCCCCAATATCTTTGACAAATGTTTATAATGTCCCATTTTCAAGCAAAGTTCAGAAAAAATACATTAAATGCTCTTTATAAATGAAACATGATTGCAATTATTGTTATGTATTTACACATCATTGCAGATGTAACTAGAGAAGCACTCTGAGAGCGCAGACCTCCGCCAAGCATGCAGCTCATTTCCACCACTGATCTAGTTCTTCCATAGAGATATCAATGATTTCTACCCATACGTAGTTTGTAGCATTGTGTGCTAAAAGTCGCCCGAGTTCCCAATATAGAGGCCTTTGTTACGTCATAAACCCTCAGCTGCACGGCACGCCTCGCCCTAGCAGAAACTAGAGCACGCATTTTAGTGCGCGCATGCAAACCTCAAATTCGCGCAGCCTGAACTTCCAAGTTCATTGACCCTACCTGCCAAAATATCAAAAATCCTTCATAAATTCCCCAAAAATTCTCGGAGCACTACCAAACTTTAATCATATGTTACTTGTATCATTCTAAACCTTTCCTGCAAGTTTCATCCAAATCTGTTAACTACTTTTTGAGTTATTTTGCACACGGACAAACTAACTAACAAACAAACCAACGGTAACAAAAACATAACCTCCTCCCTTGGCGGAGGTAATAAATTGCTACTATATACCAACTGTTATCATAACCATTATAATCTTCACTATCATCAATTAGTATCATTGTTTAATGATAATTATAATGATATCAATTACAATATTGATATAATTATCATATAATTATCATCATTATCATAAATACCAATGATATAGTCATTATTGTTATTGCACACATCTCTGTTATCATTATAATCATTAGATTTATTATTTCATTACCATGAAGAATACATGATTTATGCATAATATTAGAGTAGTTAGGCCAGCTTTATACAGGCCATCACAAGATTTACACAGGCAATATCTCACTATGGATGCAAGAACTTTCAATATTAAAAACAGAAAGCACAGCAGATAAAGGTAGAAATGATATTTTATAAAGTATGTCAAGATGTTGCAAAAAGTGTGTCAAAGAAAAGATTTAAAAAACTCCCTAATAAACCCACTGATCAAATCAGAAATAATAAAAACAAAAACAAAAAATGTGGCCATGAGCCCAAATGTACAATAGAGATAAAATATGGTAAGTACAATGTACTGCGTATAAATGGCTAAACATTGTTCTATACTGAAATCACATCATAGCTTGCAAAATGAATATGATTTCTGACACACAGAGCTATATGTATAATGTGTAACATGCCAATGTGGCTATAAAACAAGAAAATATAAGTAAGAATACAAAAGGAGGATCCATGGGTATTTTGGAATACATGGTACCATGCATCGCATCTCAGATCCAAATTTCAAAACCCTTAGTTTACAAAAGCAGTAGATTCGGTTCTTGTAGCCAAAATAGAAATTCACTGTGAACGTCATATCGATGTGTAAATTGCAAAAGATGCAAAGACTTTGTTCTCCGCAATCAACACATTGTGACTTCCAATGTAACAAACCAAAATTATGTCAAGAATTGGGGCTTGGATGTGTCTGTTCTAACTAAAGGGAAAGAGGTAACCATGCATACACAGCTGAGTATGATGGCAAAGAACAGGATAGTGAGATAACTAAACAGTTCAGCATCAGTCATGCAGACAGAGTGTACTTGACGTATACAATATGTGACCCTGCACCTCAAAACAAACAAAAAGTCGCCAGACATGAATTTGTAGTTAAGACCATATTCTGAAAGAGCAGACTTTAAGCTTTAAAATGATGTATAACTTGAATCAAATGGACTCTCCTAACCTATCTAAATATTGGAAAGAAAGCACAAACTCAGGAAAAGTGTGAACTGAGAAAAGAGGCTCTGAAGTACAGTGTCTATTCAAGCGCTTAATCTTTACCAAACCGTACTGGCTGTGCGATGAATGGGACAAAAAACAGGAAGTAAACCACCAGAGTAACAACAATGAAGGGATTATCAGATTAAACAGAAATTAACCATGCCTCATTAACACATTCTGTCCATAATTAATGCGAACTTTCAAAGCAGTAGCACTATCCTTTCAAAAGTTATTAGAGTTGAAAGTGAAGAGTATGGACAAGGTTTTTCAGAAATGAAAAAAGGATTCTAAAGACACACCTAATCACACTATTCTACCAAAAATGTTCGAGATAAACTGCTTAAAAAACACACTTTTCTGCCCGTTTTATGATACCAAATTTTAGCATAATGTAAAAGAAGACCCACTCTTTCAGAAAATATGAAAAAGTCAAGTTCGGCTAGGTTGACCCATTTCACTTATTTTCAGTCCTCACGCAAAATCAGTGTGTGCGACTTTATGTTTGTTTTGAGGTGCACGGTCACATATAATCCAGACAAACCCATGTATAATACCACTTGACGTAATCCAAGAACACAATGTCATGTTAAAGGTAAGGTGCAAGATTGCTCCACTTGGACTCAAGTGGATCCATCACTTTATTATAGTCAATTACATTAATTAACGTTTTATTGAATAATCAGTGTGCAAGAGTTGAGGCAGTACAGTTCAATGTAATTCTGCAGTGCAATATAAGACAGTCAGCTGACAATTCATGTTAGAAAAAACCGTTAAGTCTGCCTGTATGTGTGAAATGTCAATAGTATATTTCTTCTATTCATTCATGCATTATCCAGTATCACACACACAGTTAATACACAAATATTGTAAACGAGGGTGTATATGTTTCCATGTGTAATGTGCACTGTATATGATTTCAAAATTGGTCAGTTATTGATTTTCTTTTTTTTTTATGCAAAAGATTAATTAAATCACAAGGTAAGCACCTATGTAGAAGGTATAGTATGAGTACAATTTTCATGATACAGTCATCTATGTAGTAACCCATCATCCAAACGAAACACAACTCCATACATAATCATGATTAAAAAGAAATCCAGGTATGATTGAACCCTGCAATCCCCATGACTTAGATCATTGAAAGATGATTTTATTAAACACAAAAGATGAAAAAGTAGATGAGTGAATATATGGCAATATCTCCCCAAATGTTGCCCAATACAATGACCTTGTGAAGTATCACGGTACAGGTCAACTTACGTGGCTGGCAAATCAAATCGGTCAGATGCTCTACTAATGCCGACTCGCTATCGCCTTCGTGCCACACTTTCGGTGACGACGGTCTCACACCTAAGGTCATGTGACCGTCCGTCTCCTCGTCATTGTCCGCGTCATAGTCGGTTTCATTGTCGGGGTTAGTGTTAGAGTCCGTGTCATTGTCAATCGCAAAGCAAACCTTCGAATGCTTTCGCTTTGACTGCTCGTCTTGTGAGGCAAAATCGGAAGGAAAGATACCAAAAATGCATTCATTAATAATGACGTTCCTCTCATACTCATTAAGTACAAAATCAACTTTGTTTTTAATTGTCCCATTAATGGTAACATCTTCAGTTTCCTAGCAAATGTTGACCACTTTAACCCCTTCAGGACTAGTTGATTTTGCTTTTACAGATATTTCCCACAAACACCAGCCCAAGTATACCTGGGACTAGTCTTCAGTGGGTTAAATGTTATCAGTATGGTTTAACCAAGAGCAGATTGTGCATGGAATAAGGCAAATGCTGATTTCAATCTGCAAGAAAAAGTATCAGCAGGTAGATGCATATGTACTGTATGTACAACTTCATAATAGTGAGCATGTTTGTGTGCATGTTAACCTGTATGATAACAATCTGAAAAAAGTAAAGGAGCATATCGCAAGCAGACGGCACGGTATACATACAAACAGTCACGACCAGCTTCCAAGCTTCACATCAATGTATGAACACACTTGAAATATCAAGCAAAACTAGAATGGCATACCGTGATCTACGACACTGAGAACCTGTCTTAACAGTGCAGGTTTTCAACTCTGTGTGCAGGGCATGCTGAAAAGTGTCAAATTGATATACCCTCTTGATGAGGTTAGCATGCTTTGGTGCTTTCCATTTGCGAATCACATATGTGTATATTTGTGAACAAACAAGGTCAAACAAGGGACACTTAAAATGTCTACAGAACATGTTGATCTGTGGAGAGACTTTGTCAATGAATGTCAGTAACATGTACATACAGTCAAAACATCATACAATGTACAAAGATTGTACTGAGCATGCGCTGTAAGTCAATCAGTCACTTCCAGACATAATGATGATGATTTATTTTTTTTGTAATCACGTGACATACGAAATGATAATCCTACTGTTAAGCACTTAATCAACATAGAAGGCAACACACATGACAAATCCAACTCAGCATGCACGTTCTTCTTGGTAAACCTGATACGAAATGTTGATGTTTACTTCATTAGTACATTTGGTGTTCAGTACGTGAGTGTGGGTGAAAATGTAAAGAATTGGTTAATATCGTCAGTGAAACCTTCCAGACAACATGCAGAAATGGGTGCACTGTACTGCCATCCTAGTCAACCTCTCGCATCAAAACGAGAAACAACGTCCCAGCCTTAGGCCAGCCAGCATGCACTGCCTCCCCTACCCTTAATGGCCTCCGTGGGCGACTTTGGCGACTTCACCGACTCGATGGACGTCGTCCGGTGGTACGACATCGGCGTGACGTTGCGGGCGTAGGCAGAGGAAGAAGAGGAGGAGGGGGAGGGGGAAGTAGGGGAGCGGGGGGAGCGTGGCACGCTCGCCACGGTGGTAGAGTCTCCTGAGGGATGGGGAGTCAAGTGTAAAACCATTAATATCTTTTGATCCACATAGGCATCAACGCTGTCATGGTTGCACTCAGACAAAAAAATAAAGACAATATATGATATGCAAGTACATTTGTAGTTATGAAGTGAGTGACCATATGAGATCAAAATTAATTGATAAATTTTAGTACTTTATATTTCTATAACATAACAAAGTTGGTCTGAAATCTGATCAAAATCTTACAAGTCTGTTCTACCTCAGTGATAAGAAATGATTATTAAATCAATAGGCAGTATTGCATTAGGCAAGACAAATTCAAGCTAGCAACATCTGTCGCAATGTATGCAGGCAAGGAAATGGCACATTTTAACAAACATTCTGCATAACATATGCCTGAATGAAAACAAAAAGGAACAGAAACTTTACATTTACAGATATAGTAGATATCTCTTTTTATTCAAGGAAGACAGAGAAAGAGACAGACAGACAGACAGACAGACAGAGGGAACAATAAAAGAAAAGGAATATAGGAAGAAACAGGGAGGAAATATACTGGTAGTGTGAAAAAAAAAAGAAGAAAAAGAGAAACACAGGAAGAAATATGGTTGATTTGAATGGTAAGGAAGAGAGAAGTACTCTACACAGATATGCTCAAACTTTACAGAGGGGTACAGGACGAAGCTATGCTGAGCACAGGCAGGTTGTATGCGGTGTGTATTATATTTAGGTCTTGTATCCACACATGGCCATTCAGACTTGCGGCAACACTGAGGGCGTACCCATTCTCGACAATCTGTCGCTTCGATATGACGAGTAAGACGGGGTGGGGTCAGTGGACGTGGAGCGTCGCACTGACTCCCTGCCACTAGAGGGCGACGATGTATAGCGTCTCGTGGAGGATCCCTCGACTGCGGCATCGGCTTTTTGGCAAGTCGGGCAAGAGAGCAGAAGAATCATGCAGAGCAAGATGCATAATGACATGGACAATTGTTTGATCTACACATCTTCAAAGACAGCCAAGCTGTCTGATACGACTACAAAGGGGCAAAAAAGTGTCGTGCCCCCTGGAAAGCATACAACTTGAAAAAAAGAAGCTTTTTCCTAGTCTACACAAGACTCATCAGACAGCACATTCATCTTTCTCTTTTCATTACTCAAATCAACTGCAAATTAGGAAGACAAAAAAAAATTTTCATTCTTCCATTCAGATTTCTTCCTTGTTCAAGCATGGTCTCCTCTTGATATCATGCTTACTAATCGCTACATCTTCTTTCATCATTCTTGAGGTACATACCACATGCTCATAAAGCGGCGCATATCACAGTCGGGCAATGCCAAGCAATATAGCCTTTGTGTCATCAGAAGAATGTCAAAGACCAGATATCCCACACACTTCTGGCCCTGAAATCTTTAAAAAACTGACTGAATCCAAAGACTCAACTTGACTATTATGTGTCACTCAAACATGCTGTAGGATGGCATCTCTATTGCCAAAGACAGACATGATAAGATGGACTATGAAAAGCCATCCTCTGCAAGAATGGTAATTGCACCTTTCTTAGACTGGTAGAATAAGATGACCTAAAAACCTTTCTGGGCATCACAGTTTTATAGTCAGCTTTTGATTGGTTTACTTCATACAGAGAAAACAATGAATGAAAATATCATTTGCAAGAGACCACTCATTAAAAAAAAAGTTACAACAACAAATTGACTGAAGGACAAAAATAGGGGATAAGGGATTCCAGTTGGGATGCCCACCGGTTCTGGAAGATACACTGCTTCTCCTCGGCGAATCGTAGGATGAAGATGTCGATCTGCGATAGTCCCGACTTGATCGAGAATATGACGAATCTAGGGGGTGCATGTGAATGTGGCAAAGAGAGGGACAGCTGCAATGTATGGTGGTGCTTTACAAATCAATTTTTACAAAATTTCAACACTACAAGAACATTCCAGTAATTTCTCTTTTAGTGAAAGAAAACTTCAATAGGCAATAAGATGCAAAAAAAAAAAAATAGATCAGCATTGGCACAAAGGCCAATCAACATACAGTTCTGATCTGTCCTGTAGTTCCACTATCAAATTTAAAGGATCTCCTTCTGAAATCAATAAATGATTTACCTGTGAATTGTATGTACATGAAATATGATTTTCTTGGGTGGAAGGAAACAGAATTTGTGAGTAAAGTTGTCATCAATCCGTGAGCCTAATTGATGACAAGCCACTTTGTTGCAGAAAAATAAAACTTGAAACAATGTTTCTACGACCAACACACGGCAACAACGAGACAGCACAGATGATTAAACAGCCACGCCTACCACCAGTGGAGCTGCTGCTGCCGTATCTATCTGATGAAGTTCTCTCTGATGATCTGTCTTTGTCTGTGGCCCTCTCCCTGGCCCTTTCTCTGGCCAGTTCAGCGGCCCGTTCAGCCTTCTCCTCTGCTCTCTCCCTGGCTCGCTCCTTCCCTCTCTCCGCAGCCCTCTCCGCCGCTCTTTCGGCAGCCCTTTCGGCCGCCCTGTCTGTAGCACTCTGACGAGGAGTGGTGGAGTAGGAGTAGGAGGAGGAGGAGGAGGGGGTGGTGGAGGAAGAGTAGGGGTAGGGGTGGTAAGGAGCCGAGGAGGGGGTCGGTGATGGGGATACGATTCCCGTGGGGGGTTTGGAGGTGACCGAAGAGCCCCCGGCAGCGTCGCGCTGCTTTCTGGGTAAGGTGGCGTAGGGCGACTTGGCAAGCTCTTCTGGGTAGTATGGAGTCCCTGTTTCAGGGGAGGTAGGATGAGTGGCCAGTGGTAATGGTTGCAAGAGATGATGGCATGCAGAGGATGGGGGCACGGGAGGTTGGGTTGGCAGAGGAAGAGAGCTCATGTGTTACGGAATTATCCACACAATATTCCATAGGCATGCGGACTCCTCAATATACCATCAGTCTCAGACATTGTCAATTCATTTTTCACAAGAGAAGTACAAAGAACGAGAACTTCTGATGCGAACAGCAAAGGCATATAGCTATATTTACCCGTCCATGGTAGGCCTATATGAATGCACTCAAAGATCAACTTTCTTAATATAACCAACAGATACCAATACTAACATGCTTTATACGTGTATGTATGATACCAGCACTAGATCCAAGATCTCATCCGAATGATAAAGCTCAAAATATGATTTGATTCATTTGTATACATATTTGTAACATTACACAATGACTATGATGAATAGCCTTCATGGAATTACCTTACACTTTTACTTTCTCTTTCTTTTTAAATCTCATTTATTCGCTCTTTTGATACTGATCACACACAATCTCAATGAATTCAATGAATATAAAATACTATCATGCTGAGTGTAGAATTCCAATTATCACAGCACCTCTAAATCATCATCAATTTCAAAATGTCACACAAAGAAACAATAGCACAGCAAGACACAAAATCTAAATGAAATCAAGTATAATTACAATATGTATGAAATCACAGGAAATTGATGTGTTATAAAACTCTTTCTCTGCCTATCACTTTTAATGTACAACAGTAATGATATGCACCAAAAGCATGTCATTTCATCAGCCAGGTTCATTCTAAATTGACTGTGATACTCAATTTCTACGCTAATAAACTTACAAAACTGGTCTAAATATTTACAAGCAAACACTGAGGAAATATATTTCTCTGGTATCTTCAAAAGTCATGGAACGAAAACAAAAAATTGTAACTACCCAGGATGTTCATGTATTATATAGAATGCAAAACGGAAATGAAACAGAGTACACAACAAAGAAAGAGGATAAAGAGTGAGTGACAGATAGATACAGAACAATAGAAACATAAATATGCAGTACTATGCAGATAATATACACAAGTGTATATAGCGTATATCATGGATAAGATAGGCAGACTGATAGATAGATAGATAAATAGATAGACAGATAGATAGACAGATAGATAGACAGACAGACAGATAAATAGATAGATAGATAGACAGACAGATAGATAGATAGATAGACAGATAGATAGATAGACAGATAGATAGACAGATAGATAGACAGATAGATAGACAGATAGATAGGCAGATAGACAGATAGATAAATAGATAGATAGATAGATAGACAGATAGATACTGTATACGCTATAATTTTCGCGTACATAAATTTTCGCGAATTGCCGCTGTCACACATTTTCGCGAGTGGTTAAATTCGCGATTGGGGGACTAGAGAAAATATGAAGTGGCAAAGAAAGTGTGAATTTTCAACTTACTAGCAAATAAGAATGATACTAGTTATACACTGCATGAAAAAAACTTACCAAACTCTGCGAACTAGTAAGTTAGAATTCAACATTTTTGAAGTAGTTAAGTCCATCGCGCTAGATTTCTGATGAGTGGTCCCCTTGCGATAATGGATTGGCTCTCTACAGTAGACGTGGACGTGCGTAAACAAGCTTAGCCAGTATGGTCTGTTCGGTAAGCCGTGACATGGTATACTAGTACTGAAATGTTCGTATCATCAAGACAAGGGATTCATTTTAGAAGGTAATATTTTCGCGTGTTGTTAATTTCGCGAATAGCTCCCGACTCGCGAAATTCGCGAAAATAAAACCCCCGCGAAATATATAGCGTATACAGTAGATAAATAGATAGACAGATAGACAGACATATAGATAGATAGATAGATAGACAGACAGACAGACAGATAGATAGAAAGAGAGATAGATAGATAGAGAGATAAAGAGATAAGGAAAGAACAAGATAGAGAAAGTGGAAGAGTAACAGAGGGTGGAGAAAAGATGACAAGAAAGTAAAGACTAAAATTGCACATTGTCAAATGTAGTGATACATGAGAGAAACATGAAACTATGCACGGGAATGTGTTACGAACAATCTATGTCAAAAAGATCTACCAGGTACCAAACTTCAATCTAGTGAGCTAACTGTTTTGGTGCAGTGAAGGCTCCATGTGATCGGGGGAACATATGAACATATGTCTCTCTCTATCATGAATATATACAAGCATCTATCTAACACCTATGTATGTATTTCCAACTACCGTATCCACTGAACTACATTACATACATGATATATTGTGTTTTGAACGCACTGCACAAATACGAAATATGAAAAAAAAAAATCAGCAATCCATACAAGGGAAGTGACATGGCATAACTGTTGCCAAGGGGTAAAAAGAGGGCGATGCAATCGTCGTAGTACTGGCATCACTGCAAAAGACCTGTGACTAAAAACACACACACAGCACGCTCATCGGCTTCTCCGCAACTCACATGTGGACGGCAGGAGGCCCCAGAAAGTTCTCCGCAAGATGGGCTCGGGGTTTGCGAGCTGCGACCACTCTGCACAAATGTTTCATCATTATTGCATTTTTAAAAACCATTTTAAAAGATGAGGTACAACCTCGCTAGGAAAGAATGATTCAACAGGGGAGCAATGCAAACCATCGAACCATCTCACACAGGAAGAAAAGAGTGCTTTGCAGTTTTTAGATATGCACAAAGTGAAATAGTGATGTAACATAGAATCTAATCTAAAAATACTGCAAAACACTTGTGTACATTAGTGTAGGGGTACTTAAGCTCAGAAAACAAGTAAATCACATCATATACTCCACATCTTGAGAATAATGTATTCTGCCTTTCTCCTGACACCATCCATCATCTCAAAATGAAAACAACAATGATCTATCAGCGACAATAGTCTGTCGGCACATCTGTTAAAGCTATATGTAAAGTAGAAAGTCAGGAGGTGGGTGGACAAAATTTTTGCATGGAATCTCTCATAAATACAGAGCCCCTAATCTCAACAGGCTACTAAGTACCTAAGTACTCCGTACAAGGGTCGAGATGTGATGAGAAACTCATTTCGTCCGCAGGAGAAAATGGGTAACTCTTTCCGTTGTCTCTCATATAAACATCCTAAATAATATGATATCTATGCTAAAATATCATGCAAACATATGGACTCAGAGTACTGTAGAACTTTAGTCGTGTCAGTGACAGATAATGAAAAAGAAAGAGAGAGAAAGAAAAGCCAACTTACTGTCGGCAGCATCATTGCCATACAGTATAGATGAGGATGCTTGAGCTACGAGCATCAGGGAAAGTGAGAAATAAGAAAATAGAAATATATGTATGAACATAAATGCATAATAAATGCAAAGAAGAGGAAACTGACCAGCAATGAATATAATTTCTTAGTGAAAAATTGAGCAGAGAAATGGAATCCCATTTTCTTTGCTCAACATTTTTTACTAATAGATATAAATATATGATATTAACCATATATAATAACTATAAAGACAGTGGCTACTTTTATACATGTAGCGCACCAGTCCACCTTATGGTGCTGATGGCGCAGGTGAAATCACTGGTTGTCATGCAGGACACATGGTCAAACAATTGTGTTTTTTGTGGAACAGATATTGTCACATATATCCACTGGTTCATACATTTTCTAATGCATTATTTCTGCCATGCAAACAGATAATGCAATGCAACGAGTATATGTCCAATCTCCCCTCGTTCATTTCACCTCCATAATCTTCAAAGCCAAATGTCAAAGATTAAGCATAATTATGCATATACAAAGTGTCTATGCTGATGCGCAAAACCTGCTTCTTATAAGAAAAAAAATGACGTAAACAACTTGAAATTCACAATTACTGGCAATCACTGGAGAACAAGACTTCATATCTTCAAGAATATCCACCTAAAAACTCATGCACTTTATGTGACTTTAACAACAAAATGACTCTGTAAAGTGCCAGCCAATACATTCCCTACCCAATCCTCTTTTTTGGGGGTAGTGAGGGGAAGCTGATTAACAACTTTCTGTCACTCCGATAAGACTTACATGTGGAAGAGGGTGAGTTCACATCTTCACAAGACATTCCCCACAAACCTTGGTTGAAAGGAAAAAATAAGTGGGAACAAAGCACATGAAGAAACAACATCTGCATACAGAATATGATACAGATTGAAATATTCATATCAGCTTTCTTGAATGCAAATGCACCACATGCATGGTGAATTGAAATTCCATCTCCTGTGTTCTCTTGAGAAAAATAAATTCATGATTCTCACACCTCAGCAGACAGGGAACACATGCACTGCCATGTGAAACAAACTCTGGGTCATCAAACATGATACAATACTGATTCACTGTGGCAATTTTCCCCAGAAGTTCTGGACAGAATTGAGGCAGGATGCTTTTGGTAGGGTCAGCATCTCCTCTACCAATCCCACAAACTTTTATGAAGCGTGCAGTGACCTTGAATACAGCTTGCTATGGCAATTTCATGATCAGTGAGGACCACTTAAGGGTCAACATCATGGAAGAAATGAATCTGAATGAATGACATATGAGAAAATGGCATGGATTTCACTTACAACATTTACGATTACTCCTCTTGTGTTGCTTCAGGGTACATAAATATTTTGCAATGTTATCGGCGAGGTTTTCCTAAAAAAATATACTGCATGCCCGAGCACTCACTCTTTGGTTGTGAAACATCTTTTCCTTCCTCTTGTTCATCTTCATCTTCTTCTTCTTCTTCCTCCTCCTCCTCATCATCTTCATCATCATCTTCTTCGCTCTTCCGTTGGAAACTGCTCCCTCCTCGGAGGATCATCATGAGATCGTCAATGTTGTCCGCCTTGGGGTCATGACGCCGGAACAACTCTGGCTCTTTCTCCGCCTCCTCTAGGGTGTCCTCGCACTTCTTGGAATATTCGTCCAGCTCCGTGCTTTTCTTCTCCTCCTCCTCTTCCTCCTCATTTTCATCTTCTCCTGCATCCTCCAGTTCCTCCTCGATATCATCCTCATCAAGCTCATCCAGATTCTGCCCACAGAATTCACAGATGTGTTTGCCCTTGGTACTCTCCTCCTCTTCCTCTCCATCTTCCTCTTCTTCCTCCTCCTCTGCTCCTGCATCATGTCCACCCTTCAAGAAGGCCATGATGTCTTCCGGATCGTCCTTCTTTCCCGCAGCTATCATTTGGTTGGTTCTACTGCTTTTCCTTTTCCTCGGCCATGTGCTGAAGTCCGGCTCATCCTTCCCCCCTTCCCTGCCATCTTTCCCTGTCTTCCTGCCCGGTGTTCCATTCCCCCCTTTGTCCCCGGGACACTTGTGCTTGTGGTCTTTGGTCTTGAAGTTCCTTGGCAATGATACACCCCCACCCAAGAGTGTCATCAGGTCGTCCTCCTCATCATTGGCAAATATTCTGTTCCTGGCACTTCTTGGTGGCTTTCCTCTCCTCTTACTCTGGCTGACATCCCCTCCCTTATCATCGGTCAGCAGCTCCCCTTTCTGCTTGACTTCAACCCCTGCTTCGGTGACAATTTCAGTATCCTTACTTTCCCCACCATCACATCGGACTTGTTCTTCATCGTCGGAACCTTTATCAGCGTTCAATGTTACTGTTGGTTCTGCTGTAGCTGGGGGTTCACCAAGTCGTACTGTGGCATCCTCAACCACATTTTCCTCTTCAGTAGTAACCTTCACAAGAGCCTTAATGCTCCTCTGTCTCTGTAGAGGTTTCCGTGATACTTGAGACCCACTCACTTCATCGTCATCATCTTTCTTGGTCCCTCCTCTGGGCTCTACATCCTCGAGCGCTTCTACTGGTCTCTTAGCAACTGGCCTTTTGAGTTTGACAACCTGCTTCTCCTCTGCAGAGTGCGAAGCTGTTTGATCTCTTTCCTCCTGATTTTCCAACTTAGTCTGGTTTCTAGGAGGCTCTTGGTCAACAACCCCCTCCCCTGTGGTTGCATCACTTCCTGCACCATCCTCTCGGTTTGGTGCTGGTAGTCTGGGTCTCCTCTCGTTCCTCTCTGTGTCCACCTCCGCACCACTGTCCACGGGAGGGGCACCACCGCGAAGCAATGCCATGATGTCGCCTCCATCGTCCCCGCCCCTCTGCTGCTTGGTCCTCCCACCATCCCTGACTCTCTCTGCCTCCTTGGCAGACTGTTTTCTCCTCCTGGCGGGCGAGGGCCATGTCCCCGCCCTGTACGTCCCGTCATCCTCCGCCCCATCTCTTCCGGCCTCCCCCTCTCTCACGACGGGTCTCAGTCGAGCTTCGAGAACAATGACAGATGAGAAATGGTCGGAGGATGGGGGGTGGAAAAATGTGTCGGGATGAGAAACACTGCAAGCAACACTCAAAGCTCGAGAGGCCAGAGGACCAGCAGGCCAACACATCAATTCACGAGCAGGCTTTTTCAAATACAGAAATTAGTCAAGCAACAGAAACTTCAAAAGACGATACCAAGCCATGTACCATCACTTGTAGCAGTCAATCACAAACCATCATACAAAATTCTGCTGGGGAATACATAGAGAGCAACTGATTGCTATCGGTTGAGACTGAACATGCTCAGTTTCATGTCATCTGGCAGGTGTATAACATGCAGCATGACATGACCATGTGATTTCACTACTCACTCACACCATGATGAATGTAAGTCATATCTACCATGCATGAGGAATTAGGAGCTACTTGGCTACATACAATTATGTCATATCTAAATTCACTTCAATGCAAATATTACTAAAAAGGAAAAAGCAAAAGAAAAAAAAAAAGTGTTCACTGTTTCATGAAGGTGCTTTTTTTTCCAGCAGCACGACAGGCTATGTTGTTTCAAAGCAAAAAAACAACAACCTAATACAGGGAGAGATTGGTGGCAAAATATCAAGACTTTAAACTAACAGTGATGTTATTGGTCCTATACCTAGTGCTAGATAATGAAACGGCAAAGCGGAATACCTAGTGGTAAACACTATAATACATCATCTCTATTCTAAGTCAGTAGCTCCAGCAAGACTACACATTAATGAGATAACAAAATAGCACACATTATTTGGGACATCTGTCTCTTATTAAGGATATTTGTGACATGAACAATAATGGCTGAAGACCTCTCTGCTAAAATGAATATGTTGCATTTTTTATGTGGAATGATAATTTTGACAATTAAATCAACACCTGTAAATTAACTAATGTGTATTCATCAAATTAGAAAGGAAGGTAGGGCTTTCAATGCAAGACATTTGTGAAAATTATTATCAAATTTGCATTAACATTTCTAAATGTTGTCAAGAACAAATGCAAATTGATGCAATTTTTCAAAACAATGATTGCCTTTCTTCTACTATAAAATGTGATATATACCAGTATTGTGTATCAGCCATGTGGTATTGCTCAAGATCTTTCATTTCAATGTTTAATGATACACACTCATATCAAGTTAACATTCATCAACAGATGTCCCAATTATGTATATTGTCAGAGTCTCTTTTCATACTTTCACCAGAGTCATCGTCAGTGTGGTTGCCATGGTGATGACTTTCGTGATAAGCAGTGCCTCTTTCTTTTACCAAGCTTTCATCATCATCACTACCACTGTCCCCAGTTGGTTGTGCACCATCTTCGAATGTTTCACCTGCGTCAGAAAGAGGTTGCTCCTTCAGAGGGAATTCACCCTTCTGTACATGGTTAGGAGAACCACTAGCAGTGACATCATTGTCATCTTGTTGCTCTTTGGACTTTATTTGGGTCAGAATGTTATCATCCCACTGGTGAAAGGCATCATCATGCTCTTCATCACATTTTTCATCTGCCGGTCTTTCAGTCACGTTCTCAGCTGTTGCGGCTGCATTCTTCTTTTTCTCCTCCTCCTCTTCCTGCCCACTTTCCTCTTCCTCTTCATCCTTCCCCTCATCTTTCTCCTCCTTTTCTTTGTCCTCCCCCTCATATTCTGTATTTCCGTCTTCCCTCCCATCACCATCACCATAGCAACCACCAGGACGATGACTCTGGGGTTTTCCCTTTTCCTGATCGTGCCCCTCCATGCTTTCTACTGAATCTACAGCATTCCTGGAATCAGGAGGGTCATGTGACCATGCTGGCAGTGCAGTGGGGCCTGTTGCCATGACGACAGCAGGCGACATTGGTCCCAGGTCTATAAACTCGCAAGTTTCAAGAGAGCAGGCACCTAGATATGACAATTTATTAACAAAACAAGCTGTTTAAATCTATATTCTAACAAATGAGTTGGATGATTCATCAAAGGGAGTAAGAAATATTTTTGTTAGAGTATGCTTGTAAATGTATCAGTAAATGCAACAAATATTTTTCCATCTGGAAAGATGTGAATACAACAATCACAGACATATCATTTGTTTATTCATCACAATTTATGACATAATTTCTCATTCATCTAGTCATGCAACATCACAAGGTGACACATGATGTCTTGGGTGTGAGATTACTACCGATCATAAGTTCATTCTGCACATGATAAATTCATGTGTTCCTTGAAAAGTAGATAAAATATGGTTATGACATACACATGACCACTGAACTCTAGGAGCTAAAGTACCGCATTCAAATTTTGAGATTCTATATTCTCCTCCACTTTGCTATATCATGAATAACTAAAAATCCTTCCCAGCTACAACAATAGATATTATCATAAAAGAAAGTTGTACCCTGCTAACAGGCTTTCTTGACCTATATATACATGTATACATATATCTATATATGTCTCTCATCAAGATTCCACTATGTGTTGTCATGAATATTGCTAGATATTTCACATATCATCAGTATTTTTGTGACTCTGAGTATCTGACATGCATCTGCTACTCTGTCCACTGCAAACGACATTCAGTATTACAGACTTACTGCGGCCGACACTAGCTGAAGCAGCCTTGTCAGTGGCTGCAGCATCTCTGGGCTGGCCTGCGTCTGAGATTTTCGAAGATGCCGATTGGTCGGTTTCATTCCTGAGGGGGTCTTTTCATTCAAGTACAATGTTGGGTCGACAGAGCAAGGGGATAATTGAGTGAACGTCAAAGCACACCGAACAAATATGATCACAAAGTCATATTCACAATAGACTGGATGCTATCAAAAAAACTTCATGATATAAAACCGCTAATATACTACCTTTAAAAAAAAAAAATCAATTTTCTTCCACATAAGCAGAATATTTATCCTATCAGTTAATTTGCCTAGAAGCATCAGAAATAAAATCTGTGACATATACATATACAGGTGCCACTGATACAACTGTACTTCAAATCATGAACGTTCATTTTTCATATCTCTGTCATATCAAATTTTGAATAAACAAACAGATGTTTACAAGCAAGGTACAGTGTAGAACCAATAAATTCAAATTGCACAACCTTCATCTTGCAAGTTATACCAATTCAGACATCAAACTAGAACTGATTTTGGATAGACACAAGTGTAATAAAGGTCATGTTCAAGTCTCTACGCACTCAAAAACGCAGGATTTACAGGCAATGGTTTATCAAAGTGTGAAATTATGGACAGGATTGATACAACACTCCGTGCTAACAGCAGGCCAGCCAAAAAGTGTACAATTCATCTTTGGCATTTGGCCTATGGGGTTAATGCCTCTTCTGCTTATACAAAGATGAACTTTTTTTTTCTTTGCAAATGAATCGCAAAGGGATCATCTCAGATAGCCACGAGTTAAAGACATTGTGTTGGATAGGTGCTTTGATACATATAGGTCCAGTCAGTTGTGCTGACCAGACCGACCCTTCTCGTGTGTCATGACTGACACATAATGTATCTTCCATTCATGGCCAAAAAAGCGGGCATGGGGTGGTCAAAAAGAAGCTGTCCAATGCCAGTAACAACATGATGAAAATATTAGAAACCGATTCTGAAAACTGGTCAACTCAAAGCTGAAATTTAGTAGATGAGACAGTTCAGCTGAATATGGAAAGGGTCTGTTTGGTCCATCCTTTCTTGGGAACATGCTAACAACTCTGCTGGGAATAAAACTTCAGTATTAGTAGGGATATTATCATCATTAATCACACATTGAGCAATAAACATCAGCCAATATTGGGGGGGGGGGGGGTATACTGCACTTAATCACTGACAATCTCATGCTGATTTCCTGCCTTGTCTGTAAACATGAGGGGGAAAAAAAGGGGTGGGGAGAGAACATAAACCATGATGAGGACATCACATTACAGGGACAGTTCAAATAACACATTAAACAGGTGTTATTCAGGACCAGAGGAAAAGTGAAAAAGCTTTAACATTTGATTCCAGTTGAACAAGGAGGGGGGTGGGATCTCTTTGGTATGACAGGAATCCAAGTGGTAGCAGGCACGTACACACACACACACATAGGGGGGGTATATGTGGAGACCAGGCATTTGGGGGATCACTCGTCAGTGTACCTGCTTGGGGTGTTTGGGGGGTGTTGTCAGTGTTGCTGATAGGGGTGCTTTCCTCCTTCACCACTGCCCTGATGGACAGCTTGTGCCGCTTTTTGGGCGCCTGCTTCTGGTCACCTGCAAAATAAAGCCCCAGCTTTCACCTGTCATTCCCCTTTGATTCTTTTTTTTTCCCTCCACATACAAAATTTAAAATTGTTCGTAATAGACAGAAGCAATGTGACATTTAATCCTGACACAATGAATGAGAAATGACCAGGTAGGTCAAGAGTTACTACAAATACGATGTACGTACTTGTACTAAAAAATCACTTAAGTCATACTGATTACACACATGTCTATTTTATAATCAACTGTGATTTTTAACAGCCAAGACTGGATTGTACATGGAGTCAGTACAGTATGTAGTGTCAAGAAAGTACAGTAACAGCACATTAGCTTGCACAGTCACATAATGACACTGGCTCTAGAATCTAATGTGCTGGCAGAAAAAAACAAAAAAACAAAAAAACAAAAACAAAAAAGATTACATTCAAATTCCTCTGCCTGACAAATGTCCTGAATATGCACACAGTCATGTAGCATGAACAGTCCCCGACTAGAACCTGCTGAACAATTTCATGCCATATAACAACTTGAAATATCAGAAAAATGAGCAATATTCTGCATCTTTCGGTGCAGTGTACAGTTGCCATGGTAATCATTTTTGGGTTTCCAGTGGTGTCTACTCATTCCGGTAGCGTAATATGACCGCCTTTGCGTGCAGTGCAGGAAAGCGTGTCACGCCACATGTCGAGTGTCGTCAAGGGTCACCCTTGATGCGGTCATCAGATAAAAAAGTATCTCTTTGATAGTGGTAGGAGGAGAGTCCTCCGTCTGCCGATGCCTCTGGAGAAGAAGCGAGTCGGCAAAGGCATGACTCAAAGAGAGAGAGAGTACTTTGACAACTTCATCACAATTAACTCATACTTCCTGTCCCACTTCCTCATGTGTGTGTTCTTTTTTTTTTTTCTTATCTTTTTTTTTTCTAAATGGCACATGACGGGAGGGAGAGAGAAAAAGATAAACAGACAGGGAGAGAGAGATATATCCATATACCTACTTTCAAACCAGAAACACTTGCAGCATCTAACTTTGGCGAATTGGAGCAACAAAAAACTTTTACGAACTGCCATTGGCATTCTCAACGCATTCTCTTGACAAAAAAAAATAAATAATTGCGCGCATTCTACTTTCGTGGATCTGGGCTCCTCGTGAAATTTGCGAAAGATTCATGCATGTAAGAATTTCTGGTTTTACAGTAAACAGATAGAGAGAGAGAGAGAGAAAGAAAAAAAATATAGAGATAGAAGTACAGAGAGAGGAGGAAGAGAAAAAGGGGAAATGAGAACTTTGGGGCAAGAATCATAACAAAAGAGGGAGAAGCAAAGATGGGACAAGGAAGAGATAGAGAGGGGCAAGGATGAACGCGGAAGCTAGGTGGGGGGCTCGCGGAGGGAAAGAAGAACAGATGCGACTTGCTGAGGTAAAAATAGGCCAAGGGAGGCTGGGAGGAGGGGACGGACTGAAGGATAGTAGGCCTGTTGATCTCCATGCAGCTGTAATGAGTGGTTCTTTCTTTCAAAACCTACAGAAGACGAACTGATTTTGCTGTAACAAGCATTTTCCACAGACACCTGCCCGAGTATACTCGGGGCACTAGTCTTCAGTGGGTTAATTATATCCACTAGGGGCTACACATAGGGCTGCCAATGTTCATCCATCAAAATTAGGAAGACTTCAAAGAGCAATCAAGGAGATACAATGTACTTGTGTACATGTAGTGCAGGCATCTTGTTGGGCAAAATCTATACCTGAATCAAGAAGATTTTTATCACCTTTTATCTTCTCTTATCTAGACACGAAGAGCTGTTGAAGTATTTCAGGAAGCCTCCTACAGAACCACAGAGACTTGGCAGCTCTACTATTAAACACTCATTCTCTCCTACATCAAGAATACCCAATCATCGGGAGAATGGTACACCCTAAAGACAAAGGGGGCGTTTACACGAGTAGCACTAATTTACAAATCAGTTGGGATCTCTCATGAAGTAGACTTACTGTAGGCTAATTTTGACTACACTAGAGAGTAGATCTATGGCATAAAGAATTGTACCACGGAATTCATATCAAAATCATTATCAAACATTTGAAACATGTGGAATTCTTGCAACATGATATGGAGAATGCACCCATAAAAGCATACAAAGAAGATCTACATTCTGAAATAATTTAGGAAACACTTTCTTTGCAAATTACTTTATTTGTAGCTCAATACCAAAGACCATCCACAGATACAAAATTCGACAGTTCAACGAAAATATAATGTATAAAAATAAAATAGGAAAGGCAATAAAAGAAATGATGACTACCTTTAAAATAAAATGGGAATTAGTAGGCCATGTTTGTGGATGGAGTACATGGTGACATTAAGGAATCTGCATGCCTGTGCCTTGGGAACAGGTCCCCTTTGATTGGCGTGATGGTGTGCCATCTTAAACCGGAAAGACGGTATTTCGAGCAAGACAGTTCTCGGGGAACGAACACATTTGCAAAATCGGAATGAGTTCCGGCAGATTCGGAAAGGATGTTTACCGACGGGAGGAAGTCTGCCTGGTTTAGTCTGGGCTGGATCTGATACTGCCCTTTTTTTCTTCTCTGGTATGATGCCAACAACAACCACATATATGTCACCTGCACCACATTAATGAGTTCAGAGTTCACACTCTTGTGGTAGCAGCTGTCACTGCTGCTCAAGAACTTGTGGAATGTTTCAATGTCAGAGTATCAACGACGAGGATACATGTACCTTACAAACTACAGTACAAATATATATGATATATAAACATATGTCATGTGTGCACGCCTGCACAGATTGTACATTTCAATGATATTCATATTTACAAGAAATGGAACACAAATGAGACAATATATTTCCAACAGAACTTCTTGCAACGTGATTGGTGGGTGTCACAACTTGAAGTCAATGCAGACGATGTATGTAAAGCAATAACAACATTACGGCAGCTTTACAAGTACCAGTAAATGTAGTAGTAGTACAGTAGCAGTAGTAGTAGTAGTAGTAGTAGTAGTAGTAGTAGTAGTAGTAGTAGTAGTAGTAGTAGTAGTAGTAGTAGTAGTAGTAGTAGTAGTAGTAGTAGTAGTAACAGCGACTAAGTGATATTTACACTTGTAGTAACAACACAGCATCAACAAAAGAAATTCTTTGCTGCTGCTGGTAGCCTAGAAGCTGTATACCCAAAGCCACAAATCAACCTCAACTTTGTCAACAATAATCAAAAAAGAAAGAAAAAGAATTGCTCTTATAGCGCACACGATAAGACACCAATGAAACAGGCACAAGCAAACACTTTGTCAGTTTAAGGGTGTGAAGTCGCAGCCCTTTGATTTAAGTGGGCTATTGACTGAAGAGGTTTACAACTCTTGGGACCACAAATATCCTATGAATAAACGTACTATCAGACTGGTTTCCGTCATTATCAGTTCTACACTGTCAGTACTTTAAGCAGAATTTCTCCATCAGTCCTACTCTTGCCCCCCCCCCCCCCCCAATACAGTGTGTGTGTATATAAAGCTAAAGTAGCTTTACTCTTTTTCAGTAGCAACTGGCATTTTATTAATAAGTGTAATTATTACCATTCATTGCCCACCAAAGAAGCAATTCTCTGCAAGCAAAGTGAAGAAGTTTGGGTGTTGGAAAACACTGCAACATCCAACAGCCATTGTCGGTGTTGTTGTTTCTTTCATACATATATCCTGGACTCATTCAACTAGTAATGCGTAACTTTCAGTTAAAAAACAAACAAAACAAAAAAACAAACAAATGGAGGAGGAAAGAGTTGAATTTCAGCATTTTGTACCATTTCGCTGACACCGAAACATGGTGACTGGTGTTTTTGCTTACCGGGAGTCACAAGCTTCCTCAAAATCCACTTTACTCTGACCACAACAAAAACGATCCTCCAAATGTGTGGACAATTTGTTCTGTTCATCAGGCCTGAATTTATCTTATTTCATTTTTTTTTGGTCTTGTTTATATCTTTATTATCTTTCACTTTTTTTTTAATCATGCATTTCTGGAGGAGAATGTCTTTGTGGTCAGAAGAGCCAATTTCACAACCATTTTGAATAGTGCATGTGAATAGCGAAGCAAATGAACATGTAATTTTCTGAAGTCTGTCAATACACACTTTTATTTTCACATTTCTTATACATCCTGAAAGAAATGATCTGCACATTAAAAAAAAAATTGTATTTGCAAGATTAATGATAGAGTGGAGTGACCGTTTGTGAATTACACTTGCTCTCCCATAGATAGTCTTTTTTTTTGTTGTTGTTGTGGCTTTTATTTTTGTTGAAGTATGCTGTCCCAATACTCACCACTGGTAGTACTTGCATGTGAATTTGTGCTGTCTGAAAACGCCGATTCATTTTCTCGCCTCCGGATCGCCAGTATCCTTTGCCGCCGCTCTTCTAACGTCTCTGTCGTGTTCTCGTTGACTTCCTCGCGGTTCGACCGGCTTCTCCTGAAGGGGACATTCCAAAGAAATGCGAGAAAGTCATTGCATCACGAAATATGTCACTAGATGTTGCAGGCATACATATACCACAACCCTACCCTAGAAGCAAAAGGGCACAACTTCTCCACACTAAGAAAAAAACAAACACACAAAAACAAAACATGGATTTAGCTCATTAATACTTTCAATTAACAAATCAAGGTACACTGTACCTAAACTTTGATCGTTGGTGGTAAGCAGGTATTTGAGCAACTTGCATCATGCTGCCTGGTGTTTTTTTGCCCTGTCTCGTCTACGAAATGGACTGTTCACTGCCTAGAAAAGCAGCTCCACACTCGTTACTGATGGCAGATGTGTCCCCATACAGATACAAACTGACGTATTTATAAATATCACAGAATCATAAGAACAATTGAACCAGTGGTACTCTCCTGGATCAAACAGACTGAGACCATCTCAAATTCTACTGGGCAGTGTCAAGGGGATGGAGGAAACCTCATCATAAATTCCTCCAGAAAACAAGGGAGTTAGACACACATTTCTCACACTGCACT
This sequence comes from Diadema antillarum, assembly GCF_040938485.1. Classification (NCBI taxonomy): domain Eukaryota; kingdom Metazoa; phylum Echinodermata; class Echinoidea; order Diadematoida; family Diadematidae; genus Diadema; species Diadema antillarum. The sequence continues at coordinate 1,309,140 of NW_027272188.1, read as the reverse complement.
GCAGGTTTACAAGGCAATATCACTGCCAGATCAATGAGATTGAGCATATCGCCAGTAATTTGCCCTCACTCAACCAGCAAATTTCGTTCATGACAACTCGATGAACTTCCAGGGTTCATAGACAAAGAGTGCAAACAAAAACAACAGGGATGTTAACAAGCAAAGAAACAAAAACAATAACACGTCCTCTCATTCTCAGACAAAATTGCTGGTGCACTGCGAACATAAATCTCCTGCAGAACATGTCCATTTCAATAAACCTGTGATTCACCTTCTGATAAATTTGGCAATAGCCTGCATCCATTTCAATTTGGGGGGCCTCAGACCTCCACCTTCCATATCTTTTTGTTCCATCTATTTTTGGGTTTTTGTTTTTTTTTTTTCATGTACAACAAGCAACAAAATACAATTCAGAAAAAGGGAGAATGCTCTGGTTTAAATTCCAAGGTAGCAAATCCATAGAATGTTGACATGGGTAGGCAACATCTGCTGTAAAAGAGCACCGTGAAAAAATATCTTGCTCTCCAACTGGCAATGTTTTTACATCTTTGGTCCAGACATTTTTTACGATGAAGATTGGCTGTCTTCAGCCAGTATTCCTCTCGGTACTTGCAGATGGTTGGATGTTTCTGGAGATTGGCATACTTGCACTATTTCACTGGAGTCACAGTCTATTCTATATCATCTTTCAGACACATAACACCAGAACTTAATGATAAAGGGAAACAAATTCAGCGCCTGCGCACTTCATCAAATAACAAGTGTTTGGGTTATTCGGGAAGTATACAAAAATGGGTTCTTTCTCTTGACATGTTGCACTTTTCTTCCAATTAACCCTTTGCGTGCTTTGAATGCCAATTGACATGGAAAATCCCCAAGTGCTTTACACAATGTCTGAAGTCTATGGCACAGATAGGGTCTCAATGGATGTGTCTCTGAGAATGTCATCTCAGACATTCAAGACTACTACTGTATGATCACTCCTTCATTCATTTCAAAGATGCATTCCACTGATCACGTCACGTTGCATCATAATACCGAGTCGTTCCAACATTACAATGAAAACTGAAACAATCACAGTGGTATCTTCAAGCTGATTGCAAGCTGCTGAACTGATGCACTTTCAAGTTGCAAACTTGTATTTCAGCTTTCAAACTTGATAAGACACAGTTGATGCTCCTTCGAGTGCAAAACCAAAACAAAGAACAAGATGCAAAAGTGGACAAACAGAAAGCCAAACTTTCTGGGCACGAGATAAGAGTAGATAAAATTCTCCAAAGGACAATAATCTGCTAATCTTTCACAAGGATGGAAGAAATGCCATCTGGCATCTTCTATTCTTCAGTTTCAAAATCCAGACAATTCACGCAGAGAATCGTGTCACACACAAAGATGCTAAAATAGATGACTTCAGCAAATGAGACTCGGGTGAATATCTAAAGACGAAAGTTTGCCTGCTATGTCTTTTCATCCTTTCTACTCTCCCTTTCTCTTGCTATGACTCTGATCAGAATGTACGGGAAAAAAAAATAGGATGACAGAGACAGATTGATGCGTCTATTTCTTGAAGATGAAATCATTACAATGAGAGAAACAGACGTCTTGGAGATAAAGGAATGCGGCGCGGTGCATCTGGCAAACGAATCGTGTTTCTCTTCAAAATGAAATGCACATTGCTGTTGTACACTTCTTTCATGGCCTAGCCACTTTCTGCTTTTGAAACTTCAAAGACAATCTTGTCTAATTTTACCCAAAACCTACACAGGCCTTAATACAGAATTTCATAATACTGAAGACTGCTATGTTCCATTTATTTTGGTGCTCTATCAAAAATGCATGTAAATTTGCTTTACACACACACACACACACACACACACACACACATTATCAGGTGTGTATTCAACACCCACACTTCTTTACCATGTTTGTTCTTTTGTTGTTGAATTTCAGTGCAAGTTATGGGTGAAAACGGATGTGAAAGAACAAATTTTTATTCCTTTTGTTTGCTTCTTTTAACTCTACATATAGATGCAGCACAGAGTTAACAGCATTTCCATCTGGGCTGGGGAAATCAACAGTTTCTGTTTCCGACCCGCGTGGCAGTGATTATTGCAACCTGTTTTGAGTACCAGTTATCGCTGAACAGATTCACAAAGCCAAAAAGTTCAAAGAACATTTGATGCATTGTAGTTCATTCACAGTCACGGCCATATCAAAAACAGAAGTCTCTTATTACACAAGATATTATGTTCACTCATGCACTTCACAGCACAACTTAAACAAACTCCTGACTTGGTTTGTAAATTGATTGAATGGCAGGGAAAAATCTTGATGTAGTATCAGTGCTTTAAACTGGACTGTTTTGAGAGCTGATAAACAAAAACATTGGGATCAACTCCCCCCCCCACCTTCCCATCATACACAAGCCTAGTTATGGGCAAGATGGCTCAGATGCAAGGATACTGTAACTACGTATCATGCATATTGATGCAAAAGTTAGCATATGATAAAAGCATTAGTTGTACTGAAAACAAGAAAACCTTTCTATCCTTTTGTTTTAATTTCTTTTGCAAGTATCTGCAAAATGAGATTTTTTTTTCTTTTTCCTCTGGTTTCTGTCTAGTTACAAACACCATACCTCATGTCTCTCCTGCGTCGCTGAGGTCCCAAGACGTCGTCGCCACTGCTAGACGACAGCCGATCCTCCTGCACCGGACTGAGCGTCGAGTCCAACATCACTCTCTTGCTCATGGAGAGGTCTTGGCAGTACTCCGCCGTGGGCTTCAGTGACATCGAGCGCATGCTCTTGCGGTCCACGTCGCCGCTCCGCCGCCCCTTGCGCAGGCTCTGCTTCTGCTCCAGTGGGATGTCCTCGTCGCCGTCCTCGTGCTTCAGGGCGAACTGGAGGGGGACGCGGTATGCAGACGAATCAGAGGAAGTGAAGAAAAGGGCAGCAAACAATCATAATGACAATAATAATAATGCGCGTTTCCGTCTCCATCTTCATCTCGATTCTCCGACTGTTTGTGGAGAACATGGACATTTCCCTCTGGACAGTTTAATGTCTAATGTGAATCGTGCCACTTTAAAGGTTTCATCCATGATCCGTGTTAACAAAATTAAATGATCAAATGATGAATTTGTACATAATTCACTGCAGGATAAAGTGACTGTCAATAACACTGGCATCAGAAAGAGAAACAAGAAATTAATAGGAGTCGGACTATAAGTTGAAATTAGACATAAGTCTGTAAAACATTGATAATATACAGGTAGTATCCTTTTAACTCCATAAAGCATAAAACAATCTATAATTTTGATGAAGAATACTGCAATAATACATCTATGATAACATTAGAATACCAAACAGAGGAATCACTGTTGTACTGCAGACATAAAAAAAATAAATAAATAGTACAACACTAGCAGGCACACTGAATTCACAAACATTCCTTCATTTCCCCTCTGCCACCCCCCCCCCCCCCCCATTACACCTGTTACTGGAGAGTGTGCAGACATATACTGCTACACATATGCATACACACACCCACACATCCTCACAAAAACACAGACAAACAACACACACATAAAGGCACAAACAGACACACACAAAAGTTTACCACCAGCAGGGCTAGGGAAGCTGCCCCACTCTACATCTACTTTCTACTAAAAAAAAAAAAAAAAAAAAAAATGCATTACATCATTGCACTCTTTATTACTGTTCCTTTCTCCATTTGCACTTGTAAACTTGCAATACATTTTGATGTGCTTAAGTTAGGGTCACACAATTGCTACCACAGAACATACTTGAAATAAGAAAGAAAAATCATACCCCAGGAATGTCTTGTCAATTACAGTATCTTTAAAGAGGAATCAACCAACAAATAAAAAGTCACAATTATGGAGAGCAATTAATCTTGCAGAAGAATGACAAAAAAAAAAATCTCCCCGATTCAATCGTTCATAAACTCATCAAACACAAATTGCCAGTTTCTATTTCCATTGAAAAGCATCTATTAATCACCTGCGCGTCGTATTACAATCGTTTTTCTTTTTCTTTCCTGTCATTTTTTTTTTTGATGGTCTTCCATTAAGAGTTCTCTCGCTGCCTTTTGCACTTTGCATAGTTTGGCTATTTGGAAAAACCCTTTAACGTGAATATATGTCACTCTTAGAGCTGGTATTTCCAATGTTGTACCAGAGATCACAAAACTATTCTGTGTTTTCACATGCACACAATAGCCACAGCAATGCCTGTCACAGAGCATGTGTTGCAAACACCTTGCATTCAGACTTAGACCAAAAGAAGAAGAAAAAAATGAAGAGAAGAGGAGGTGTTTGGTTAACATGCCAGAGGCAATGAAACTTTACATTGTTGTTTGTTCTCATGCACTACAAACACAGTCTTGATACTAAAGGCACGAATTGAACAGTGCCGGATCAGATGACAGTCGGGGAATGCGTGTCCGTGTGTGGAGGAAACATTGTAAGAGGTGTGGCTGGTTTTGTACCAGGGGATTTCTAATTCCCTGCACATGAATTGGAATTCATTGAAACTTCTTTTTTTTTTCCCTTCAATTTAATTGTGTGGACATGGAAACCTTTTCCACAAATCCCCTTGGTATTTAAGAATGCTTGCCAAGTGCGGGTTGCAGATTTCAAAAATCAACATGTAAAGTTCTCTAATTGACCTTTCTCAAGTAGCTTCGAAGGCCTGAACTGTCGAACCTTGCCGGTACATATGGACAAGCTAAAACATGACAAATGTGTCAGTGGAACATACAAACACTTCAGATATGGAAAAACCCTGGGAAAATATACAGACCCTGGAACTCAAAGATGATTTCATTTTATTTATATCTACATAATAGTACAAGAAGGACCTCCAGTGCATTGACTCGCAGTATTTTGGGGGGCACTCGGTTTCTTCTGCCTCCCACTAAACCCTGAGGGTATCCTCAGGGAAGTTTCAAGTTGGGCAAATACTAGTAGTACGAGTTGGGATCTTTCATGTGGACACGTACAGGTCTATATTTATGACATGTGTTCCCCTGGTGCACCATTCTGTCAAACTGGGAGGTTGGCAACCGTCAGAGCTGTGTAACCGTACCTGAAAGGTCAGCTGCGTTCCAGCGAACAAACATACTCCTACATCTCCATGTACAAAACAACAACAAATCTGACCACCTAATATGTTTTGAAACCACCAAAAAAACAAACAACAACAACAAATAATCAATGAAGGTTAATATAATTGAGTAAAGGGATAGAGACCAAGTGAAACAGAAGTGTCGACATGACAAAAAAAGAACAAAAAACAAACAGCAAACAAATGATCAAATACCCCTAAAACCAAGAGCTTTTGGTACAGAGTAGATGAATAGATGAAGATGGAAACAAACAAATGTACACTGGATGAACAGGAAGAGAGAGTGAGAGAGACAAAGTATATACGTATATGGACCGTACATATATATACATACACAGACCGTGCATATATATTCGTATATATCGTATACGCGTGGACATGAGACTGTATTAAATGTTGATATGGGCAAATGGTCTGTGGGTAAAATGACAGGCTGAGTACACAAAATGGCATAATGAACGAATACATAATAATAATAATAATAAAGGAATGAATAATACTTTTCCTCCAAGCAAACAAACACACACTCTCTCTCCCTCCCCCCAACCTTTCTCTGTAGAGATAACAGACATTATGAAAAGAGTTGTGGGAAAGTTAGCTAGAAGAGAAAAAAGTCTGAGAATGAAGACTATGGTGACAGCACAGATAATACTACACACTACAACTTCCTGCCATCAAGATTATTGCAATCATTTAAATCATAAATCTCAAAACTTTGAAGCATACTTGCATTTCCTACACTTTTCCCAGAAGAATACGCATCTATAACAAAGATTCGCTCCCTGACCTTATTTCCATTACAAAGCCCCGGGTTCAAAACTTGAGTCGTAAATATGGCAATCCCCGCGTGTCATTCTTGCCACAATGATATAAAATATGACATTATTGAATGAACTTGATGTGATAAAGTGACCTGTCTTATTAAATATTTCCTTATGGACAGATGTTACAATACTGCTTGTTTTGTTGGGTCTTTTTCTTTTGCATTATTGTGGGGTCTTTTTAGTTATGACTGAAAACAATCTTCTGTAGTGGAAACTGGTATAAACTGAAAATTTTTCATAATTCAATTCTCACCATATTCATACATGTGCATCAGTAGTTCTACTTCAAACTGCATATGTACTCATCTTGACAAGACTGGTTTGAGTTATCTGATGACATACAAATGTACATCAAATAGGTCCAACTAGATATACCCCCGCCAAACAACATTTCATAAGCTTTGGTCAAAACAACATTTCATAAGCTTTGGTCAAAAAACTGAGGAAGTAGTTAAATCTGCAAGATCTTTCCTTGATCTTCTGCCATTAATATGCCATTACCATGGCAACGTACTTTCGGGTACTGTCGAAAAATGCGTCTTGCACATCTACAACCAAAGGCACACATCTGTACCAAGTTTCATGGAAATTGGGCAAAAACTGAGGAAGTAGTTTGCAACACAAAATTTTCCATCATTTTGGCTCATAATATGTGAGCTGTTACCATGGCAACATACTTTTTGTCACTGTCAAGAAATGTGTCATGCTGACCTATATCCTAAAACAAACATTCAATATGAATTCCATGAGAATTGGAAGAACACTGATGAAGCAGTTTTGCCATGAAGCATTTTGCCCTATATTTTACCAATAACATGCCGTTACCATGGCAACGCACTTTTTGCCACTGCGGAAATATGTGTCTTGCACATTAAAATATTCAGATGAACATCTGTACCTAATTTCATAAAAATTGATCAAAAACTGTGGGAGGAGTTCGCGACGCAAGATTTGTACCCATTTTTGCCCATAATATGCCGTTACCATGGCATAGTACTTTTGGGTACTGTCAAAAAATACGTCTTGCACATCTACAACCCAAGGCACACATCTGTGCCAAGTTTTATGGGAATCGGTTGAAAACTGAGGAAGTAGTTCGCGACGCAAGATTTGCAACGGACCGACCGCCCGACCGACCGCCCGACCGTCCGCTGATTCCTATATACCCCCTTCAAACTTCGTTTGGCGGGGGTATAATGATATGAGAAAGAGCTCTAAGTAACAATATTGTACAAAAACACGACCAAAAATAAGGGTAAGCATTTCAGCACATATTTAAATATATCTATATTGTATTTCATAGTGGGGCATCAAAGATACAATGTACAAGTACCTCATGACTTAAAACAGATATCTCCTCTTTAAGAGGTTCTCACTGTCTATATACTATTAACCTTCAAAGGTGTTTATAAAATCAAGCTTTTTTTTTTTTAAATCGACACCTGTTTTGTCAATCTTTTAATCACTTGTTTTTCTCTCTCATTCTCGATCTCTTTCTAGATGTATTTGTGTAGGTATATCTATATCCCAAGCTTTTCCATCGTTTCTTCAGTACTAGAATTCCCTGTGACAACATGCCACCGCATCTTGGCAGTACATTTCAAGTCCATTTAGGCACGGCATCATCACCGTCACAAAGAGGCACCCCAGTCAAATCTGGTAACTCGAAGCCGGCAGAGAATGAAACCCAGTATTTGCGATAAGCTATAGGACGAGCCATCGCCGATAAGAATGCAAGAGGCGGCAGGCAGTTGGCCGGGGCAACCCCTCGGCTGGGTTATCAAGCAGTTTCATCTGTTGTCAAGTTGAACGTTATACCCCGTTGGACTTTTCATCAGCTGTTACTGTCTTCCCCTTGCATTCCTATTCATTTCGTTGCCTGGAGCAACGGTTAGTAAAATGAGGCTGCTGTGTTGACAATTGAGACCAGACAACTTTAAACTACAGACTTGTACACAAACAGGTCCAACAAACCTTCCTGACAGAACTCATTAAAACTTGCAAAGTCTACTTTATGCCATTAGTAGAAATGATGATTGATCTTACAATGGACAAGAAACAAGAATTACGTATCTTTCATTTGCCTTCTGAGGAGATGAAATGTCTACATCAGAAGATATGATCTGATATCATGCATATCTACAGAACAACCTTTATTTTTAAGCCTACCCCCCAAAAAACCACACTAACGGTAAAATGGAAAAGAGGAAAAGTGCATAGCAATAGCAAATAATCTAAAAAAATATAGCATTATTATTCAACTCTGTAAGGATTTTGGAAAGATATTACTCTATGATTAACAAACATTTTGTGAAATTCTGGGTTTTTTCAGAAATTCTCACAGAGATTTAGGTCTCAGCATCAGAAGGTAAAAAAAAAATTCTATTTCAATTTCAAGGTTATTTTAGGTATCAAATTTCAGAGGCATCTCAACAGTAGTAAAAGGGGTACAATTTCACAGGTGCTTCTGCTCGAAAATCTCTAGCACAGCTGATGTCTGACATATTTACAAATACACAGCCTTCCTCATTCTTCTCAGCCACACAGGGGTACTAATTTTCAACTTTCAAGAGAAATTAAATGTCACTCAGTGCCCTGGTAACATTAATGAGGTTTTGTTGTTGTTGTTGTTGTTGGTTTTTTTTTCACCTAGTAAATAGATTTCCCAACCAGGCTTCTCTTTCACTCCAAAGCATAGGTAAAAAAAAAAAAATAATAATAATAATAAAAAAAACACAGACGAAAGAAGGAAAGAAGGCAATGAATGAAGAATAAACCACAGTCTCAACAGCCTGCGAATTCCCCTCTGACAAACAGTTGGTCCCAGAGATCTATGTATAGAATTACATTGCATGACAGATTACATACAACTAGGCTCTCCACATCTAAAGCAACAGGATCAAACCCATGTTACGGAAGACCTCTACTGAGACTCATCCCTGACATGAATTAAGAACTCAGGGTCACTTCCAAATATAGCCGTAAAAAGGGGTAAATGACCAAAAGAAGTACACCCCTTCACCTTCTTTCCTTCAAGTTCCAAGCTCCCTATCTTTTGTCCCTGGAGAGGGTTCAGAGATGGGGTAGGAATGGGTGACTGCTGACAAACTAGGCACAATTAGTCACCCTTTTGCAGTTTGATACAACTCCTTTAACGGTACTCCGTCCCCACTCGACCCATGTAGCTCCAAAGGTTAATTAGTCAGGACAAATTGGAACTCAGGTACACCCAATGTCTTACATTCAGGAAGGACAAGTAGGGACAGGAAGGAGGGGTGGAGAGGTTGGTAGGGACATAGGGGGGTAAGAGAATGAGCTATGATTGGGACAAGTGTAGGTGGGTGGGAAGTAATGTGAGGAAGTCCTGAATTATATGTGGGGCCAGGAGACGAGTGATGGATGACACACGTAGAAGACAGATCCGACATCATTTTTCAAAGAGAAGAATAAATATCACGAAAATGTGACAGTGCCACAAATGTCTGATGCCCACTTGATACCACCCTTTAAAACAGGTTGTTCCACACATTCAGAATCTCATCCACGCACCTGACAAGTCCGGGTCCAATCTCTAGAGCCTTAAACCGCATGTGAGCGGATTTCCTCCCTTTACCTGTTAGCATGGATTTACAGCTTGTATATCTGCGATATCTCTCCTCACTTAGTGAGTTAATCACATAAATACAGACAATTATTGTTCAGCACTCTCTGAATGTGCACCCTAGAAGACCCATTTACACGGGAACCTTGTTATAACAAGGACCTAAAAACCATGACGATGACCTTGCTACAATGTATATCAGGCTTCTCACTATATCACTGAACAAAAACAGAGAAATATAATGTGCTAGCACCTGCAAAAATCACCTTGCTATACGAGGGTTTGATGTACCTGAGATTATTAAAACAGGTTTCCACTGTACCTTATTATCTCTTGTTGGAGTGCTTTGCTTGTTGTCTGTTTTGTTTGTTTGTGGTTTGTTTGTTTTGGGTTTTTTTTTTCGTGGGGACAGTATTCATGAAGGCATTAAAGAGATTTCATGAGCAACTGTCACAAACATGCTTGGAAAATTCCATCATCTAAAGGCAATCGACATGTTATAAAATGAGGTAAACTAGTCATGAAATAACGACAATAAAAATCATGAGACCTTTATTGCACATGAGCATGGTTTATGGGAATGCTATGACACTGTCTACAAAGGAAACGCTTTCACAAAGGAGGGCAAAATATTAACACAATCATAAAATTGTGGTGAAAGATTGAGGCAACTGAGCTACAATGTACATGTAAAAGCCACCCTCAACACTGGCATAAATGTACATACTGGAGTTAGATTTTTCTGCCTTAACACAGAGTTTGCTGACACAGTGTGCAAACAGAACGATCACCATAGCAACATTGAGATTTCTGTCATTTGACTTCCACCTGATGTCTTGTGCTTTACATTAATCTCTGCAATCACAAGTGAAACTGCACTTAATATTTCCTAGCAACAGACTCTACTGTCTCCATTTCCAATGATATTCCACTCTGTCATAAACAATCTATCAACCCAATTCCTTACATCCTAATCCACGATAACCAACTCCATTATACCCCCTCTGCGATACCGTCTTCCACCTTATCCCATTCCCCTAGACCACCACTCTACAATGCCTCATTCCACTGAATACCATTTCAATATGCCTAACTCTACTGCATCCAGCTCTACCACACCCAATTCCACTGTACCTCACGCTACCATGCCTCATTTTACTGAAAACCACCTCACTACACCCTACTCCACTCCATCCCACTCCACCGCATCTCATTTTACTGAATACTATAACGACATGACTAACTCCACTCATCCTACAGTACCACACCCAAGTCCACTCCAGCCCACTCTACTACACTTCATTCAACTGAATACCACATCACTATACCCTACTTCAGTGCACCCTACTCTACCACACACAACTTAACTCACTGCTTCCGAGATTACTCAAATTCCCATTGCTTCAAAACAGGGGGAACCCGGTTCCTGTAGACAATGGGTTAATTGCATACCACCTCACTACACTTTATTCCACCGTACCCCACTCTATGACGCCCAACTCCACTGCACCCCTCTCTACCACACCAAACTCCATTGTACCCCTCTTCTATCCCAGTTCCTACCACATTCCACTGCATGCCACTCTACTGCACCCAACTCCACTGCACCCCTAACTCCACTGCATCCCACTCCATCACACCCAACTCCACTGCACGCCACTCTATCACACCCAACTCCACTGCACCCAACTCTATCACACCCAACTCCACTGCATCCCTCTCTACCACACCCAACTCCACTGCACCCCTAACTCCACTGCACCCCACTCCATCACACCCAACTCCACTGCACGCCACTCTACCACACCCAACTCCACTGCACCCAACTCTATCACACCCAACTCCACTGCATCCCTCTCTACCACACCCAACTCCACTGCACCCCACTCCATCACACCCAACTCCACTGCACGCCACTCTACCACACCCAACTCCACTGCACCCAACTCTATCACACCCAACTCCACTGCATCCCTCTCTACCACACCCAACTCCACTGCACCCCTAACTCCACTGCACCCCACTCCATCACACCCAACTCCACTGCACCCCATTCCACCACACCCAACTCCACTGCACCCCACTCCATCACACCCAACTCCACTGCACCCCTCTCTACCACACCCAACTCACTGCACCCCACGCTACCACACCCAATTTCACTGAATAGGCCCAAACCCCTATCTACGCCATACTCCTCTGTACCCCACTCTACCACACCCAAGTCTACTTGCACCCCACTCTAGATCTATTTCACCCCATTCCCTTGGATATCACCCCTCCAAACCTCATTCTAGGGACTTTTCGATTGTGTCGACGAGGATGCCTTTCTCGTACAAGAGTGGTTCCAAATTGCTGCAGTCCACGCGTTATGTCCGTGTTGTTATCACGCATTTTGATTTCCATAGCGAGCCGTTCACAACGTCCTGTTATGATATCATGGCCCCATCCCCTCCTCCTGGCTAGCAATTGGCTCCCCAAGCGATGACATCACTCACGTCCTGAATCTAGGAGGACGTGATCGATGAAATCCTTGGAAGACACGTTCGCAATTCTGGTGTTGGACATGCTGGAGAGCCTAGAGCATGCACAGCTGTGCTTTAAACGATGTCATTACCTTGCTGTCCACGTCCAGGACGTGAAGTCGAAAAGTCCAGCCTCCTATTATCTCACCACATCCAAGCTGACTGCATCCACCTCCACCACATTCTTTTTGTCCGTATCCCACCCTACTACATGCAACTCTACAGCACTCTACTCTAAATATTACCTACTCTAGCCAGCACTTCTATGACTAAATTATGGTACCTCATAGATCCTGATCTGCTCAACAAGGTCCAGATCGGTGCCCGAGCGGCCGGTCAACCTCTGGGTCACCTGCTCCATTCCTAGCCGTTCCAGCCCATCGGTGATGTCGTAGAACGTGTCCTGGTCGGGGATGGCATTCAGGGTCTGAATGGGAAGAGGAAGGTGTGATGGTTGATTACTAAATGTGATGCCAACAAGATTATTACTTCCATGGTCCCATGTTGAACATTTCACCGCTCTCAAGTTTTGAGAATCTCTACATTTGCATCCTCTTTGGGCAAAAATGCTACCAAAGACACCAAAGAGAAGCACATCCCTGTGCATCACACTGCATTTTTTTCTTTAAATTACCATGTCTTTATTTACCACATTAATTTAATGTTAACATCCAAAATTTGCTATTACCATGAACAATTCATAACCATGAAATTTTTACAGATCAATGTACTACAGGTTAAACTGCCACATCTTGATAAATATCTTTGTTGTTGTTGGTCTTGTTGAAAATATGGTGATAAAGATGACCTGTGTTGATAAAGCATACTGTAAAACACGATATATTCGCGGCATGAATTTTTTCGCGAATTGGAGCCGACGGCTTTTTTTTGCGGCATGAAATTTTCGCGAAATGCCACTGGCACTCAATGCATATAATGTACATGTAGACAAGAATTTTTGCGTGCATTTTAATTTCGCGAATCTTGGCGCTCGCGAAATTCGCGAAATTAAAATGCACGCGAACATTCCTCTTTTTACAGTACACATATCAAGTGTGTTCTCTAGAGTAACAAGCATGTCTAATTTTTCACACAACTCGGATGTTGTGATCTCACCCTACTGTGCATCTCTTCTGTTCAAAGCTGCAATTACCCTTCCCTGTTTGAAACCCTAGTTGATATTTTACAGGTAGGGGTTTCTGCCAGGAGTAATGTCGGTACCCTTCTTCGAAAGCCATCACGGGCGTGTCAATGGGAACATGGCATTTATAGCTTGAAAGGATGAATCATTCGACTAACATTTGGCACTGTAAAAAAATCGCTTTCCGTTGTGAGATCATTTTAAGTTGCTACTAAAACGAGAATAAACAAAGAGTCCTAAGGAAAGAATTGAGGGTGATTGCCATGTTTTTAACAGACTTCCTTTTGTTATAAACAACTGTTTGCTGTATATAGTTGCTTCATATTCATACAGTTAAAAAAAGGGAAGAATAAGAGCAGGGGTAGTGGGGGCATGGAGGGCATCAGCTCTGTGATCCACTACTAGTAACCCTTTCTGTGTCAGGGACTTTGGACAGAGTGTACAACTCTATGGGGTTGTCAGTGCCAACCGGCACTCCACGCACTAAAAGAGTTAAGCGAAACTCACACAGCCAGTAGCCTTGACAGGAATTCTGACCTTCATCAGGTGAGGTCTGAATCATTCCGAGCCTAAATCATCAAAAATGATTTCATCAGAGGCTCACTCAGCTGACTTACCGGTAACCACTTGTTGGTAAATCTTTTGGGGGAGGTAGTGGTGGGGGGGGGGGGGGGGAAGAATCCTGTGATAAATATGGATAGGCTTGATTGATGTGGACATCAAAATTCATATCGATTTAAAACAAACATGGCATCTCTCAATTAGGGGCTGTCTCGAGTCAGTCCCAAGGGTAGAGATTTATGGCTGACAGGTTTTGAATGTGAGCAATAAAAGTGAAGAGGCATGTCTATAAAGATGCAATCACAACTGATCAAAATTGTGTGTTTTTCATCAAGCAACTTCTGGACAAAAAAATTGATCCTTCCTTCTTTTTTCCCCTTTATGGGAGGGGGGAGGTGAAAAGTGTAATACACAGAAAAGAACAGAACTTGCTGTTACTATTACTCATTTATGAATTATTTATTTATGCAGCTAGAAGCTGCCAAGTCTCTGGATGCAAACTATCATTATTTTGAAATATGGAGGTTCAAGCGATCTGGCCATTGATGATTCATTACATACAAATTGGATATCACTTAAGAGACAATTGCCATCAAAACAGGCTTCTGGAGAGATGTGGATATCCACTGACAATGTTCATTAAATTTGCAGTGTACCAGCATGACCACTCCTTTTTACAATTAACAAGTCCACAATTTAAGATGATTTGTGAATCTCTGAATGGCAAGTCTTGTTCTAGTAAAAGAACATTTCTCATATGAACAATCAGCTCTATCAACAATTTACGATGAGATGCTCACAAAACTGCCGGTGAATTTTGATCTGTCACCTGCTGTACAAACCTTCCTCATGGTACGGTTTGTACTGTTCAAGATTTTGTTGACTTCTCCTATCTGTATTACAACGAAAGACGAGTAGTTTTAGCACTTTGATTTGTGTGTTCTGTGTGTGTGGCTGGGGAGGGGAGGGGAGGGTTCGAGAGGTTCAGGCGCAGAGAGGCATACATGTACCTTTAATATATATCAAAGTGTACACACTGGTGTTTGAGGTTATTTGTGGAGTTGTACAATCAAATCATATCTTAATATAAAATCTATTAAAGAGGACACCACTTCGAGTACTTGGCACTCCTCTTTCCAAAATGATTAAAGGACAAGTTCACCTTGATAGACATGTGGGTCGAGAGAATGCAGCAATATTAGTAGAACACATCTGTGAGAGTTTGAAGAAAATTGGACGATTTCTTCAAAAGTGATGAATTTTTAGGTTTCTGCTCAGTCACGGCTGGATGAAAAGACTGCTATAGCTTGTGATGTCACATGTGTATAATGATATAAAGAACGAATGAAGTAAATTCAACATATTTCCATGTTTCTTGCATAACAAAAGAACACTCAACTTCTCTCTTTCAGGAGGCAGGGGAAATAATAATCCCCTTGACATACGTTAGTAACGAGTCGAAGTAATGTGCACTTTATTAAAAAATCAAAGTTTTGTGAAATTCTCTTTTTCTTTATCTTATATCATTGTACGCATGTGACATCATACACTGTAGCAGTCTTCTCATCCAGCAATGACTGTGCAGATACTTATAAAAATTAATAACTTTTGCACTGATTGTCCAATTTTCCTCAAACTTTCACTGATGTGTTCTACTGATATTGCTGCATTCACTTAATCCCCATGTCAATGTAGGTGAACTTGTCCTTTAAGCAAAAAAAAAAAAAATATATATATATATATTTTTTTTTTAGACAATACTGAAGTAGACAAGGTGATCTGACCCTTATTCCAGTCAGCTGATTTGTGTTTGGGAGACACAAGCTGGATGAAATGAGCATGTTTGTCACAATGGGGGAAACCCCCCTTGCTGTGTGGGGAAATGAACCAGATTTGGGCCCAGACTGCTGAAGACACCACACATATGCCAATTACACTCTGAATCAAGAAAATCATTAAAGGCGCTCATTTTCTTATCGATAGTACTCTACAATGTTTTAAATCCCCCAGGTACGTGTCACGGGACACGGATCAGAAAAATATTTAATCACTGATATGATATCGAATAAGGACAGAGAGAGAGAGAGAATAAACAACAACAACAAAATCTGGATGAAGAAGCCCACTGAAAGTGATGTGGTTCATGGACTGGCAGGATGAGGACATTTAAGTCTATATTTTCTGACCTAATTATAATTTCACCTGTTTTGTAATTCTTCTTTAATATACACGGTTAAAGTATACCATATAGTTTGATAAGAAGGTATCTAAAAACTAATAAGCTTAATTTTTGCTGGTTGTCTTTTATTTTGTATTGTAGCACAGTGGAGACAAAGTGAGACCTTGGTGTATATCATTTTTCTACAAGATTACATTGCAGTTTTTTGAGAAAAACACAGAGAAAAACATTTACGCCCAGCTAAAAGTCTAGCCTGCTAATAAGGGGCATCCGAAGAATTCGACTGTAAGTTGGGCTGCCTGATGGAAATGAACAAATTGGCCACGACAGGTTGAAATATTTGAAGAGTCACTTCTGTTTTCTTTTAATTTGTAACTGAACTCAAACTACTCCTGTTTCAAATGATTTCCCTTGTTAAATGTAGGATTTAGGGATCTTATACTGACATGTCACACATTGCTTGGAATAAGATTTTTCACAAAATCCTTTTATAGTTGATATAAATTTCATTCAGTAATATGGCGACTGGTATGCCTCCGCCATAATGCATGATTCTCCTAATAGGTCTAGATAGTACATGTGGACAATGTGTGATTACATTTTCACAAAACTGGCAAAATATTGAAATGACAAGTTTGTCACAAATGTGTTGAATGTTCACCTTCCTTGACCTTGGTTTAATTGGATGAATAGGAGAGCATGTATTTGGGGATTTAAGGACTTTAACTTGACTTTGACCCATTCATACATTTATGCATTGAGTAATTTTCATGGTACCGGTATGGAGAAAAAGTGCAATTTCTGTACTGAATAGTAAATTGTTACCATGTTCATCTGGCCTTTGACCCTAAAGTTCATAAGATAATCACTTTCAGGTAGAACATGCATAAATATGCAGTAAGTTTCACGATAAATTGAGCCACTTCCGAGATATGGAGGAAAAAGTTAGTTCAGCACTTTCACTTGATCTTTGACCTTTTGACCTTTGAGGCAAAAAAAAAAAGAAAAAAAAAACTCTCTAAAGAATTTCTATTAGGTTACACATGCATACACCAAGTGTAAAAAAAAAGAATTATCCTGCTGGCATTGCATGAACATGAGGGAAATAGTAAAATTTTGAAGTGTTGCACTTGACCTTTGACCCCTGACCTTTGACCCCATGAACCCTACATTCTCTAGATAATCACTGCCAGTCAGTACATGTATATACTATGTTCCATGAAGATACCTTGAACAATTTTCCAATTTACAGAGAAAAAAAAGAAGTTTTAATACTTTTACTCGACCTTTTGACCTTTGACCTTTGACCTCATAACCAAAACTTTCACCACAGAATCTAAATTGGGTAATACACGTATGCACTAAGTTTCAAGAAAATATCTTCAGGCATTGCATAGATATGGTGGAAATAGTGAAATTTTATGTATTTGACCTTGACCTTTTGACCTTTGACCTTGAGCACGTGCACCCAAAAGTTGATAGGCACAACTTCATCCCCTAATACACATACATGCCAAAAATGACAGTAGCAGATTTCAATCATGCATTGGCCTTGACTAATAACTTCATTGGAATACATGGTTCCAGAATCATTTTATTGCAAAAAATGTTACCAAATATTTGAGATTTTGAGAACTTTGCTACAGAAAGTTTGCTCAAAAATTGGAAGCAACCTCTAATACTCATGGTACATGTTTATTTTGAAGACATGTCTTCTCCATTTTTGTATTGTTAACTTTGTGTCATATCAAGTATGATCATCTAATTACTATTTTCAGCCAATCAAACTGTCTAATGATGAATATATACCTCCTATCAACATTGGATTGATTGATTTTACTGCTAACTATACATTAACTGATCAATACTTCTTCAGCTAATTCATTTAGACTGCATCATGCGACAACAGTTACTGCACTATGAAGTCGTTTACCCACAGCTGGACTGGTACAAAGTACATTGCATGAGCTGTAAAATATGTATCTATGATCTGTGTGTGGAGGAGTGTGAGTTAACACTACAGTTGCATATTAACGTGGTCACGTCAACACCACACAAGACGCCTAGTGTCAACATCGGGCCACGGACGCTACCAAACGGGTGCTCGTCGCCGCGATGTTAACAGTGACGCTCCTTCGCTTTCAAACTTTGGCTCCCTATCAAAGTGATTCACTCTTGGTATGCGATGACATCATGGGCATACCAAAGTGTTTGTTTACACCTGTTCGGATGCTTTTAAGCAGGAGCTATTCACCTCCACTCTGCTATTATGTGAGGATGCGTCAATTGGCATGGTATGTCATTTTATAATCAGCATCTCAAAGACAGAGTGACCATTTGAAATACTCTTTGTGAAACTCCTTCACTTCTTTGGGTAGCATATTTTTCTACAATGTCAACAGAATTTCAGGATGGTGACTGTGTGGGAGTTAATCTACACAAGTGTAATGGCTGGTAGTGACCCTTACTAATGCCCTCCTGCTAGATGCCTTATCAACTTTAAAGTAACAGATTTGACATATTTGAAAGAGATATATGTGTGGTTGCTTTAAGCTGAAAAATTCAAACTTGGAGCTATGATATCTCAAAAAGCGACAACTTGTACCATACCCACCAAGTACTTGAAATTATAAAGATACATTGCAAATTGTACATAATCGCTTTCTACATTCAATCTTTGATGTCACTTTAGAGGAGGGGAAAAAATGGCATGAGCTGTGATAAATTACACGGATAAAGTTGTTCCATGATTACAATAGTTCACTTAAACTTCACTCGTCATATGATAGAAGGTCCAGTAGTGAGTAAAGTGTTTTATGAATGTACACGTGTACATGTAGGTTGTATGTACGTGCAGCGCACCCACAGGTGCATACCACGACATTGGGAAACTTGCACGTTGTCAAAAGGACTTAAATGACTCATTAATCAATCTAGATTATACTGCCAAGTGGAGCCACAATTTGCACAGAGAGCTGAGTGATCATGATTCGACCTTTGAACACAACATTGTGCTTGAAATACATTGCTTTGTAATATCTGATCTGTATTCTCATTAAATGCTGGTAAAAAATTTAATTCAGCTAAAACTAGTATGTTTTCTTACTGTCTCTTGTAACAATACCAGTACACCTGAAATACTGTAATGAAACATTTTAAGACAAATTTGGAATTTACGAGCAAAAATACTGCCCTCTATGCTCATTCTTTGAAGTGACAGATATGCTGGTCAATCATTAGCTTTATGTGAACCTGACAATTTCATGCTAATTGCTAGGATGACTTTCAATGATATAGGTACATTTCTGAGCTTTCGACAACTGCCTTTCATCATACAAAATAAGAACAATGATGCAACTTGTACAGCACATTCACAGTCAATTTGGAGTGATGACAATCTCTTTATTCCTGAACATTTGCAAGATATACAAAGTAGGTCATCTCCTGTTTAGAAAGGAAGTAATGTGCCGCTACATCCCTGCTTTCAGCCACTATTTAACGCCGGTTTATAAAGATAAATACAAAAATACAAACAATCCTCTGGGATGTTGGTCATACATGTATTTGTCTTTGTTGTTGTTTTGCTTCATTCTTATTAACCCGAAGAGGACAGGCTGATTTTGCTACAACACGCATTTTCCATTGACACTTGCGCGAGTATGCTCAGGACTCGTCCTCAACGGGTTAAGACCTTGCTCTCTGTATGGTGATGACGAAAAGACAAAAGTTCCCTGTTTTGGGAGAGGCATGTAAGGAATTTTTTATTCCCTGTAGCACCAAAAGGATGGTTGGGAAAGGTCTGTTCTTCCAAGGCTAGAGCAGCAGTCAGTGGAAGAGTTGAAATGCATTGTGGAGGAGAAAGCAGAGCATCCCCCACATCACCCTTCCCCATCCCCGCATCCAGGGCTGGTATCAGATGCTCTGATGCTGGGAGTGGAATGCATCCTGGCCGTACTCCAGAGCTGGGGGAATAGCCGCCACATGACTCACAGCATTACACGTCGGTCACACACATATGACCGCTTGGTGTGGGTATGTGTGTCTATGTGGATGGAAGGTCGCCTGGGACCGCCTATCAACTATTCCTTCATTTATGTCAATCTTTCCTTCACGACACTGATAGTAATGGGAGAAGAAACAGGTGTAATGATCACAGCAGAGTGGTAGGAGTGTGTCTTGGAGTGCTTGGCATGCATCCTGTACTGAATTTGATGAGGATCTTTTTTAGCGCTTATGAGTCTGTGATACAGATCAAACTACTGTAAACGTGTTTCTGATGCCACTTAGCACTGATAAGAGACAAAGATTTAATGTCACCTGATTTTAATTTGATCAAAAGACAATGATCACGCTGGTAATCAAGCTAAGATGAAAATTTTGACTGTTGGCATATTACAGTCTTTGTATGATGAGCGATCGACTGCATTTGAATAGTATAGATGACGTAAAGGAACAGATTCTTAGGGGGTTATTTTTTTCTGCTTGAATTTCATCTAAAACATTAACCCCTCTGGATGGTATGCACTACATTTTTTTTTTCTTTTAATGGAGACTCACTGCATTTCTCAGAAGATCAACATTTCTACTTTCCAACAACATTGACAAAGAACAGGATCAAAAGAATTTCCTCCCACAAACACTGTCAACTTCTTATGCTTTAACTGTCCCCATGTCTGTAAGGCAATTCCGCAATAAAATCATCTACAGATTCTCAGAGATTAAGAAGACAGCTCGAAGAAGTTGATTTACTGTACAATAATGGAAGCACTGTCAATGTCATTAAATTACTTCTACCTGCATATACCATAGAGAGCTGACACAAACTAACAGCTCATTTATTGTCCTATATTTAGCACACTAGTGTATGAAAAGGGGTTTGATGCCTGGGTGATTTAGGTGGTGTTCCATCAAGTGCCATAAGCAGTATTCCACAGGTACATTGCCTTGGGAGGACTATATTGAGAATGCTTTCATTTGGCATTTCAATGCAACACCGCATAATTAATGGAGGCATCAACCTGTAACCTGGAGTCATCCATCTCACATAATAACCCTTTGTGTGCATTGAGTGCTGATTGGCACAGAAAACCCCATAGCATTGTACACACTGTCCAAAGTGCATGGCACAGAAAGGGTTAATAAATGATTCTGTATCAAAGACATCCATATCACTACGTGACCCCGATGTTTGTGATCATTCAACAGTAGAATTACAGACACCTCTAGAACGTATAAAATGAGGAGCATATTTCTCAAAGCTAAATTCTGAACTAATTTGACCATGAAATATCTCAGAAAGTTTCAATTGAACGACATATTGGATGACCTGATGACAATCATTTGGTCACATGATCATTCATATAAAGAAAAAAAAACACTCATATAAAGAATTGAACCTCCAGTGTAGGACCAAACTCAGCACTATGAGTTGTGGGGGGGGGGGGGGAGTGAAAAAACAAACAAACAAACTTGCATAGCGTTCAACTCTTAGTGCTCTTTCACAACCATACATTTACAACTGTATACAATACACTGATACTAGAAAATATCCTAGCTTTTTGCCTCCATAGATACATTTAATACTGCTGTCTCCTTGCACTCTTCTTGTGTTTAACAATGACTTCTAGCAGGCAGTGAGGCTCATATTTACCCTCTTTCCCAATCCATTACAAAAAGGGGGAATATTATGTCCTATACTAGACTTCCTGTCTGAAATATTGAAGCAGGAGGTTGATTTTGCCCTTGAACTGTTACATGGAGAGTACAGTCTTGTGGTTTTCTGCGGATTTATCCCTGACAACACCTATTTTCAGTGTTGCTTCCCACAAGGAAACGTTCAATTGTCATCGCGTTGGATAATGTCTAGCTTCGTGACTCAAGATCCTTACATTACCCCAATGCGACACTTATGCATCACTTGTGTAGTGCAAATGTGCAGTCTACTATTGATATCAGTGCACACTATTTTGCCAGTTTGTTTTTTTTTTTCCATGTAGTTTGATAGTGATTTGATAAGATGGGCTGAGTAGTGGGGAAAAAAACAACTATCAACATTCTTTGTTGAACCTGAGCTCTACAGTGAACATGAAGTTTATGTGAATATTTGTGAAAATTGCAAAAGGATGTACCGCCATCATGACGACACGCACTTGTACATTTTCAGGAAAACAGTTCAACATTTTATTATCAGTCATCAATTTTCCAGCATATCACGCACAGGGTAAACAACTTTGTAACCTTGGTGACAGAAAAAGAAGCGAAGCGTTACATTTTCTCCCCTTGGATTCACAGGATATTCGAAAAAATCCAGAAGCTGAAAGATTTGAACACTTTGCTTATAATATCATTTGATCACTGCCAGCTCACATTTCACAAACAGATCACATGCATGGTAAAATGTTAGCCATGGCTTACTTCTTGATGATTACACAGATCAAACAGAGGCTTGATCCGAGTCAATGAACTGTATCTCATTTAGCTGTAGTTAACATTTGGAATTAGTCAAAATGTTTGTCTGGTTTACACCAGTTGCAATGGAAGATCTAAAAAGTTTTGTCAACTGTACCTTATCTTTTATGGTCCACAAAACTATCACACAATAGTCATTTCACGGCCACTGAAGACAAGGACATTGTGACACAATTCCACTGACAGATTGTTACAACAAGTTTCTGTAAACTGTCAGGTCACATGTCATTAGGGGGATTCACACGAACACAAATTAGGGGTTCACAAATCTCAAGCATCGCAATCACAAGCTCGAGTTTTTTGGCCCATGTGGACACAAATTAGCGCGATGAGCAGTGTGATGCTAAACCTAAGAAATCTTGCACTTATTTCTGAATTAGTGCGCTAATTTGCCTCGTGGTGACTAGTGAACGCTTGACCAAATACAAGTAAGCTCAAAATTTTATATCCCATCATTCAAAGCGCACATCACAACAGCGTGCACACCACACCACTGTGATGGCGCAAGAACAATAGATTTATCAATTTATCGATCGGCAACTAGCGGGCTATTTTTGTCCCTGTGAACGCTGGCAAAAATCTCAAAATTCAGAGCCCGATCGTTATCCCCCTATTTCTGAGCGTGTGAACTCTGGCTTACAAATATCACAAGCTGATTTTTGTTCAAGATGAGGGGAAAAAGATTAAAAAGAACCAATTGAGTGACCTCACCTTGTTGAAGAGTGTCATGACGTACGTCATGATTTCTGCATCTTGTCCCTCGTCCTTCAACAGTTCCATGAGATTGAACCATTGCTGCTTCCCTGAAAGGCAGAGAAGTTGTTAAACATATCATCAAACTTCATATGGATGCATACATTTATACAAACATCTATTCGTGAATATGCCTCAATATTGGACATGAATTCAAACTGAGCTTCGTCAAACATACCAAAATTTATATGGATACATATGTTCATACAAACATCTATTCATGATTGTATGCCTCAATATCGCACATGAATTCAAACTAACAGTTTTGTTAAACATATCAAAATTTAAATGGATACATATATTCATACAAACATCTATTCATGAATATGCCTCAATATCAGCCACGAATTCAAACTAACAGTTTTCATTTTCATTTTTCTGTGCATGTCAATACACATAAAGCATGGCAGCACAAACTATTATGTTCATGAATAACATGACTTTAATTGCATTATATTGAAAGAGAGAAAATTAAAACTTGTGTGTTTGCCATTTTTTTTCTTTTAAACCAAGTGACAATATAAGTAACAATATATCAATTCTATGACATGATCTTTACTTGAGTTTTTTTTTTTCAACAGTCTACATTCACTTGCACTCGGGATGGACTTTGTCAAAACAGATTCTTTTACTGAAATATAACATGCTATAACATTATAACAAATTGCAAAAATTCTACATTAACAAGTAAAGAAAAAACACACACACAATGCTAGAACTTATGGCAACCATACAAAATACATGAATGTAAAATAATGAATTGTCATAATATTTACAATTTAATGTTCCTTTGTGATAGTACGGTAATGTAAATTTCAAAGTGCTGAACAAATACTGCTATTAAAATCTTACAAAACTCACAGCAGAATTGATATCAGTAGACATTTTTACAAACCAACTTTGAGTGAAAGACAGGTTTATGATCAACAACTCAGAAAGTGATAAACTGGGGTGGGGGTGGGGGAAGTCAAATGTTTGACCCCTCTTTCGACTGTATATGACTTTTGATTATACACCTCAACAGCATATCTCCAGAGTAACCACAGAGAGACATGAGCAAACTATGATTATGATTTCCCTGGGTCACATCCACTTAATCTTAAAGGGATTGTATAGCTTTGGTTGAGACCTAACTTCAGGTTTCTAGCATGTTGGGGCAATATGAGAAACCTCCTATGAAATATGAAAGATCATGTAATTCCAAGAGGAATTCAGCATTATTTGATGATAACTGGCTTTGAAATGGCTGAGATACCCAAAACAGAGTAATCCTAATAAAAGGTGGGACCCAACTTTCATTACGATCACTTTATTTTACTTTGTGTTTGGATGTCTCAGCAATTCCAAAACTGATTTCCATCAAATAAACTTGGAATTTGTCTTAGAATGGTATGCTCTGTTCTATTTCACAAGTGGTTTCTTGGTATCTCGCAAAAAGTTGCAAGCCCAATCCTCGCCTCCACCAATACTGTACCATCCCTTTAAACTTCCTTCAAAAAAATAAAAAAGAGCTGTGTGGCTCAAATTGCTCTACACAACCTGCTATCTAATAAATAATGAAATAATACTCCTCACTTTTCTTCTCCAGTTTTTTTTTTTTTAATTGGCACAATCATCACAGACAGACACCTGTTGAAAATAATGGATTAGACAATGTGATCACAAATTGATCTGGAGACACAAGACAGTCGCGGAGCAACTGAAATCAAGGAAATGATACATTTGTCAAATTGCCAATGAACACACAGGTCTGCCAAGTTAAAATGAGATCTTGTTGTGACTGCAATGAAGCACAAAAATTAGGCTAATTGGCTGGAATTAATTAAGTTGCTCACAGAGTGACACCTATTAAAAGTCCCTGTATAGTACAGGATTAAGGCCAACTGCTATTTTTTTTTTCTCTCTCTCTCTTTATGAAAGGAAAAGTATCAGTATCTATTTCTTCTTTAACCTGTTGAGGACAGACTGATTTTGCTACAACATACATTTCCCATAGACACCTGGCCGGGCTTCCTCGGGACTCATCCTCAACGGGTTAATAGAAGTGATTTGTACAATCAAAAGCGTACATTTTATCATGTTCTGTAATTTTCTAATATTAGAAAACACGTCTTAACCCGTTGAGGATGGTTTGATTTTGCTACAACACGCATTTCCCACGGACGCTTGCCCAAGTATACTCGGGACTCGTCCTCAACGGGTTAAGGGGATTTTCTTTGAATTTCTAGTCACCACAAGCAGGTAGGAAACAATCCCCCAATCTATACCTCTGCAAAAAAAAAAAGGGGGGGGGGGAGGGAGGGGAGGGGATGAAAGCAGCATCCTCAAAGAAAAAGTCAGTCTCATGTTTCTCAATGGAGTGTCAGCTGGCAGTACATAGAGGAAGCTTTCTTGGCAACGTCAAGTTTGTTTTGATGGAGTGAAACTTTTATATGTGCTTGTTGGTTCGGGCCAACTGTTTAAGTGCCACCAAACAGGCTCCACAACTGCCTTGAGAGACTTAACCTGAAGGTCTCCTTGCAGACGGCTGTCTGTAAGACCTCATCTCGTACTGAAATCATTATACAAAATATTCATAACAACTCATTTTAAAGGACATCCAAAATATTTCTGCATCCATGTTTCCCCGGGAATCAAGCCTCCTTCTCTAACATCTAAAATGCCTCTGATAAATTTGAAATTATTGACAAATACTGTAGAACCAGAAATATTCGCGGCATGAAACTTTCGAGAATTGGAGCTGATGGCCTTTTTCGCAGCATGAAATTTTCGCAACTTGCTGCTGGCATTTAATGCTGAATGTGTCGGCGAAACCTTTCAAGTGCATGTTCCTTTCGCAAATCCTTGCTCCTTACAAAATTTGTGAAAATTTCATGCACATGAACATTTCTGTTTTTTAAAAATGAATGGGTAAAATCATTTTTTATTTTTGATATTTCAAGGACTTCTGTCATGACAGTATGGGCTTTAACTGAGTAATGTAAGTGAATTTTAAGGATGCTCAAAAGGGGGAAATTTACAGGTGAGCTATTCAGTTTCCTGCATTCTCTCCAGATTTACAACCACTCAGCCAAAAGCAAACCGGAGAAGCAGAGAGGGGTATATCAAAGGAACAGGAAACTGGGGATTGTAAGACGCAAAGCAGGAATAAACTTTAAGCACGGTTTGTTCTCCGTTATTCACTTTGCTTCATTTACTCACATCATGTCCCTTCACGGAGAGCGGAAGTGGGAGCGGAGAAGGGGGTAGAGTGGAAGGGGAGGGGACGGGCACACAATTAACAGTACCCTGGTACATGTATTCAAATTCGACCCACAAAATGTCATCTTATCGTACGCTCATGTTAAAGGCTTCAGGACTCTATTCTTCTCAACACCTCATTGCTTAGGCCCTACTACGTATCCATTTTTTGATGACCACGTATTGACCCTCGACATCGCATGAACAGGTAGTCGTCGAATTTGACTTGGCCGTACTTACCGTTTTCGCAGTGGACCTCTTTGATCGCCTGAAGCAGCAGCTGGGCGTTGGTTTCTGAGTATTCCACGAAGACAAGGAGAAGCTTCAGAGATGACTTCGTGACCAGGCGGTGCTGTTTTAGAAATATATCAAAATACATCAAAGAAACTTATTTTTCTAACTCATTTGTTCTTCCTGCATGAGTGCATGAGTTGCAATATACTCATGATCATTTGGAAAACACACAGAAGCAACACAAATACCAAACCAGGAAGAATGGGAGCTAAATCTCACTTAAGGATCGTTTCAAATGTACTTTAATAACCTCCTTTTGTTTTGAAATGAGATGGAATTTTGAGATTTAATTAAATGAAAATAAAGGGCAACCATTTTTTTTGTAATGCGGATAATGACTTTTCTTTTACCAAATATCATCAACAAATCTACTATCACAGCTCACTAACAAGGTTCAGCAAGTCAGGTAGATTATTAATACATTCTATTTTTGTGTGTAAATGTACAAGTATGTGAGTAGATACATGCTGCGTTTAAGCCACTATTGGCTGGAATCTAATGAACCATGTAACAAATCTATGTGCATTGGCATTTACGGAAGACATGGAGTTAACATAACGGCACATGTATCGTATGCCAACGACTCTGTGATGGAATGAATGACACAGTGGTTCATATCACACTCAGTCCCATTCAGTCAATCTTCAGAGTTAAAATGCAGACAAATTGCGACACATGTCTGAAAACGTGAATCACACAGAACTGGCACGAATACACTCAAAGACACAAATCTTTCTCACTCACAGCATTCAGTCAATACTCTCTCTAGAATGAACAGCAGGGGGAAAGTTGTATTAAAAAAAGAAAAGAAAACGGCAGGCAAGGCCGCTCACTTCCTCTCAGTGCCCTGGGGACTCTCAACCTATGGCCATTGGACCTCTATTATAGGGATTACAATTTTCAACAACTTCTCGACAAAAGACGGCATTTGGCCACAGCACAGCATCTGTCGTTTATACAGCACCATGAATTAACTTTAATATGAGATTGGTGAATCAGGATCGGTACATAACTCCTGGTTGTTTCTCATTGTATCAAAACCTAGGCGACATCTACAGCAGGTCTGTTCAAACACATCTGAAATTAATGTTCTTTTTTTTTTACCATGATGCAATCAATGACACTAGATCCCAATCACTTGGGTGCCTGGGGGTTACACTCTGATCATTTTTAAGGCATATATGCAGTTTGGGATAGAGATTTAAAGTACTTTGCTTGCAGGTGGATTTCCTCTTTTGAGGCCATGATGTCTAAACAATGGCAAATGAAATCAATTTTTGCAACACTATCCAAAAACTGAGAACTCCTGTGTGCGAATAGGCCTATAGCATGAGCAGTTCTTTATCCCCTTCTCTATCTCGAACAAAGATCACAATACCCTAATCAGTATCAGAACAATCACTATTAATGGACAATTAGAAACCAGTTAGTGATATAGAAACCAGTTACTGTAAAACATGATATATTCGCGGCACTAAATTTTCGCGAATTGGAGCCGAGGGCCTTTTTCGTGGCATGAAATTTTCGCGAATTGCCACTGGTGTTCAAAGCATATAGTGTAGATAAGAAATTTCGCGTGCATTTTAATTTCGCGAATCTTGGCGCTCGCGAAATTTGCGAAATTAAAACGCACGCGAACATTCCTTGTATTACAGTAGTGATATAGGATTTATTGTAGTGTAGGTTCAGGATTAGGAATAGGGCTAGGGTTAGGGTTAGGATATGGGTCTGGGTCAGGGTTAATTATGTTCAGGATTAGGATTAGGATCAGGGTTAAAGTTAGGGTCAGGGGAAGGGTCTGGGGTTAATTGTCCAGGGAGTAATTGTCCTAGAGCCGCCAGGTCATCTTACAACAGATGCAGTCAAAGGCCGCATCTCTCTGACCGCCCGCCCTCTCCTGAGGCATCCTTCAGCACCTGTGCAAACTGCTGACCTTCCACTTCCACTGTGCTCTTCTACTCTCTGTCTGAACTTTATGGCCAAACAACTTCCTCACTCAGAATGTACCGGTAAACACAAACCCCCATTTCAGACTTAAGGGCTCTCATTTATGGATAAACTGTATATGGCAATGTATGGATATGGAATGTTTTTTTGCGAGTCTGAAATGGCATATTACTGTAAAACAAGAAATTTTCATACTGATTTTGATTCTGCAAATTTTGCGAGAGCCAAGATACGTGAAATTAAAATGCACAGGAAAGTTCTTGTCTACACCATAATGCACTGGATGCCAGAGGCACTTTGCGAAAATTTCATGCCGCCACTATTTCTTGCTTTCCAGTATTCATTTGACATGTATTCATGTCTGAATGCTCTCGTATCCACCTATGTCGTATAAGTAGGCAGGGCTTTTTCACAAATTACCACAAATTCAATGCAATGGAAAAACACAACGTGGAAAGCCTGGCCACACAATGCTGAAAGCCCAACAGAAAGTTTGTATTGCAGAAAGAAAAGACTCATACATGTTCATGAGTGCCTCATGAAGTACTGTATACGCTATAATTTTCGCGTACATAAATTTTCGCGAATTGCCGCTGTCACACATTTTCGCGAGTGGTTAAATTCGCGATTGGGGGACCAGAGATAATATGAAGTGGCAAAGAAAGTGTGAATTTTCAACTTACTAGCAAATAAGAATGATACTAGTTATACACTGCATGAAAAAAACTTACCAAACTCTGCGAACTAGTAAGTTAGAATTCAACATTTTTGAAGTGGTTAAGTCCATCGCGCTAGATTTTTGACGAGTGGTCCCCTTGCGATAATGGATTGGCTCTCTACAGTATTCGTAAGTAGACGTGGACGTGCGTAAACAAGCTTAGCCAGTATGGTCTGTTCGGTAAGCCGTGACATGGTATACTAGTACTGAAATGTTCGTATCATCAATGCAAGGGATTCATTTTGGAAGGTAATATTTTCGCGTGTTGTTAATTTCGCGAATAGCTCCCGACTCGCGAAATTCGCGAAAATAAAACCCCCGCGAAATATATAGCGTATACAGTATGACAGTACGTGTGGTCTGATGCTGCCTTACAGTTATCATACACTGCATAATGGGATGTTGTGTCGGAATGGTCTCCTAATCAATACGTCTTACCCATATATCATATGAATATATGACAACTCTGTGTGTCTGAAAGTGCTACAACCCTCCAACACAACGTGCAGTCCACACCGTTAATATTGCTGAGTGACACTTTACACTGACCACGTGATTTTTCATTTCATTTCTTCATTTTTTATAAATTGACATTCACAGACAGGATCTTGCATATAAATGACACTAGTTTGTACATTATTCACTTCAATTTTTTTTTCTGCACTTACACACTTATTTCAGCATACTACCAGTATTGAAAAAGTCCACCAATTTTATATTGAGAGTGGCTATTCTACAAAAATGAATAAAACCTTTGTATAGGTTCCTACACAAAATGGTTCTTGACTGATAGCATCAAATACTCATGCTTACAAATTTGATACTACACATCCAATCAAATACTCTGTGCAAGGATTTGAAAAATAGACTCAATTTTAAAAAAAAAGACAGTTTGCATATTTTTCTCTATTTTTTATTGATCGATTTTCTTTTTTCTTTTTTTGATTGCTGATGAAGTAATAACTTGACAGGAAGGTTCAGTCTGGGGTAACTTTGTGAGTAAAAGAAAGTGTGGGGGAGGGGGGTGGGGCTGGATGATTGCTTGCTTGCTTGTGTTTCTAAACTTGGTGCACCTCCAGAGACTAAATAGGATGGGGAAACTCCTCAAGACGACTTTGACTCACCGCCGTCTGTCACGACAAATTACCCCTTCAAGTCTTTGTGGAAATGGGTTGGCGTTTCTTCAAGACGTTTCACTGCCCCGGCTATACATACAACTACATGCATGAATATGAGGCTCATGATAACGTAGTAACGCTCAAGCTCATGCGAGGCAATCTGTCAATTTTTCCCATTTCTACGAGTTGACTATTTGCAGACATTGCGATAGGACTCAAAATGACGTTAGAGGTGTGGTCTACTGAACTACAACATCACAGCATTTGTAAATATTACTTTATATACAACAATGACATCACACACAATTAATACTCAAAACTGACTTGATGTCACCTAATTGTTGCCATGGTTACTTCAATCGTTGCACATTTGTTAGTGTTGTAAGTCACACTTGTTCATGCAGTTGTTCCTTTAACTATTAAACAAAACCCCAATAAGGTGTTGGTCTTAATCTTCTCTGTAACCAACAACTGGTCCATGGCGTCTGTACAAAACTGTAGTAGACCTGTCTTTCCAAGATCACACTATTGGTCTTGGAACTTCAATGATATCAAACAGAAGAGACTGAAAGTATAGCCAGGGAAGATTTAAAGAATATTCATTCATATCTGCAGGCAAAATTGCAACTAAAAATAGGCATTTAGACCAAACTTGACCTGACATACACTCTTGACCTGACATACACATTATCCAAGGAAAGAAATGAATTATAAACTGAAAATAGTTCCTACACAGCTGTCAAAAGATACTTGACAAATCCATTGGAGAGTTTGGGGGGGGGGGGGGGTTCTTATCCTTTTATTCATTTTCGCCAGTCTACACAATCTTTAACATATGAGGATTGGTATAAGCATCAGAAAAAGAAAAATGTAATTTCTCTCTGCATATGATCACAATACCAAAATCAAAATCACTCTTGTACGCAAATGGATTATAGATTCACATCGCATGACTATGAGGAAAAATATATATAGTTTAAAAGATTACAAAAGCTAAGCGAAACTGGACTCTATGATCTGTTATGTCCATTATTGTTGGCATTTCATTAGGATAGAGTGTTCCACTATCATTTCAAGAAAACCATCCGGGTCATATGACTTTGACAAGTGCCTACAGTTGTTTGTGGGTTATTAAGAATTCTTTTTTTCTCTCAAAATATTTCTATCTGTCTGTCTCTTCTTATTTATCTCTTTCTGTGTTTATCCAATCTTCTTTAGGCAGGGCAGCCCTCTCAGTTTGCCAACTGGTCTACCAAGGGGCCCTGCATACATCTAACGACCACAGAGTATGCAACATTGCAAAGATAAATCCCCGAAATTGCATAAAAACTAGAAACATGATACATAGTACAACAATAACTATAAAAAGAGAGAAGATTCATTGGGTAAAATGATACACTGTGTAAATCAAATATCATTTACACACTGGAAACATAAGACACATTATGTGCATAACATTTACGAGTAAAGAAGTAAAATACCGATAGAATAAGTTAAACTAAAGAGGAGTTCTAAAATTGCACTTAAAGTTACATGCTTAGTCAGATGTTAATAATTCACATTTTCTATAAATAAGACTTAAACTTCACATTTTCTATAAACACGCCTACTAAAAGTTATGTCTGGAATTTTGTTTGATACACATTCCACAGCCCCTTTTATCAATCCAGAAAATTATGTGCTGCTCTTCCTGAATCAAAAAGTATGTGAGAAAAGTTTTAGCCAAGTAATTATCACAGTCACATGACAAGGAGTGCTATTTTGAGGACCCTATGGGAAGTTGCATGAATTCAAGTTTTGCTCACATTCTTGATGTTTGTCAGATTTCCCTTTAAAAAGTTTCCTCATCTCCTACTCTGCTTTAAGCAGTTAAATTCAAAAATAGCTAGCCCTTCAACTGTCCAAAGTTGGTACGCCCATTTTCTTGATTATGTACACAATGCCTGTTGTTGTTGTTGTTTTGTTTTGTAAATGATTTCGTTAATCAATTACCGTACTAACCCTACAATGACTATGACATCTTAACAAAGTGGTCACAGCTGTATTTAATACATCTTATTCCATGCTCCTCATTTTATAAGATATCAACTGCATATATGCCTAAAATTAGTAATTGCATATATGCCTAAAATTAGTTTGACATGCTACAGCAGGCAGCAGATATATAGTGAAAGTTATGTATTTTTGTCATAATCTGTCATTCTTAAAAGCATTTGGTCATGATTTTTTTTTAAATAACTTTACATATTCAGATATGATTTCCCACTGCAAAAGACAAAGAATATTGCACAACTCCAGCACACAAGTTTAAAGATACCCCTCAGGTACCTTAGTGAAAATATCAGCCTATTTTTGGAGTTCCACTTTTGCGCAGTCTTAAGGGCAGATTCTATGAAATAGGGCATCATTTTATATAGCACGATGACAACATACAAGTTCATTAATAGAAGCCTTCATTTCCAAACCAGATCTGGTTATTTTTAGTATACATGCTCTTTGACAGTTTGTACACCAGATCCCCTGTCATATGGCTGTTTGCAAAAATAATTCATAGATCCAAAAAATAATGCCTACTAAAATCTCCCGTTGACATTACTATACCGTCTGCTGAGAATGACAAGGGCATTAAGACGCCTCACACGTTATGGCTTTAGTGGAAACTTAACGCCCTTATCGTTCTCAATTGATAACACTGACTCCAGTACATAATTTCAATCTGGGAACAATAAGGCAGTCACATCCAAATGACAGACTCGACTCACAAACTTTTAGAATGCCATTTTAACATTGCTGGGTTGTTGTTGCTTTTTTAGAATTAAAAAAAAAACAACAACAACAAGGGCCCAGTTTAACGGTAAAATTGACTTTAAACACATAGGACATGGAATGTATTACAAACAACTGGACCAAAGTATGCCTGCACATGTAAATATACCTAAAGGAAGCAGATGTGGTATGTATTGCATCTACAGGAAAGTACCTCATTTTAGACACAACAGGTGAATTTCCAGTTTGAGCCAGTGCACTGCACAAACTCAGAGGCTGCCAACATTTCCACATAAAAATAAAGGAAAGATCTGGAGAGCAACCTGGGAGATACTTTTAATAGGCTCCACATGCATCTCAATGAGGAAAAATAGTTTCCACATAGGAGAGATTTTTGCATGCTTTTGTCAGGACAAGAAGAATGATCTAATTTGGTAATTTTTCAGGGGGCTTTCTGAAGAATTAGGGAGACTTGGCTAAGTGTAGAACTCTGACATATCTTATCTTGAAAGTGCTGTTAAAGAGGAAATCCACCCCCAAAATGAATAAATTCTAAAAGAAAGAGAGAAAATTCCCTACAGCATATATTCCCATAACAAAATATATCAGAGTTAACATTTGCTCTTTTTGTATTTTGAGTGGTTTAAAGTTTTATACCATACTGCCGAAATGTGAGATTTTTGTCATTTCTAAAAATGAAATGAATATGAAATTGTGAGAGCAAGACATCATCAACTTGCTGATTTAAATATTCATAACGACTGGTCAATAAGTGTTTTCCAAAAAAAATTCTGAAATTTCAAAATGTTGTAACTTCCTTATTTCTTATGAAATCTTGATCATATTTGCACTGTTCTGCAGGTTTTTTTTTTCTTTGTTATGTAATTGATAAAATTTTGGAGAGGGTTTCTTCTTTAAGACATTCTACAGAGCCATGAAATTAGGAAATAACGGACAACTTCTCCAGCCATTTAGTGCACTGAAAAACCAGAAACTTTCAAATGCATGAAACTTTCCCAAATTTTGGAAGGGGTCAAGATTTGTGAAAGTAAAATGCATGCCACAGTTCATGTCTACACAATACATTGGATGTATGTGGCAATTCGCGATCGTTTCATGCCATGATTTAATGTTTCTGGTTTTTGATATACTATGCATCATTTCACATGATCTCAGCACTGCCTTGATGTTGAACAGTGGAAGAATGTTCCTGATCATATCACACTTGAACTGTTTCACACTCTATCTGTTGTTCAACTCTTGATAAAATGATGACATAAGACTACAACCAGTCACTGCCACACTACATCAACTCTGCACCCCCCCCCCCCCCTCATCTTGGCAGAGCTACACAGCAGATACATGTACATGAAACTAAAAGTGCTCTGACTCACTGCAAGATGAATGGCACAGTACTGTGACTCTCCTCATGAGAATGAACGTAAGCTACTCCATTGTAAAGCTCCATGTTACTCCCTAACTATGGGGAATCCGATCCAGTGGTGAGCAAGATGGTTACACATCCAAATCTCAGAGCACATAAAAGATTATAACAAAATAATAACAAATCTAATGCTTAGATTATCATTACATAATCTCTAGTATCACAAGCTTTTCTCTGAAAACGTGTGAATCTTGTCTTTTCCAATACAAAAAAAAAAAACTTTTAAAAAGCCGAGTTCCTAGATATGGCTGTCCTATCATTAGCACCATTATACTTAATCATGCTGATATTATATCTTTATCTGTCACCTTAAAATGACACAGAACATTTTCATCTATTTCAAATTTTACTCCATCAAAAACAATCACAAAAGTGCTTGAAAGAAGAATAATCATCAATAATACCATCACTTTTATGATAATCATGATCACTGTGCAAGAGATGAGGCATAAATCTAAGCTCTATTATTTTCTAGTTTCCTCAAGGCAAACTGTTGATTGATGCCAAGGTCTGAACCAATCAATATACTATGGACAAGATGACAAACTGCTGTATGGTGTATCAAAGGACACGTTATGAGTAATCTCTCATTTCCATGTGAAAGCATGCAAACATTCAGTAAATTCAGCAGAAAAAAACAAACAAACATTCAGTAAATTCAGCAGAAAAAAAAACAAACAAACATTATTGCAAAATAGGCAGGTGAGACTTCACACTATCTGCTTACTAAAGCAACGGTGCATTTGTAGTGCACTACTGGCAGCAACCATCAAGCATTAGCTGTAGAGAAGCACCCTTAGTAAATTGGCACTGAATCGCATACTGTAAAACATGATATATTCGCGGCATGAATTGTTCGCGAATTGGAGCCGACGGCCTTATTTGCGAACTGCTACTAGCATTCAATGCATGTAATGTAGACAAGGACTTTCGCGTGCATTTTAATTTCGCGAATCTTGGCGCTCGCGAAATTCGCGAAAGTAAAATGCACGCGAAAATTCCGAGGTGCCAGTGCCAGCACCCTCAGTAGATGATTGATGGTCTAGGAACACCCTTCACAGATCAATGGTGGCCTCAGAACACCTTCAGTAGATTGGAGGTTTACAGATGGTACCACACATAATGTTTCTGTGGCCATCCAAAAAACAATTCATTGTCTTCTTTGTTCCGTTACAGTAGCCCTCAATCCAGGAACATACAGGTCCTTTCATGGCCAGTCAAATTTCTATTGGTACAGAAGATATTTAATCCGATTACATTATGATGATCATCCATGGACTGTTGACCTTAAATACCACTATTGAGATCACATCAGAGATCTACCCTACTCTAACTCCTTCTATTGCTCACTAGGGACATCCTGGTCCAACTGTTTTAATCTACCTGAACTACTCGAGCAGATCTTTCATGTTTGCCATCATCATAATTTGACTGATTCCATTGATGTACGGGGTGGGGAAAAAAATTCTACCTGGTACTTTAAATTTTGAACCATGCTGTAGACTCAAGACCCATGGCAACACATATATGGCGAGACCAATCCACATAGACATACAGCGTAGTATCTCCTACACTTTTCAGGATGTGTAGCTTCGGTTTGTTTGACGAGGAAACGCACAGGTACTGCTTAACTGATTATTTCCTTCCACAAATTACGTGAACCTGTAGTCCACCACTACCCCTGATAACAACCAGAGTCCCCTGGCTGCTTGACTCCTTGTTTTGACCTCATACAGTCTATTTACGTGGAGGGCATAGTGGATATTAAATGACTATATCAGGATTTATCATTCTGATCAATTCAGGCTGAAATGTTCCACCTAGAAGATTCAGCCATTCCGACAGAAATTACTCTTTTGTTGAATTTCAACAGCATGTGACAGCCCAACAGTTTTTCAGCAGTCTGGTTCCATTTATTTTTCTCTCAACAAAGCTTGACATCAGTAAGAATGAAAAGACTGAGAATGTTTGTAATGATCAATATGTTCATAATACCATTCCAGAGGACAAGGACACTATCTTTATTCAGGAGTCATTTTCCACATCAAATGATATCAGTGATGGAATTACTCCTTTTTGACCTAATTAACAGGGGAAAGATATTCTATGAGTTCAATCTCAAGTTCAAATATCCCATCATAATCATATCATCTAGTTGGAAAGGTGCTTTATAAAGGATTGCTTCTTGCTTGATTTGCTAACAATGTCTTTACTCATATTTATTTGCCCTCTTATTCAAAACAATGGCTTCAGGAGGCGACTATTTTTTAACCTAAAGTAAAATTTTGCGAGCGATAAGTTAGGAAGGAAACAGTGATATTTCTCAATAAAGACAATTCTTCAAGGCTCTAAACTTTGAATTAATTCAATTGAAATGATCACAGTGGTTGTCCTAAATTTCTTAGGCTTTTTTCCCCTAACTTTTTCCCTCTCACTCCCCTTACACACATACCCTTGCCGGAAGACACATCAATATTCCATAACGCCAGATTAGGACTAAAAAAACTGACTGAAACCTGCACACCACTTCCTGTTATGTTGAATGCAGCAAAACAGAGCCCACTTTTACCCCCTCTCAACCCTACATCATCTGGCGATGACAACATAATACCAACTGTCCCTCCCGGTTTTGCACACTGTCAGGTGCCATTTCGAGAGCTGTCAATTTGTGCGGGTGGCAAGCCACTCAGCACAACCTGACACCACATGTCCTGCTACGACTACTACAGTCGCAAGTGCTTAACTCATCCAATCCCGGGGTGATTCTGTTGCTAAAATTATCGTGTGATGTTCGTTATTCCACAGGATAATTCGTTCGAAAGTGATGTAAGGTTCATTTATCCTGAAGGTTTGTTAATCCCAAAATTGAAATAATAATTCTTACATGAATCTCAACAGCTTCTGAAAGATAAGATTGGTCCAGGTGAGGACAGCTTGACCTAAGAAAAGTATGATAACCTGCAAACTGGAACTTAGAAGTGGGAGCTACTTCTCAACTGGATATTAGGGAGTTTTAGATTTTGACGCGCGGACGTTTGAGCCGACGCTTGCACTGGACGTTCTCCTCTCCCTGCGTCGTGTGGAAAAGTAGCTTTAGATTACGCTGGGACGCAACGTATAAAAAATAAAATCGCGCCCCCATATGATCAGTGCATGAAGAAGCTCTCTACGTTGCAAACTGTGCAGATGTGAAAATAGCCCAGTACGCGTAGTGAAAAACTCAGGCGACGCAAGCTAAAATTAGATTGACTTTATGCGCACTACTGCGTACGCTCAGAACATGTTTTTTTCCTTTGAACGTCCGCGCGTCTAAAATCTAAAGCTCCCTAATGAGGTCAACCGAAGAACCCAGATAACCCGAAGAGTTATGAACTCCCCCTGAATCCTACTAGACCCTGCCACGCTGATATTGACACAGTGTCTGGTCACTTGGATGCTGTTGTTCTGGCAATTGGACACCTTCCTCAGATCTGGCTTCAGAGGACTACATTGAATTATGTGACAAGGAGAAAACAGTAAGGGGTGGAGAGAGGAGACAAGATACTACGCTAGTGAGAAAGAGTGAGAAGAAAGGGTAGAAGGTCCATTCTTACTCTGACAAGTTACAGAGATTTGAATTGGAAATAAAATGATGATTTCTTTCTTATTTTGTCTTTTTTCCCTCAGACTGGAGAAGCATAAAATGAACTTGCAAAACTAGCACATGCATGTGACTTCCTGAATATGTCCTTGGGTGCAGACAGAGTATGTGGCTTGCCGGATGAATTGGAAGATGATAGACCATTTTTACTTTGAAGATCATGTATGCCATACATTTAGTGCCTTTAGATAGAGAATCCCAATCATGACCTGGGTACACACAAACCTGGGCAAGGGAGGAAAAAGGAGAGAAAGTTAAGGTTGGGGTTGGGGTGCCAGAGAAGGGAGAGAGAGGGGGTAGACAAGGGGGAGAGAGATGCTCATCTGGGCTAGGGCCAGCAAAAAGAAAATGAATGACATCCTTCACTTGAGGATAGATCCATTGAATTAGGAGGGGGACTGAGGGGGATTAGCTGGAGGCAAGAGGGAGGTATGAGGGAGGAGACAGGAGGACCTGAGTCCTGGAGAGGTCATCGCATGGCTTGTGGTGTGACTTGGCAAGAACTGGACGGAGGCGACAGATCCCTCGGAACTAAAAGCTACACCATGTAGGACATCACGGTCGTGCACACAAGTTTGAACTAACACTGCTGATGAGCTTGGCTATGATCTCATGTTGAAATATTCCACTCCGGGACGAGGAGAGAATGAATTGAAAGAAGCGAAGACAGACAGAGAAAGGGAGGGAGAATGGAATGATGGATGAAGACAGATATTGGCACGGTAAACAAAATTTGATGAACGTTTTCAAAAGAGACAGGACTATGCCATAATATCCATATTGAATACTGCTTCAAACTGCTTTTCTACCACTGGGTATTATTATGAGCAATATTTCTTCATACGGGCGAAAAGTTTTATCACTCGAAAACAGGCCATGACTCACAACAAATGTGCATTCTAACACATTACAAACCTATTCATAGCAGTGCTGTCATAGCAGTTTTAGCAGTGCTGCTAAATCATTGCATAAAAATTAGTAAATAATCATCAAATGAACAAATACAAATTATATGACTCAAGTTGTAGGATGCATTACTCTACATACATATTTTCAATTGAACATGCAATTTCTGTCAAGAAAAAAACATCATTAAGTCACAGACATTATTGGAAAGAATGCACCCAAACTATATTCAATATAAGGAATATTATACTGATGAGTGTCAAAAAGATGCATCATGAAGTAAAATCAAATATTGCACAGTCTACTTGTACTTCTCTTCTTCAGTATCTATGGATATAGCATCCACCATTTGAACAAAATATATGAAATCATGTAGTCGGCAGAACCAGCAATATATGAGGCACCAAATTTCTGCAAGATCAAAATTCACTCTACACTGAAATCCCTCGCTGGAATCAATATTGCCTGGCCCCCGGGGGAAGACTTTTAAGGCATAATAATGTCCTACTCTCATTTTCATGTAGCATCCTGAACGAGCAAGTCATGAGGAAGCAAATCACTGTTTACCGCTTCAAATATGGAGCACAATTTTCATCTGTCCCACGACTGCTGTCGATCTAATTTGGTCTTATCATACATATACAGTAATACCGAGCATGTGAATTAATAAACAGGGCTAGGAACGCATGTGCCATAACATCAAGTACAATCTGTATATCAGAGATCACTGGCAAAATATTTTCAGCGATGTTTTCTCGTTTCAACTCTCTTCAATATCCCATTTCCATCAAGCCACCATTATTTCAAGCACAGGCTTATGATGTGCAGTCTACTGCATTTTTCCCTTCATGAATATTCCTTGTATTTGACATCGATTAGTTGCCATTGGTATCAAATTGCACAATCTGTTTACCACTCAGCATTGTGTTCTGTTGTCAGTAATGTTGAAAAATAATTATCAATGACAGTATTTTGTGATGGAATGCTGAAAAATGCAGATATAAAACCAAACCAAAACAAAACAAAACAAACCAGACTTGCAAATGCTTTGCACACTACAGAAACATTGCAAATTAATCCAACGTATTCTACCAAACTTGGACATTAGCCTTTTTCCAGTCAGCTTATCACATACAATGTACCACAGAAGAAGGATATTTTCCTGGGATGTTTTTGTGTCCTGTCATGAATGGATAACCTCAAATGTATTCACATCTAATCAGGAGGTTAACCTGGCTCATTAGAACCTGGCTCGGAAGAAAGTATCTTCTGAGGCACTCAGTCACAGAAGGACATGGGTTCAAAGCCCCTGTAGCACCTGCTGTAGTCAGTGTCTTCTCCGAGGATCCCTTCTCCTTTGATCACAAGGACAATCTCTCTCAAAGAAATAATTAGGACTCATCTAGTTTTCTGATGCAGAATTACATTGTAGGCAATGATCTTGTGAAGACAGGAATTATGTTGAGGCCAAGAATCTGCAACACTTCTCACAGGGAAAGTGATCTAGATTTGTAATAGAGGCACAACCAAAGTTCCAAAAGCAGCAATACCCACACAGACACAGACACAGACACACTGGTACACACACACACAAACACACACACCCACACACAAACACAAACACAACCCACAATCCTTCCCATATCTTGAGGACTGATGGAGATATTCAAACCTGAAGAATTATCTTGAAATTGCAAATATCTCATTTCCTTTCCAGTACAGCTGCAGCATTTTTTTGAGAAACTGTCAGCCAAAGACCAAAGATGAATGATTT
Source organism: Diadema antillarum (assembly GCF_040938485.1). Classification (NCBI taxonomy): domain Eukaryota; kingdom Metazoa; phylum Echinodermata; class Echinoidea; order Diadematoida; family Diadematidae; genus Diadema; species Diadema antillarum. Next base: position 1,268,092 of record NW_027272188.1, on the reverse strand, counting down.
CATGACAATAACACAAATATCAAAAATTTGTGCATTACATTCATTATATTTGTCTTCTCTAATCAATGAAGCAAACATTACATCAATAACGACTACAGACAAGACATTTATCCATTAACTTCTGCTGACAACACTGATCACATCCAACAAATGTAACAAAAAAAATACAATCTAAATTGCCCTATAACAAATTGTTCATTTTCTGAGTGTACTGAATTCAATGAGCCTCACAGAAAATCATTTTGAAGCATTTTACGAACCGACAGGTACGATAAAAGCATCTTGGCTTATGGATGCTAAAGGGATTGGGGCTTGCGGATGCTAAATTAAACAGAACAGCAGGAAAATGAGCTGATGGATCAAGGATGACTGACCGAAACTTAGTGGCAGGTCAAATTAGAAGAGGGGTGGAGCATGCACATCATGCAAAGCAAAGATAACAGGATGATTTTTTTTTTTTTTTTTTGCGAAAAAAAGCAAGAAATCTGCTTACCTGTGAATCCAAAAGGGAATAGAGCCATTGGATCGTCTTGTTGTGCTCGATGACTCCGTTCATCCCGTCCATGTAGAGCATGATCTGACCAATGGCTGGGAAAACAAGACACCATAATAATGATAATAATAATAATAATAATAATAATGATAATGATAATAATAATAATGATAATAATAATGATAATAATAATAATGATAATAATAATAATAATGATAATAATGATAATAATAATAATACTAATACTAATAATAATAATAATAATAATAATAATAATAATAATAATAATAATAATGATAATAATAATAATGATAATAATAATAATAATAATGATAATAATAATAATCATAATAATAATAATAATAATAATAATAATAATAATAATAATAATAATTATGATAATAATAAACATATCTTTTTTTATTTTGATATGATCATATACAAAACAGATCAAAGTCTCCACGAACCAATACAACCCAAAAGTGGTAATTCAACATTTACAGGACCAGTTTGTGGTCACTGCCTTTTGTTCTTATGATTTAAGTTTCCATCTCAGATAGTGCTGGCTGAATGTAAAATATGAGTTAGTATTTAAATAAATAAATATCATAAAATAATAAAATACATATTTCAATGCAAATTGATTTATGGATCTTTCTTTTTTAATTTTTGATTAACTGTGCTAAGTGCTTTGGATAGTCAAGAAAATTGGCCAAAGTTGCTTTTCAATTCGAAAGCAAAGAACACAATTCAGAAGAAGCCATGGGGGATGGGGATGGGAGGTGGGGTGGCTCTGTAGCATCCTGCACAAAAGGAGGCAAAATGCACATTTGCTTCTTTCTTTCTTTCTTTGTTTTTGTTTTTGTTTTTTGTTTTGTTTTGTTTTGTTTTTGTTTTGTTTTTTTGTTTTGTTTTGTTTTCTTTTGTTTTTGTTTTTTGTTTGTTTGTTTGTTTGTTTTTTTTTTTGGGGGGGGGGGGTTGTCTTACCTCTGAGTATGTAGTTCTGATAGTTCTGGTCGGCATCCATGCCAAGCTGGATGAGGCAGTCCAGGCCATCAGAGCTGACAAACTCATGCACCAAGTCCTTGTCATCCTGGAAAAAAAAATCCACAACAAAGAGGAATATAATTGATAAAGACTCCATCAGTTTACAGCATTCCTGTGTCACTTTCTTTCTCTTGCTCTCTCACCTATCATATATGCAATATGGCTGTTTCATTTCAGTTCATGAAAGCCACAAAATTTTTAAAGTACTTAACATGATTACAGTATCATTCTATTCATCCTATCATGATCCACTTCCCTATTGACCGATTCGGGTTCGTTGAGGGCAGCAGACATTTCATGACACTGGGCGCAGCCATAGTGGGTGTCTCAGCCGACCCCCCCTGCTCTCCCCCACCCCGGGCAACATGTTTATCACGCACTTGTAACAAAGGTTCGCGCAATAAGCAAGCATTCGCGCACTCAGTACGAGACGCCCATTGGCTAAAGCAGTTTTTCATTCTGCGCGTGTGCTAATGTAAGGAGAGGGGTGGGGAGTGGGAAGGGGGGGTCGGCTGAGACACCGAGTAATGGCGCTGCCCATGCCAAAAGTACACATAGCGTGTCACAGAATCGGTCAATACCATAGTCCAGATATTCTGTCCCAGCAATGTGAAACAAGCTTGTGAAACACATTACATGCTTAAAGAATAATCATCACAATGTCTAAATCTGATCCACTGGTTGTAATATTAGAATCATTCAGTAGCAAGGAGGAACATACATACATAATAAAACATCTTGTTTCTTACCTCAGTAGAGATCTTCTTACTCATAATATTCTGGGTGTTTGCTTTTTTGTGTGTCTCTTTCAGAGTATTGTGTAGACATTCATGTTGCTTTATATGGTGTTCTGTGTACACAATGCAACTTTTGAAACATTACTTGCAAATATCATGAGCTTTCTTATGCCCACTATCCATGGATGTGGTTTGATCTTTAAAACAGGGAAATACAAACCACACTATATTGTATAGAACACTTTAACTGCCAACCTGTGACCCTTTCAAACCCGCTGTGGTATTTCATCATATTTTGTTTTTACCAAAGGACAGAATCACACCTTGCATCTCACTGAAAACATTAAAAGTGCAAGGTAACGCCCTAAATGCTCACTTCAATGTGCATGTGCTGAGACTTACATTTAGTTGTTCTGTTTACACTCGTTTTTGCCAAAGTGGGCTAGCCCCACCGATAGTACGGTACTATCTGGCCCTGCAAAATAGCAGGAGTTAGCACCGCAATTGCGGTGCCAAGCAAGTGAGTGTAAACAGAACGAAAAAAATAATCCTGGGCCAAGCGACGGAGACGAAGTCCGACCCTCACTGACCAATCAGAAACGAGGTAATCAAGTGCTGCCGGTGCGTGCGTGTACGTGTACAGTGCACAGCGTAATTATGAATATTTATGTGGTTTGGAAAGTCCGGGGCTAAGAAATACGAGTGTAAAAAGGTCAGTTTTCTCCTTAGCCCCGGACAAGAGATAGTACGGGACTAATTGGCCAGTGTAAAAAGCTGAAAAAATTGGTACGGGACTAACGATAGTCCTGGGTCAGAGAAGTCCAGGGTTAAGAAACACAAGTGTAAAAAGCCCTCTAGTTTCCCCAAGTGTATATTCAGCATTATTATCTGAAGTAGTCCCATGCACCCATATATATAACTGTGATTCAATGTGAAATTGATGTTTCATGCTCATTGACCTGAAAAGAACCTCAAGTGTCAACACTGCAAAGAACCTGCTATATGTGCACAGCCGTTCAAATAAAGCAAAGTTCATTGTAAGAAGTAGCTGTTTCAGGCTGTCAACAGTATATTTGATTAATGGTGTATACACATATTTTTTAAAGGTCACATTTCTGGCAGTAAAGAAGCAAAGCAAATTTAAACAACTTTCTCCTACTGAGCAGAAGAAAGAAATCTGTGAAAACGTTAGCTAAACTAAACATGGTCTAGTCTTGATTCTAGTCATTGTGACTACATGTAAGGGCTTTTTACACTTGTAAATTTTTGCTTAGCCCCGGACCAACGGTGGGGCTAAGGGGGGGCCTTAGCCCCACCGTTGGTACGGGACTATCCTTAGCCCACTTTCTGTTTACACTCGTTTTTGCCAAAGTGGGCTAGCCCCACCGATAGTACGGTACTATCTGGCCCTGCAAAATAGCAGGGGTTAGCACCGCAATTGCGGTGCTAGCACCGCAATTGTGGTGCCAAGCAAGTGAGTGTAAACAGAACGAAAAAATAATCCGGGGCTAAGCGACGGAGACGAAGTCCGACCTCCACTGACCAATCAGAAACGAGGTAATCAAGTGCTGCCGGTGCGTGCGTGTACATGTACAGTGCACAGCGTAATCATGAATATTCATGTGGTTTGGAAAGTCCGGGGCTAAGAAATACGAGTGTAAAAAGGTCAGTTTTCTCCTTAGCCCCGGACAAGAGATAGTACGGGACTAATTGGCCAGTGTAAAAAGCTGAAAAAATTGGTACGGGACTAACGATAGTCCTGGGTCAGAGAAAGTCCGGGGTTAAGAAACACAAGTGTAAAAAGCCCTGTATATTCCTAGAAAGTCTCTAAAGCCCTTTTTACACTTGTGTTTCTTAACCCCAGACTTTCTCTGACCCAGGACTATCGCTAGTCCTGTACCAATTTTTTCAGCTTTTTACACTGGCCAATTAGTCCCGTACTATCTCTTGTCCGGGGCTATTACGAGAAAACTGACCTTTTTACACTCGTATTTCTTAGCCCCGGACTTTCCAAACCACATGAATATTCATGATTACGCTGTGCACTGTACACGTACACACACGCACCGGCAGCACTTGATTACCTTGTTTCTGATTGGTCAGTGGGGGTCGGACTTCGTCTCCATCGCTTAGCCCCGGATTATTTTTTTGTTCTGTTTACACTCACTTGCTTGGCACCGCAATTGCGGTGCTAGCACAATTTATTTCCACTTGAGTTCACAAACGTATGAAATAAACATACCTGAGTACAATTATTACAATTGTATTACAATTATAACTATACATACTGTGATACATACTACAATTAATTACTATACATACTATGATTGTGATGCATTGCACACACAAAACAGTACTATTAAAAGACCCACTATTCTCTGTCATCTACCAACAATACTGATTTATGAAATATGCTGTCATCACCACATATATCCCCTTCGTCCCACTGGTAGGGCTGCTCTGAGCTCCAGAGGTATGGAATTCCAACTGGACAAATAGTGCAAGGTTACTGGTATTTGCCCAACTTTAAAAATAAACCTCACCTATTGTGCACACACAGACATTCGCTGAAAATGACATCTCTATTTGTCAGCCTGTTGTTTTGACTGTAAGATTGGGGTGATATAACTTGTTTCTATCAGCCTAGGAATGCAAAGTCATGTGGTAAGACATGATTTACAGTATCAAAGCTTGTCTCAGATGAACTTGGATAGTTGCATCATATCTATTCTGGTGATTTCCCCCAAGAATCAACAAAACAAATAATGAAGATCTTCACTATTTCCGGGATTACATCTCTGCCCTGTCAAGAGGCCAGTATGCTACCATTTTTAAGCAGCAATGTGTCTGTAATGAACTATCACATTTTCATCACCACTGCAAAATTAAAAGTTTATACTATATGCAGCATTTATTTCACCAGTATATTTCACAAGTGGTTAGTTTAACGACTGAAAACTACATTGTTGGAATGAAAAAGAAGTATCGTGACTTTTTAAGAGAAAAAATAGAAAAAATATATCATAAACAAAGCGATATCCCAGCCATTTCAAAACTGATTTTCATCAAATAAACTCTGAATTCCTCTTAAATGCTCTTTAACACAGAGTATTGTGCAAAAAAGGTTAAAAGCTGAATCCTCATCTCAACCAATACTACACCATCCCATTAATTTCATGACTATGACTCACAAAAAGTCATAAAAATGAATTTGCCACAAAAACTGTTCACAATTTTTATTCCCATCTACTTTTTTAAAAGCATCCAAACTATTAAAATTACCTGCATATTTCTTAACTATTTTATGACTTCTGGGGAGTCGTCTACAGCTTTCTCACAATGGCAAGTAGTGAAAAATGATACTAATATATGATACATGTAAAAATAATATCAGATATTTTGAGATTAATAATAACCACATGGCTTCATGTAGCTGGAACAGGCAGATCAGATTATCATTACTGCTGGTTCCCGGGGTTCTTGCCCTCTACACACATAGACAAAAAAGCTTGACTTTTTAACATCGTTTTTAAAAGAATTCCCTTGCTAGGACAAAAACAGTTGGGCAATCATGTTCTATTGTTGCTGGGATTTGGTGACTAATCAGATTAGAAGAGAAAAAGAAAGAGGGTGCATCTAAAATGATACTCATTCTCTTTTCTTTCTGGTCCTGCCCACTCCTTAGTGTCTGCAGTCAAAGGCATGTGGTATTTGAGCAATGAGGAAGTTGTTTTGTTTTCCTTGGTGTGCTCCTACTTTAGCATGACAGACATTCACAGCTGCACCTTTGTGTACCAAGACCCTACAAATAGTAGGTAATGGTCATTCTCCTTGGGCTGTGGTCAGACAGATGTGTCTTGACTGGTAAATGAAGAAAGAAATCCTCTAAAGATCTAGAATCACACCCTGTTTCGTGATCACCCAAGATAGAACTGCCCTTGCACTGTACACAATGCTGTTTTCTGAACAAAATTACTTGATTGCCAGGCAACTCTGTTCTCATGACATTACATGTAGCTCTTTCCCACTGAGATTCTAAAGGGCTTTTTACACTTGCAAATTTTTGGTTAGTCTCGTACCAATGGTGGGGCTAAGGGGGGGCCTTAGTCCCACCGTTGGTACCGGACTTTCCTTAGCCCACTTTCTGTTTACACTTGTTTTTGCTAAAGTGGGCTAGTCCCACCGATAGTACCGTACTATCTGGCCCTGCAAAATAGCAGGGTTAGCAACGCAATTGCGGTGCCAAGCAAGCGAGTGTAAACAGAACGAAAAAATAATCCGGGGCTAAGCGACGGGACGAAGTCCGACCCCCCACTGACCAATCAGAAACGAGGTAATCAAGTGCTGCCGGTGCGTGCGTGTACAGTGCACAGCGTTATCATGAATATTCATGTGGTTTGGAAAGTATGGGACTAAGAAATACGAGTGTAAAAAGGTCAATTTTCTCCTTAGTCCCGGAAAAGAGCTTAGTACGGGACTTATTGGCGAGTGTAAAAAGCTGAAAAAATAGGTACGGGACTACCGATAGTCCTGGGTCAGAGAAAGTCCGGGGTTAAGAAACACAAGTGTAAAAAGGGCTTAAAAAACCTCTGTGGACTATGTAAACAGGATCTAGATCAGATTTCCTTGGGCAACGGCTTACAACGTGGGATGGAAGTAGGATTAAGCAATTTGTGTGTGTGTGTGTGTGTGTTGGCGTGACTAAACAAAAGTAGGATAATTACTATTGGTATATTAAGACAGATATGCACACTTGATTAAAATCACTGTATATGGCATTTAATCTCTTTCACAAAATTACCACCACCAAAACAACAACAAAAAGGCAACTCCAGTGTTGCTTACAAAGGAAAACTCTATTAACATGATAAAAGCTGCATATTTGTAAAACCCTATTCCCTTCTATGAAAATTGTTTGAATGTTTTAAGTTATTTCATTTTCACTTAGCTGTCTAATTCATTATGAGATGACCGAATTGACAAGCACATCCCAAACAAAACGTGGAACAGATCACATGTAGGCCTACATACAATGTACTGCAGGTCTTTTGTATATTCCATGATGGCATGATGCACAGGAACATTCTAAAGAGGAGAATGAATCTGGGTCTCGTGCTGGAATGCTCTGTGATATGGCTAGGAGTGGGTGTCAATGACTTAACATGCTGAACTGTATACCTGTCTCTTCTCAAACTGACATCCATATCTCAGCTGATGACATTTACAGAAGAAGACCATTGCTCCTTGCGCAACTCCTTGCATTGCAGACATGGTAGATGACTGCCTTAGCCTCATTCAAGGCAGCCTGAAATATCACTGCTGATGCATCCCAACCAGGAAAACAGAAAACTTATCATCATAGGTATTTAACTCTGTGGATCTTCTCAATTGACATTCTGTCAGGTGTACTAATGGTTTTGTTTTCTTCAAACTCTCTCTTTCTGTTTTTCAAATCATTTGACAGAAACCAGACACTTTCTCATCAGTACTGAATGAAATCACCATTTAAAGGCAGTGGAAAAGTTGACATACAGCACATCAAATATGATATAGTAATTAAGCTCAGATTCAAAGGATTAAATCCATTGGAGGAAAATGAAAAGAACTATATTACTCTTATCACAAACCAGAAGGGCACCATGGTAGTTATTTAGATGGACAGATAGACCTGGCTTATTGTGATAAAGTGTACCAATACCCTGGAAATCAAATTTGTGTACAGCTAGCATATACAGATATATATAAAAAACAGCCATATTTCACCTGTGATAGCCCCTGAAAGGATACATATTTTGATAAAAACAGATCATACATGTATCTTTATATACAATTTGGCACTTGAGCTCCATAAGTTCTGCTCTGTAAACACCGGTACTGATGTACATGTTCTAGCTATACTGAGTATACATACGTTTTTTATGAATAATAGACTACAGATGTGGTTGTCCGTTTGGAGAACAACAGTTCAATCATATATACCCTTTCCGAGAACAACAGTTTAATAATATAGTAGGCCTATATCTACCTACTATCAAATAGACTAAAGATGTGTTCGTCCTTTCAGAGAACAACAGTTTGATACATATCCTTTCAGAGAACAATAATGATATATATCTGTCCATGAAAGTTTCAGGTTTTCCCGAAATATCTTCACCAAGACTTGCAACTGTTACTTCATAGGCTAATCAAATTCAGTGAGCATTGCCAAAAGTGCACCTTAATCCCCAACTTCTGGGAAATGTTAAAAAATAAATAAAAACATCTTGATGAAGACTATCTGAACACTGATCCCCCTGGTAGAGCCAAGGCCAATAGGACCTAGATTTCTAAGAAATTTGGTTGGCACAAGGAGCGAGGGAGAGTCAAGTGCAGCCAGGAGCGGGTTGAGATGAGGATGATGCAGATGCCAGCTCCTGGTGGCATAACTCAGTCCTCCATGGTGTCATCTCATCACATAGTTTTCATCACAAGTGGCTCCCATCCTCCCCCTTTTAGACTTCATAAAAAGAGTTGGTTTATATCCCCTTGTAATATCCTTATTAATTTGAAATTTGAGATTTTGAATTTGAAACACTTCTGCACATTTCGAAGTAAGAACAGGAATGTTGCAAGTATTTTACCAATTCAAACATGAAGCCACTCAGTCCTGCTTATTCAGTCAACATATATCAGTCTACAAATGACTACACCAAAGAGATTATTAAAAACAAAAATGAATATGTACTTACATGAAATATCAGAATTAATTGGGATGCACATACATTTACGTAAGGTAGGCCTTCATGTATTTCCATTTATAGTGAATCCCTTGCTGCATCAAGTGTATTATGTGTGAAAAGGGAGGGGGCTATACATGGAAAGGTGTGTCAAATAATTTCTGTCTTTCATGCACGGAAAGTCGTTCAGACTGAATAACCTCTGAGGGTTTCGGTTTCATTATAAACTGGTTCTCCTCGGGTTTATCATGAAGAAGCAACACATGACATAAAATGAATTGGTAATATACACAAACATCTGTCTGTTCCATAGACTAGTTTTCATTATAGATGGCCAGCTGTGGGCCATGTGATGCTTAATTGATACTGAAGTAAAAAGTAATAACACAGGAACCCAAATAACTCTCCTGCTGACCCAGGGCAGTGGGTCACTTCAATACAATGGTATGCACTCCATGGATACAATGTCACAAGAGTAAGACAAACCATCATGTCTCATTAAAAAAATAAATAAAACTCACCTACCCTTGTATATATGGGGATATATTATAAATTTGTTTCATTATGCCATTGCCACTTGCCAATTCATGATATCTGCCTAATAAGTCAATTTAAATCAGTTAATGTTTCATTTGCGAGTAGTCCACACAATGACGATGCAAGATTGGTGATCCTCAATGTAGATACAGGCTGATAATTGAGGAATCAAAGATCACAAACTATTCTCTACACCTGATTAAAAAAGGGCAAGAATTACCAACTTGTTGATATGTTTGTTCTCTTGGTAGAAAAGGTCAATCACTTTTATGATTATGAATGCAACAAAATTGATTTCCTGAATATATTATTTCTATGGCAATTAATCCCATCTCCACTCTGTAATGAGATAAAGATGAAGATCCACGAAAGCTTTGGTTGTAAGGCACAGTTGGGACAGCAAGATGATGCAGTACTTCTGCTTCTGATTTAAAAGATTTCACAAAGACTAGAACCAGATGGAAATACACGAAAATGTTTGATCATACTAAGCCTGAATATGGCAGGCTGAAAATGGTGAGTGAAATGGCAGCTGGCTTGATGGGGGATGACAGCAGAGAATGCCCATCTCTGGCAGATAGGGGGAGGCTGACCTACAAAGTATGTCAGCGACAAATCTACCCAATCACTGATCTGCTTCCGAAGTCTAGAACGGAACGCTTAACTTCGGAATGCATTGTTTTTTCTGTTACATTCCTGATCTAGATTTCTCACTGGCAAAAGAAAGCCAGTTTAGTCTCCAATCCAATGACAAATGTCAGTATTCATGCATGAAGCATTAGAAAGGACATATCTTCCGGATGGCACTTGTCACTTCATATTGAAATGAAGTTCAACAACCTATCGACGTCTGACAGCTGATTTTGATGTATATTTTTGACGTAATGTTGTGAGCATCACCATGACAAAATCAGGAAACAATATTTCTGCCAGAGCGATCATGCATCTACTGGGGATAAACAAGAAATAGACAGAATCACTCACGGAGATGTTATGATTTTATTACCATTATTATCATCATCACCCTCAACTTTTTTTTTTCTTTTCTTTTTTTTTCCTTTTCTTATTTTAGTCATTGGCACAGACTAGTTATTATCATCATCACTTCATCTTGGGATTTTACAGTTTTGGATTTATGATGCCATAGCTAATGATATTTGATATATGTTATTCATGAACTGTTATATATGCTTCCTTTCCTTTCTTATTCTTTTTCTTTCTTTCTTCTCTCTACCGCTGATCCTCCCTTTATATATACTTCTTTTTTTTTCCTGGCAAGTTGACGTACAACTATAATGATTATATTTGTTAACATTTTTATATTTCAGAATCTGGGAAATGACTTTGTGCAATATTGGTGGACTTAGAAAGAAATTTATATGATAGGATGATATAATCACTGATATCGTTTCTGTATGTGTTGATTTGTTTGCTGTGTTGTATTTCAGTGCGAGTTGGTTTGGGTTTCAGTTTATTACGGGCTGACGGGGGGCTGATATTGGGAAGTAACAACAGGGAAGCTTTTTAAAGTTTTTAACATCATGCCAATGGAGTCCGTTTTTATGCAACGTTTTTATACAATTGTTCTTTTAAGTTTAATTTTGCATACATGTCCGGTTATTTATTTATTTGTCAAGTGCTATTCCGTGTTGTTCTTTTTTATGTATATATTGTATTTGTTATGCTTTGACATTTATATGTGAAAATCCCACGATGAGTTTCCTGTAATGCTTTTTATTGGACGAATAAAAATGAATTGACTTGAATTGAATTGAATTGAATTCACAATCAGACTGTGAACTATCAGACAATGAAGTGTGGATATATATCATCTGATCTGGTGTCAAAGGAGACTTACTGGTCCTCAGTCATTTTGAGTTGTTTCTATCAGTCACTAATTAGCAGTGAAGAACTATTTTCAATATCCATGATGAGTCCTCATCATGAAGTGAATCAGCCAAGAGATAGAGAGAAATTAATGCTCATTAGTACTATGAACATATGGGCCTCTAACTTAACCTGTCTTTCAGGAAAGGTTACTGTATAACTACATTCATCATAAGGGTTAAATTTTTCGCAAATTTCAGGAATCACTGTTGGATCGTGACTGTAGTGCATTTATGATAGTGTTTGTGTCAATTTGCAAAAATGTCTGTTACCTCTTCATTCGCAAAAATATCTGTATGCGAAAATGACAGCTTATACAATATTCTCATACATGTAGTTGTAATACAAAACACACCCAGTAACTATAATGAAATGTGTTTGTTATTCTAAGTCACATTATAAAAGTTTTTGCAGATGAGTATGCACAAATTAAAACTTCTACATCTTTACCTGTATTCTGACTACAAACCAAAACAAATTTCTTTTGTCATTGTTCTGTTAAAAAAAAAATCTCACTCACTAATATTATTCACTCATCATCTTGCACACTATTGAACAGTGAGTTTGATACGTGGTTAAACAATTCCAGTCAAGCCAATCACTAAACATGAGCTACCCACTCAGTCTGGCTACATGTAGCTGTCTGACTGTCTGTCTGTCTGACCATCTGTCTGCTGCGTATTCATTCAAATCGATCATTGGAACCATGAATCTTCCTCAACCATCCCTCTCAGTTTTACAGATATATATGAATATATATCTCTGATGAGACGCATGCCACAATATACCGGGTAGACTGTCTCTTTATCTCTCTCTCTCTCTCTTGACGACAGACTTGCTGGAGTCCCACTCCCTGCGGTGCGAGAATCTTCTGCCTGACCTGTCGTGTTTTCGCTCCTCTCATTGATGGAATTCATCCAAGCGATTTCTCTGCGCCCAGGGGGAAACAATTCCATTTTGAAAGCAATCAAACACCTGAGCACCCATGTGGCCCAACCAGAACATGACGCCAAAGGCAGCCAAGTTCACATGCAATAACACAACAGGATTGTCACTTGTACAGTTGTATGTCTGGGTGTGGTCAAACGACCTCAGTAATAAACCGCAAAAAAAAAAAGTGGTTGACCTTAATTTCAGAGAAAGAACAGCAGTGCATGTCCACATGTTTTGAGGCTCTAATTGCCCAATACATGTGTTCATTCTATTAGCATACAGATGGGTGCATGGAGCATCTCCTCATTTGTGTTACATGGAATATCTTCATATTCATCTCACCTTTAACACCTTTCCGTACCCCAAATGTACCTCCACTCTAAACAATCGTATTATTTCCTACTTTGACACAACACCTTCTTCGCTCGTGACAAGAGCTTTGCTTTATACTAGTAATTCTTTCAATGAATCGTCAGGTACCTTTGCTGATCACATATTGATTTGAGCAGAAAAACAACACAAAATGATAACTCTCCCTTGTGGTATTCACAGACCTGTCCAGACTGCGGAATTGTCATTTATAGATCACCCCTGCAGAAATTTGCTTCTCTTGCATTCCCTCAAAGTACAGGTGCATTCCATCACATTCACGAACATTAGATTTGATGAGACACTATTGCACAGCTTACAATTACAGAGTCAATCTCTCTAAACTTTTATCCCATTTTCATAGGAGGGCCTCACCACAATATGGTAGACGTAACATAATGGACTTAATTTTGTAGTTTCGTACCATCTCACGTCAGAGAAGCTCAAAAAACCTTAAGGAATTAGGCTTTCAACATAATCATGATTTAAAAGATTGAGACGAAAATGGATTTTATTATTTGGACAATGATTGTTGCAGTCAAATTCACTTGTTCTGTCATTTTTCTGCGGTTCTCTTCATATCAAAGTGCATTTAATCTGGTCCCAGCACAAGTGCAGGCAGGCCAGCATCACATTTCCTTTTTAAGACCTTTTGCCCATCTTTCAGAGCCGAGGTCGAGCCCTTGATCTTTCATGTATCCATCCTGACCCCTGTCCAGAACTTCCAACACCCAGCATCGAGCAAGACCAAAATAGACTGACCACCTCTTAACTTCACAGTAACTGAGCCAAGTCTTGCCTTTTTATGGCTTGGAGTTCAACGTCAATCTGTCTGTAATCTCCGATGGTGATCAGATATTTCTCTGCCTGAGATGTGGTCATTTATATAAAGGCATCCGTACTGGATGTCCCTCGGCAACATTTCCCTTCTCCGCTTCCAATATTTGGGCCAATGTCACCCAGCGCTGCAGTGTAGCATTAGAGGAATTTCCTATTCCCCTTGGAGCAGGTCCCAACCGGCTAACTGGCTTTAAGAGTCCTAATTTTCCCCTTCCTAGCTTTCTACGATATCTTTCTTTCTTTCTCTTTTTTAAAAACATCTAAAAAAATGACATATCCAAAGAAAACTCAGCACCATTCTCACCCACCGGCTTTTGTACGAAGAAAACAAAACTATTCCCCCTGCTGATGCCTGAAGTGAACACAGGAAATGTGGATATTCATACTGCCCTCTTTTATGTCAGGAAGACAAGCTTGGATCTATATAAAAATCCAGACGCGGTGTGAGCTTATCAGGCACAACAAAGAGACAGTGAGCCACAAACTACAGCACAAAGTTGAAGTTGAATGACACATGATACTAACGACATCCTTCTTTGAAGGGAATTTCCACCCATCACTCTTTGATGCTTGTTAAAGACTGTGCTCAACAAATCAATGTTTTTTTTTATGGAAGTTCTGTATACAAATTTGTTTGATATTTCAATGACTTTGCATGTGAGTTTCTATTGGTATATTTTATCAGAACAGATCATATAATAAATTTGATTAATGGTTTCAATAGGATATATTAGATCTTTATACTTTTATATTCCTCACGTCACAATCATGAATTTATAAAAATCACTCTTTGATGCTTGTTAAAGACTGTGTTCAACAAATCAATGTTTTTGTTGTTGTTTTTTATGGAAGTCCTGTATAAAAATTTGTTTGATATTTCAATGACTTTGCATGTGAGTTTCTATTGGTATATTTTATCAGAACAGATCATATAATAAATTTGATTAATAGTTTCAATAGGATATATTAGATCTTACTTTTCCATTCCTCACGTCATGATCATGAACTTATAAAAATGCAGTTCATAAAGGTACTTGCACATGCACAAATTCAGGATGAATGAAAGCAGTGAAACTCACCTGGAAAAGCTGCTTAAGAGAAAAGAGTGCCCTGCGAAGCTCCCTTCCTGTTGAACTCAGCAGCTTTTCTGTAGAAAAACAATCAAAAGAAATTTGACAGGTTGATTTAGAATCACCGGCAAACAAAGTATCACAGAGTTTGATGTCCTCTTTGTACGCTCTACTCTCATTAACAAAACAAAACAAAACAAACAAAACAAAACAAAACAAAATGTCTGGTAGGATGTGTGCCATCCAGACTGAGACAAGAATGGCAATTAGCTTTTAACAGAAAAAAAAATTCACATAACAATTCCTTTTCAGTGAGTAAAAAAGAATGACAATTGTTGCTGCAAAAAATATATATATAGGCCTATTGTCCTGTTCACTGTTTCTCTGTGTGATGTACAGATATTCAAGAAGGATTCACAAGATAACAAGATTACGAGATGCCCGTTTCCCTGTCAACATGGTTGAAAACACACACACATTTCCGTTGCCTGCAATTACCTACACTGTACTCTAGAGAGTTTACTTGCAGAATCTCTAGTACACATTTACCTTCTTACTTTAAGAAACTCCTTTAGAAATAGGATAATTGAAATTACCACAAAAATTATAAATGAATTGAAAAACAAATGAATGAAATGAGCACTCTGTGATAATGACCTGCACGATTTTAAAAACAATAACTTTCTCTTTACATCCATGGTATTTCAGAGCAAAGAAACTTCCATTTGAATCATTCTTTATTGAAATTGTCATGTAACGGTCAATGATTATTAAACACAAATAGATTTGTCATGATGAAAACTGGCTGATCAGCTACTGTATAACTCACTACATTTCTCAATCTCCACAGACCTTAAAGGTTGAAATACAACCAAAGCCTACACATTTAACTTGAGCCACTCCCGAAGATGGAATTCAATCACTACAATATCAATCACAAGCCAAATAAAATTGAATTAAAGCTTATTAATATTAGGAACTGAAACAGATAGTTTACTTCGTTCAAACAGTCTTCAACATACTGGATGCATTCCAGTTTACATTCTGTTGTGTCTGTATATCTAGTCAATGTCTAGTCTGTTTGTGCAAATTTGATTTCAAACTGTGTCAAAGGGAAATTCAATTTTGCGATCAATTTCTGGCTAATATGCATGTTTTCACCTCACCAAACTGACAACATTGCATGACACACATGTTATGAATCATACAATCATATACAGGCCTGTGTACAACTGGCTGAGGTGGCACTATCCTCTTCTCTCTCCCTCTATCTATCTATCTATCTATTTACATGTATCTCTATCTATTTATCTGTCTGTCTATCTATCTACTACGCCATACATTTCACAAGTCTAAATTTTCGCAAATCGGGACTTCCCGACAATTTCGCGAGTGGTTTAATTTGCAATCGTGGAGTCCTGTACTGAACGCAGAAATGTATGTATACGCATACGTCACATTCATATCGGCATAAGAGTCAATATTTTCGCATGTTTTTAATTTCTCAAATAGCAGCCTACTCGCGAAATTCACGAAAATAAAAACCTCGCAAAATATTCGGCGTATACAGTATCTATCTCTCTGTCTGGCACATGAGAATGCATAGATCTGCAGTGTCACAAATCTGATCTATCAACATTTGCAGTATTCATGTCATTTTGTTGAATATAATGTACATCAGCTTTAATATATACATTTTTGTATGCAACTGAATTCCTATCCAATCACTTGTGAGGCTTTTCCTCTTTGTGAACCCCAAGTAAAAATAACATCTCTGTGAGTTTGGATATGACCGAATTCTGCATCTCGTGGTGTGGTGGGGTGTAGTCTTTAAGAGAACTCTGTCATGGTGTAACTTGGAATTGAAAGCTTCTCAAATGATTTTACTATACAAAGTATCTAGACATTGCAGTATTCACAACCAAAATATATACCATTACACCGGTCACTGAGCTTCCAGAATTTCTAAACACTACCACTGCTCATGCAATTGCCATGGTGTTCTTTATCTTAGAATTTATTTTACTTTATGTCATCTATGCATTATATATCTTCTTTACTTTTGCAATAACGCATATAATGCATCTCCCTAATTCTTTCAGTTTTTCGAAAATTTGCACAGGCACGCCAAACTTGGCTGTAAAAATTTGTGGAAAGTACACATGGTTGGGAATAATGCAGACATAGTATGTATCTACTGGGTGGTAGAGAGTAAGTGTAAGCTCATAAAGGAACTTTTTCCCATAGCTCAAGTTATGAGCACTTCTTCTGTGACATCCACAGGGGTGTGGGCTGGTCTTTAAAAAAAAAAAGCATTCAAAAATTCACGCTTTATATACTTCTTCCTCTTATCACGGACAAGAAAACTTCGCATGCCATATCACACATCTCAACAGCGACTTTTGACCTCAATTCTTTTTATCTCCAGCACTGCATACAATTTGTAGAACAACATTTTGCTTGCTCCCTCACCCTGCAATTGTGCAGAAGTGAGGAAAACGTGGATAAGGAAGAAGTGCATAAATAAACATGAGTTTTACATACATTGTACTAGATTGCCCCCGGATGTCAAGGAGCAATTTTATCAGTATGTTGTATTTCAGGTATCCTGAAACCTACTTTAGATTTACATCCTGTATGATGCGCACCTGACAAAATTCTAATTTGATTGGTCAAAGTACATTTATCATCAGCTAGTATTAGCAATAAAGATCTATACTTTCAAGACAAAAAAAAAAATTGGTTCAGAATGCTTTGATAGTTGGTTACACAGTAACTCAAACAGTTATAACCATGCAAACCTGCTATTAACACAAAGTGTAATTTTACATATTTTTTTTTTTGCAAAACACTGATTAATGCTGATAAAGATGCCTAAACACGCAAATACACACACAAACTTGATTTGCCACTACATGTATTTTATAGTTCAGAGAATGCACAAGCTTTGAATATCACAGAAGTATGTGATCCAAAACAGACCACAAAAAAAAAGTATGTGATCCAAAAAAGACAATGTACATTATGGTAATGCATGCATACATTACAATTGTACTTGTAGGTATCCACCACTCCTTGGTCATGACATGTATCAAGCAGGGTTTTCATAATTACACTGACCTTTAGATCAACTTTTGTTTATTACAACATGTATGTTTATAGCAATAAAATATAGTTACTCGCAAAGGTACTAAAAAATGAAAATTCTGAAATGTACGTTCCGACTTAACTTCAAAACCAAGACCTACTTCAAGATAGTATACGCATGTTGTACTATATTTCATTTGGGACACACACACACACACACACACACACAAATCAGCCCTCAGTATTAATATGTTAGAAATCAAATGAGTATCATACCTGGAAATGGCAAACTGCATCAAATGTCAGCGTTCAAATCAATTTCATTACCCTTGCAAATGGCACACACAGTGGACTTCAACTCAAGATTGACAAAACACATTACATACATTGGAAACTGGAACTGAATGCATAAACCATACGCACACACAAGGTTGCATGCAGATCATCGTTACGCTAGATTGGAAATCTGGGTTACAACACTAATCGACTTTGATACATGATGTACGCTAGCATACTCAGAAAGTAACTCAAAGACATTTCACTTCAGAACTCTCTGGAAGAAATTGGTGACCTCCAAAACCATATTTAAAAATACCCTACCTGGGAGATCCTTCCCTTTCACGTTTCTGAAATGGTCAATCATGATTTTTTTTTTCCTTAGCTTGCTCTCTCCTTCCTTCAGTCAGTCATATTCCACAATAAAAGGACACAGATAGGCAACAAGGGAACCACAAGGAACACGCAGCGCGACTGTGTTGATAGGTCCGCGGCCAGCCAGTATCCACACGCACAGGTTCAAACTAATCGGCACCGGATAATCCAACGAGACGAGGGCGAGACAATCGGTGGGTACAGATTCTTCCTGAGTCACGGGGAGCGCAATGGCAGATGAGGTGCCTCAACGCCAGCAATAATATATCTACAATACTATGGAGGTAAATTCCACTTTCCCTCCGTTAAAACAACTGGGGAGGGGGGTAAAATTGATCTGGTACAGCAGAGATGGTACAAAGAGGAAGAGAGGAGTTATGTACAATGTAGCACAAATCACAGTAAATGACTGACATGCCGATTGTGTTGGCAGGGGGATAGCTTCGCTGGGCCGGCGGACTCCCCTTAAGTCACTGCATCCTGTCGTGACGAAATCATTGCGTCGTCGAGAAATCTCTTTCTCAGGCGGGCGGGAGGCGATTTCGGGAGCCGGCTCTCCGTTGTCGTTGCTGTTTTGTTTCACCCTCCCTGCTACACCCCCTACCAACAGAAAACTTTCTGAGAGTTGGAACCGACAGGGTAAGAGAAGGGAAAGGATGAGCCCCTATTTCACGCTGTGAGCGTTGTGGTTTCGACCCCCGTACTGAGCATGTGCATTAGGGTGCACAGTGGAGAGCAATAGCTAGCTAGTCTCGCTGTTCATATCAAATATAGGCCTTGTATCATTTTTTTCTCAATCCAATTCAAAGACTATCAAATCTCAAAATTCTCATGAATGAAAACAAATTGAGGTCAAGTAAACATTCAAAACTGCATCAGTTCATTGGACTTCTTCACTCATTCTTCTACAACGGCCCCTTCTTTTTCATCAGTTGATTGTTGTGAGCTTTAAGAACAACAGCTTTCTCATTTGTATAGACAGAATTGTGATAAAGAGGACAAAACTACAAACATTTTTTTTTCGAGATGAGAAGACAGAGCAAAGACCCAGGACCTGGCTTGAAAGAGAGAATAACATCCTGTGTATGTTGTGTATGTGTCATGTTAGGCCTCCTGCATAATTGATTAAGTGGGATAGCAGAGAAAAGGTATGATGTACCAGACTAGGTACTTTCACTGCATCAACTGTACACTCTGGATGGAGAGGATGGGGGAGGAGGGGGGGGGGGGGGGGGTATGACCAGCATTAGGAATGTGAATTCCAAAGATAGTTGGATGGAGGACAGTGCAGAGAATAACATAGGAATCAATCCCAGTCCCTGTTCACATCACAAAGTAAACTCATCACCAGTTGGCACTCCAGATAATGATGTCACAGCCTTTATACTTTTAAATCATACACATTGACCTTGGGGTGAACCCCAAACTTCAAGCAGCTAGTTTGACATACCCTGCATGACATGGCACATATCACACTAAATAGAGCATGATATCCATAACAAACATTATACATGCAAACTATAGCTGGGATGATGTCATGATGTCTCACGAGTCTTCCACTGATTTCTGCAAACATCTTCAGTACATGTATATTTCCTTCACAAAATCATTATCGAAAGATATGACCTCATTCACATCAAGTTACTCCAGAGTTGTATAGATTTTTACAATGACTTCCCATAGTTGACTTTTAATCAAATAGGGGAATACAGCTGCTGAATTATTTATAAATCTATGCTCTTTCTCCTTAATTTTTCTTCATAATTGAATGTGGGTGAGTCAATGTAGATCACACTGCATAAATACCTGGGACAACATTCTTCAGTCCTACTTCTTTGGTTAAAGAAAAAAAGGAAATCACATCAAGTATATCATCATTTGACTTTTCCATCACTCCCAACTCACTGTGAATTTGATGCTGTCTGTATGACAATCAAAAAATACATATAAAATTTGCAGGGTACTGCAACACCCAAGCCTCTTGTTCTCAGGGGCTACCAAACTTCGATGCTGGACAAGTAAAAGGCTAAAAGATTTGTCAAACACTAGTAGAAACAGGATCATCTATTATAACAAACCTACATAGCCACAAGAAACAATCCCCTAGAATTAAAAAAACAAAACAAAAACAAGAACTAAACAGAGACTGATCAAAACTAAGAGCTGGAGGGCATTTCATGAAGCATTTTGTCAGATATTTTTTTCTGACATATTAGCCCTCAGCCAATCATACATTATATGCAAAGATTAAACAGTTTGTCAGACAAAACACCCAACAAAAGGTTTCATGAACTACCCCCTTGATACCAAAATTGCTGCAGCTGTGCAACATACTACTAAAAATATATACAAACAGAGATGACTAGTATGTATTGCTTTGTTGGGGATAGTTAGTCATTTGTTAATTTTCCCATTAATTGTAATCCACTTTATGATTAATTTTAAGAGAATTGTAGCATCTTGCTCTGATCATAAATAGGGCAGTTTCGTCACACTTCAGCATGGTGCCATGTATTATCACATGATGAGATTATCTGTACAATGTGAAAGGGGACGCCTTGCCTATGGATGCTACCAGCGTGCACTGAGAAGCTTGCCCTGTGTGTATCCTGGACTCGGAGGTGTGTGTGCGAATCCACTACGATCCTTTGATGGCACGCAGGCCACTTTCCGCATCACCTAAATATACGTTGTGACGCATCCGCCCAGCGATGGGGCAAAGACAAAGTGTAACATGCGTCATCACAGCCGGACCATGTTGAGATTCCATTGTCTATTGAAAAGACTCGGGAATTTCATATGATTTCAAGAGCTGCACAAGTATTTTCGATGTATTTCTGAGGGGTTTACTACTTTCCGGCAGAACCATGGACTTCCATAACCCTAAATGAAAGACAGTTCATGGGAGAGGTAGCATCTAGGCTTAAATACCAGGCTGAGTGCAAAGTCCGATGACCTTTTGGCATTAATCATAAATTACTTGTCCAAGTCTAATTCATTTGCATTCAGTTACATTGAAAGTGCTCAGAGGAGATGCCTACAGGTCAACCATGCAAACTCCCATCACCTATGACAGCCATATCACTCTGGCATCATTCATTCGTACTTGGGAACTTGCTTGTAGAAGCAACAAACTGCTACCAACCTCCGTACTACAAATCTTGGACTGGCAAGGTCAATGAAAAAACAGATGCTTAATCAAATATTGACAAGTAATATGTATGCTCAATTGGGAAATCAAATTTTCAAACACACACAAAACACACACACACAAAAAAAAAATTGGGCACTGCAATGCATTGACATGTGACAATACATTTCCGTGTAACAATCATAATTATGCTACAAACCAGTATCATCTACATGTGATACTCGTATCCCAATGTGTAAAGTTCAATGACCTTTGACATTATTGGGATTGGCTCACTCCAGCTGTCACCAGTAATTTTTCTTTGCACAACTCATCCACTCAGAATAAATTGATACAATGTTACTGAGTAATTGCACAACTATTTGACATTCATGAATCAAGTCCTGCCTGAGATAAGAGCCATCATTATGATCATGCACATGTACAGCAAGACCAAAGGTTGAATTACATTAATGTGGATATCAAAAATGTCTTCACATGCGCTATGAGAAGCAGCATCAATGTTATACAAAAGTGTTTGCTTTCAGCCCTTTACTGCATACTTCTGAGGACTTGTCAGCCTTTACACATGGTGTACTTGTAATAATTGCTCAAATGAAATAGTCACTCTCTTGTTACACACCTCCCCCCCCCCCTTTCCACACACACATAAACAATAACAAAGCAAAATCCACAATAACAACTGCAAACAAACATTCACCACAATTTCAGTTTCCATATCTCTAGATTTCTTCTGAGTCATGTTTCTTGTTTTGTTCTGCTTTTTGTTTCTCCTCCTTTTTTTTCCAAAGCTGTGGCAATATTTTCTACAGTCCTACTGTCCAACTGACATCAATGGTATGACACCTTGAGTTTGATACCAATCAAATATGTGCACCTATTCTTTGATATCAGACATGGTTTGCAAACAGTGAAGTTTTAATTGTGTGTTATGTCTGCCTACATGTTTCTACATTGTACATGTAGTGTCTGAAGTTCTAGTCTGAATGAGGCAAAAAGCATGAACACCTTAAACTCCTTAAAAAAAACACACACACACACACAAAAGAAAGATAAATCGAATGTACAAATATTGTTGCCTGTAATACCCTAATAAGCAGAGATAAATAACTTGTAGGTTACAGGACAGAGCTCAGCTCCAACTTTTTTCCACTAGTTGGCCCGAGGGGGTCACTAAAATCTTGTAATCTGAAATTTTGGTGGCCCGAAAAGAAGTGAAGTGACCTGCGATAAAAAAAACACAGCAATCTACTTTATATCTTTGTTAGGCAACAAAAGATAGTCATTTTCAAAATTTGGTAGCCCAACATCCAATTTTAGTGGCCCCAGGCCACTGGGCCACTGCTATGTTGAGCCCTGTAGGATATGCAACAGCACAGCACAGAGGCATGAAAAGTAGGTCATTTGCATTTAACCAAAATATGACACTGTCAATAGCTAGAGAGAATCATTAAACAAAATGGCTGCTTACAACCCTGCATTTAAGAACATGTTGGCAGAATAATATGCTTTTTGGCAAGGCACTCACTCTGCAAACATAGAGTTATATTTGACAAAGTTATCACATTTTTTCAAATCTCAATACACAAGCATGACTGCATGACTGCATGAACTTGAATAGTTAAGTCTGGAAACCGAGACTAGCGAGAGCTGGCAAACCAATTGAACTACATCTCAAGATGGTAGGTCTGGAGATGTCATCCAGTTGATTAATGCGGCAATTCAATCCTCAATTCGATGCGCAATGGCCCTGTAATGGATAGGAGAATACCCTTGATTTGTGGTATAAAGTCCTTATGGCAGATGTTATTAATGTGCCATTTCTAAATCTTTTATTTTTTAAGATATAAAATTATTCTTCATAAATGGATAAAAGTGATAAGTGTTATCTACTTTTCTCTCAAAAAAATACACATACATAGATAGACACATGTTTACACTATTGATATCCATACACAAAATATTGTATACAGTAAGTAAATACAGTACCTTTGTATGTACGTACAGTACATGCAATGTTGTATCATTGCAGCTATACGTATACTCTCTTACACAGTATAATGCATAGTCATCAATAATGCCTCAAATATACCAAAAATTGGTCACTTACATTGTATAGCCAATGACAATAAATCTTTGAGGTAGGGCATCAAAAAAAAAAATTAGGGCAATAAATATCTTATTCATCATCAAATACACTCACTGCTTACAGGTGTACATTGTTTTCCTTTCAATCTTCAACTTGTTTTGTTTGATCAAATATTGAGATTTGTACATCAATTTATATCCATAACACTGACATGTGCAATAAACATGAGGAAAAATCACATGTGAATCACTGTAAATTTTACCATAAAAAGAAAAAAATATATAATTGACAATTACTAATCAAAAGAAACAATTGAGCACCATAATGAATTGATGCATCTCTTTTTTGGTGATTTGTGCCATTCCTGTTGTTTCCACACAAAAAAAAAAAAAACTTCCTAAGGTGTTTTATTCTTAGTCTCTTCTGGTTGCCATGAGTGAGTTTATGTGATATATCGCCATCTGTACGTGACGAGGAAAGCGAAAAATGGAAAGTGATGGAAGAGAAGAACTGAGCCGAGTTTCTGCATGGTGTTGAACCGCATCGCACGCTTTTAACGGGTCATTAAAGGAAATCATCTATATCCTTCCTCTGAAGGAGCAGAGTTTAATGACACGGGTCCTGCCTGGCGCTCGCTCTTGGCTGGTGAGAATGTAAGCCTCTTGTCCTTACACGCCCCCAGATCGCTGCAGCCCCCCTCACCGTTCCATTCTACTCAGGGATTCAAAGCAAAGTGCACCCTCTAGTGTTAATACACAAGACAGTGAACTGAGATTTTCTGATACCTCAATTAAGTATAAATACAGGCATAAATATCACATAGGCAATATGATGGTGGAAGATATTCACATACCTTTCCTCAAAACTCATACAAATTGTATCCGTTTACGCGATAACTCAAGACTGGATCGAGCAAATTTCAATGAACTTTGTGGAAGGATGATGTATGATGGTATCATGAGTGCCTGATTTGACATAACAGAGAAAAAAAAAAAACCTGTTAAAATCATCAACATTTTGCATTAAACATCATGACTGCTCATGAAAGAAATTCAAGTTTTTCTATGCACATGTCAATCATCATCATCATCACTTTATTCATTTTTCATGTTATCTTTTTTCAATCTATTTTTCCTTTGTCCTTTTATTTTATCTCTTCATTTTCTTCTTTTTAATAGGAAGAGAGAACTGCACAACAGTGACAACGGCAAGAAAAAAGGACAAATGATATGAGAAATATTAATGAAATTAATTTGCCGAAAATGTTACAAAGAGGGCACAGGAAATATGTGATCACTCTTGAATCTTTTAAGCCTTGCTCAAAGATTAAGACATGATCTTCTTTCATGAACACAAACACATCTACAATGCTAAAAAATAAAAAATGTAAGATGAATATCTTGTTAACTGCAGTGTTGCAAGTTCATTATTAGATACATCTCTCAAATTCCAACAGGACTTTTACGTACATATTGGATGGGACACTTTCAGGTCCTTTTAAGTCAATGTCATGTGGAAAATTTTCAAGAATTAAATCACTAAAAATGTTGCCAACAGCTAACACAGCAATGAAATGACAGGCTAAATGATCTATATTTTAACTTTCTTGCCTTCTTGTAGAATGCACATTAAGCTTCTATCTTGGCTGAATTGCCACTTATTGTCACTGAAGCCAGGCCTTTCAATTCTAAAACAGCTCTGTGATCAATTATTACAATATGTGCATAACAATTTCATCAAAAATTATCATTTTGTAAACTTCGTAGTTCATTGCTGTCACTTTTGCAAAAGTGGGAATGATTTCGCATGACTGTGGATTCAATTGAGATCTTTAGTGTGTCATATGGGTTAAAAAAACAAACAATTTTACACAGAATGGAGCTTGACAACATTCGTTCAAAATGTGCCCCTAATATGGTAAAAAGGGAACTCTTAAATGGTACCAATGATATTTATAACCAAGTCATAATTGAATGAATGTTACATTGCTATTTAACCATTATCAGCAGCCTAACAAAAACAAAATCCAATATCATGCTCCAAATACCTCATGCTATTATACACAATTCAATGTCGGGGAAAAATCATTTGAAAAAAAAAGAAGAAGAAAGAAATACTGTGTATGAGCAGCCATTGTACTACTGTATACATGCAATGACTCAAATAATTCTCACAAAATGTTGGCCTTTTGTCATTTTTTGATAGTATTAACCTCTGTGTTATCTGTGTACCTTCTGATTTACATGAATAGTATTTGACTCCATCAGCAACAATAATGACCTAAATAATGGTAGTTAACACTTCCCACGCTATGGATATCCTGCCCAAGCCCTTCTATTCTAAAAAACGACCAGAACAAGGTGAAGCACAAATTGATTTGCACAGCTACATATTGCTGTGAGTACACAGTAACTACAACCTGTAGTCTCAAACCACAAACCTAATAATTTATGATAACTGACCAAAAGTCAAATTTTCTACACCACAGATTTGCAAATAGCATTGTACAAGAGTCTATGTATAGCAACAACGGGATTGAAGTTGAATTTCATTGTACAAAACCTCATCAAAGTCTAGTCATCAAATGCGAACTTTGGCATTGAGGCTATCATTGGGATTGCCTAATTGAGGTCTATCCCTGCAGGCTAGTTGACTTTACCCCTGATCTGCCTGAGCAAATTATTGATTCTAACATTCCATATCATGAAAAGGGGGATGTATCAGCTCATCTCTCCCTCTCTCCCCCTCTCTTTCCTTCTCCCTCTCCCTCTCTCCTTCTCTCCTACATGAGCAAATATGCATAGCAACATTGGTAGTCTCCTCTTCAGGACCCTCCGACATATTTGTACACAATTGTACATCTGGGTTTACAGGCATTACCTTGCAGTGTGTACAATGTACACTGTAAATGTAATAATGATGGATTCAACTTAGAACTGACTGAATACTGCACTAAAATAAGCAATATGTGTTACGAATGACTCCAAACAAGCTAATAAGATGCAAATCCATTGTATGCACCTAGTGCACACACACACACACACACACAAAGGAGTTCATGGAAGCAACAGCACTTTGCTCTTCTCTATTTCCTTACTTTTTTTACTTTTTTTTTCTCCTTTTTTTGGGGGGGTCTGTTGTCCTTTCTGGTCTGGTCTCCTTGCAAGGGTGAATGTATAATTTTGAGCCACAAGTGTTGCTGCATGTTAAGTATGTGCTAAAATGGACCTGACCATTCACTGTGATCATAAAACCCTACCTCCCATCAGTCCCATTGTATAATTGTTATTGAAGACAGATAATAATGAGTATTTACCTCTGCTTAACATAAAAAAAGAAAAAAGCTCTCTATAAAATCCAGGTGACTCTTCAAAGTCAGAGACATCCCTAAATCTCAGTATTTCTGTTAGGATTTTGTCTGCCATTGTGCACACATTCCTTTTGATAATGTTTATGTACTGAAGTGGCTTGAAAGAGACTATGGTATCAGCTCAACAAATCAATAAAGTGCTTGCCAGAGGGGACAATAGCCCCTACATAAAAGTTCACATTTATAGAGGATAAAGGGATACACCGCACAATGAAGAGCTACAAAGGAGTCAACGAACGTTGACTAAGTTCCCCTCATGTACAATGTGCTCGGGGTAAGAATCGTCTCTCTCTCCACGGTAAGGAGATGGTCGTGTACAGAAAAGGGGTGGGGAGCTTGGCATTGAGCGGCCATCGTGTCCCCAGTGGAAACAAAAATTTGCCATGCAGACGACTGTTTACATTCTGAGCACCCTTCGGTGGGAGACAATAGCCCATGCACCCTTTAAGAAATTAGGCAAGCACTTCCTTTGAATGTATGGGCGATTCACAAAAATACTTACAGTTGTAAATGGGCAACACTGCCCTGAATATTACATGGAGAGGAAGATAGTTTATAGAGAGTGAGAGAAATGGGGGGAGATATGCATTCAAAGAGAAGCCATTTTCGGTGTATCTTTCTCTATACGCAGTGACTATCCATGCGACAATTTCTATCAGTGAACATACACGCTTTGAAGTGCACACAATTGTACACTTCGTTATCAATGCATTGCCCAAATGGGTAAACATATCCTCATGTGTGATGACCCAATGGATATAATCAAGGGTGCAAATGTGTCCAGCTCTCATACCTACAGTGCACACATAACACATTACACACTACACCTTGACCTCTAACCTGTAAAAGGCAAACAAACTTCACAAATGAAATCTGGCTTTTTTTTGGGGGGGGGGGGAGGGATGCACAAATTCAAAAAGCCCCTAAACTTCTCTCACTTATCTTCCACTTGTATACCTTGTCTTGAAATGGGTAGAAAAACCAAGGATTCCATGCAACAAATGTAAAGGCACTCATAACCCACCAGGTTTGCAACCTATTCCTTTCTATGGACTTCTTGATAATAGTTCAGAGATTTGCACAGAGGTACGAATGGTTACTACTGTCTTTGTCTCTTCTTGATTAGAACATGGCTGTGGTCAATGCAAAAGATGACCATGTAGCTCCAAGAGGGCACTGTGCCAGATGACGTCTTGTCTTTCAACTCTCATGTATGCAGTGTGTCTGTGTGTGTGTCTGATAGCGCTCAAAACTTCACTGCTTTTGTTTCATGACTTAAGTACAGATTTTCTTCTTCCCATATCTGAAAGTTTGGGCATTAATAACCTCATGTAAATGGCAGGGATGGGAGAGAATATAATATTTCCATTTCCGCAGATTCTAGAGTCCCATAAATCTCCATGAAATGCGCGATACTCAAGAATTCCTCGGGGAAGAAGAGCTGAATGGACATACACACTATTAAGAATAAAGAACGGACATGACAATAAAACAGGAAACATTGATTTCTTGTACATTCACCCATTACTAAGTATGACAGGAATGCTGCACAGTAGAATCCTAGTTGTACAAGTCTCCAAACAAACTTTATGGAAGACTTCTTTCATTCCAATAACACAGAGAGACTGAGAGATAGAAAGGATCAGTTTACTGACTAGCAAGGATTCCTTCCCTGAATTGACAACCTCCCCTCCAGACAGTGATGTTCAGCGACAATAGCCTCGTGTGACTGTATCTGGAGTGTTTGGATTTGCATGCTTGATCATGTTTACTACCCTCAATCCTAATCCACTCTTCCCTCCTTGATCTGCTGCAGTCTGCCTATAACTGCCCACTTTAGAGAATCACCAAGAATGGGATTACGGACCATAGAGAAGGTCGATCTTGGAGGTGAAAAGGCAACAGTAAACAGTTGATGGGATTAACTAGCGTTTCAGTTGGGATTCAGGTAGCTCATTGTTTTGTCGCACTAACAAGAGACATTGTGCTCTTGAATCAAAGGATGCTTGGTATGTCATTGTGATGTCACATGGGTTAAGCTCTTTATTTGCTTTCTACATGAAAAATAGGGCATAATATGTGTGATTTCTGTATTGGTAAGTTCCTCTTTCAGTTTCATCATTCACAACAAAAACAGCCTTCAGTTTCCACGAAATACATCAGTACAAGCAAGTGACATATCTCTATCTGAATTTGTGTAATTATTTGCACAACAATTTGTGGACACTGAACACATGCTCTCCTGCTGTAGCCCTAAATGTTGACTACATTTTTGTCAAACTACCAGAATACTTCATCTCTGCTGAAACAAAGCATGACAGTGAAAAACTGGCATGGTCCATGGTCTGTTCTTTTGCAGAAAGAGAAAAAAAAAAAAGACTACAGTTGAACCTCTCTCATCCGGCCTCCCTTTACCCGGATCTCTCTATTATACGGAGGCAATCTCGCCATGATTTTTTTTTTTTTAATAATTACGGGAGGAAAGGGGGGATTCCCAACTCCTTGAAAATTCCTACACAAACACACATGAATTACATAAACTTGATACATTTCTTAATAATTATTTAGGTAAATCATCCCAAGAATTTATAAAAGAAAATGATTTCATTCTTGCAAACACGAACCTCTATTTTGGGGTCTGTTACTGAGTGTAACAATGAAAAGGTTGCAGTATACACATTACTACAAGTGGTACTACAATGGGCTATACATCAGTACATGTGTACATGTATAAAGCATTGAGTCTCCCGTTTCCGGCCAAATCCCTTATCCGGATGAGCCTCGGTCCCGACTTGTGCGGATACGAGAGGTTCAACTGTACTTGATATGTGCTATCATAAAACAAAAGAGAATTTAAAATATTACATTCTTCATTTCTAAATTTCACAGGTAATATATCAGCAGTCTTGCTTAGAATTTCACATACACAGTATTGCATGCTATTATGGTCATCTTCAGATGATATTTAGCAGATCTGCAGAGACCTTGCAAGGAAGGGCTCCACCCCTATCCCTGGGAATCACAAGCAGGGGCATCTCATCCCCCCTCTCCTAAGCCTACAGTTCCCCCCATGGGTGTCACGCTTACCCTGGCGGCTAGATTACAGACACATCCCAGTGCAAATCATCTCTTTGGGACATTGTTTGGGAACAAATTACTGTTCCACAATGAGATGAGTGAGTACGCCATTGATCATGCCTGACAGAGCGGTAGAGCGACAAACATTGGGCGCAATTGATCGCAAGTGATCCTGAAATATACATTTGTATGGCTCTAGGAAACATGGGAATGCCAGACGAGGTGGAAAACCTTATTTTGCCCATGACATACATTGTGAAATCCTATTACAAGTAATTGAGTGACTGATAACTAATAACAGTCCGCTTGTGGTCAGGAAATTGACTCTTTATAAATTTCAGAACAGAGGATTGATATTCAGTTAAACAGCTGTGATGACAAGTGACAACTCATCTTCAAATGTTTGATTTTGAAATCACTGTACTTCCACAAATGTGATGAGATATTGACAGAGTTACAGGTCATTATCAGCGCATAGGAGAAATAATGCATTTTAGTCACCAAATGTGAGTGTAAAGCCTATTATACTGCATACATTTTGTACATCATACACAGCATGGCAAGCAAAAAGCTTGTGTCTCTTGATTTGAATAGTGGTCTTGCATGGTGTGAGAACACTTGTGCATCAGATTTCTCTTGTTTGTTTGGTTTTTTTTTACAAAATTGACATGTATGCAACTCCTTCAATTCTCTTATCACGCATAACTTTTCTCTCAAAAGTAAAGAAAGGTTGGTGCAAGTTTCACAATGTGGGGATTTACTGTACAGTAATGGTGGCAATCAATCCTATCATATCCAATGTTGAACTCTTTCCTCACATGAAGTCAATATACACCCATACTGTGTAATAACACTGATACATTGAGGGAGGATGAGCTTCTTTCCACTTTCTGACACACTTGTGTATTGTGGGAATGTGGATATCACAGGTACTCTTTGTCCAAACTAGCAAAACCCTCTTGCAGGGTCTTGTGTGAATTATGTGAATATTTCTCAAGCACAACCTGTAGCTTGCTTCATTTTATCAAACCATTCAGGATTGACTTCATATCAAAGACAGAATACACTTTAAAATGACTATAATGACAGATTTGTGATACTTAAAATATTGTTTTGAATGCATTACACATTTATGCCAAGATGATCTCTTTTGAAGGGCAAATCGTCTATAAAGTTCTTGGCCTCCATTAATGTTCTAAAGGGATTTAAAATGAACAAAGATGTAGAGTGTATGTATGACAAACAATGCATCATAAATGAGATCTGTAGACTGTAATAAACATTTGACAATTGATATTCAGGCATGTGATTACTGAAATACTGATCTTTATAAATTTTTCGTGGTTAGTTTTTGTTTGTTTGTTTGTTTGTTTGTTTTGGGGGTCAGAATAATGTCATCATGCCAGATTACAGTATATACCAAAAGAAACTTTGCGTTAATCAACATTAACGTTTCATTAACGCAAGCGGTTTCACCTGAATCGTTAGTAACGCAAAGTAACGATCGGGAAAATTAACGTTTGTAGTAACGATGAGTAACGATGAGTAACGATGAGTAACGATCCCTCACGCAAATTAACGATGTTTCGTTAAAATTAACGATAGGTAACGCAAGAACTCACACGAGATTTTGGTTTTGTAACGAGACCTGGTGAAAGGACGACGTAGCCCCTGCCGAGTGTAGCGATTTAGCGGAGTCTTTTCGCGAATCGAATCACGATTTCGCGAATGGTTTATTTGCGACCGGCGTCACCAAAAACGCACGCCGGGCCACCAAAAAAAAGCCGGATGTTTGCCTTCAGTTTTGAAAATGAACAGCGGTAACTATCGGCTTCGTAAGCATCAGGCCTCGAATTAACCGACGGCCACCGACGGCCATGGCCGTCGGTGCCCCTCTCGTTGGCCGCAATGCCTTTTGTTTTTTGATCAAAGTTACGGCCAAAAAAAAAAAATGTGCCCTTTTTCTTGGGGCCGTGGTGCCCTTTTAGAATGAAAGTTATTATTTATGACGTATGATATGCCCTTTCTCAAAGTCTCTTTAATAAGCTTGAACAACTTTCCTGATCTCAAATATCATACCTTCAGTTCACTCGCGTCCCGATGTATCTGATTCAAACTCAAAGTATCTTTCCGAGATACGAGACGACGTGTACGTACATACATGTACGCCCGACCGGCTTTTACCGTCCCGACTGCCTCCGCAGCGCAGCGGCCGCGAGTATGTACTAGCTAGTGATAGGCAGCGCATATTCAGATAGAGTAGAGTGAACTCTAAGTTCACCAAGAAAAAAGAAAAATCCCACGATGCCAAGGGGTGCCAGACTGGGGAATGGGGAGGGGTGGAGAGAGAGAGAGAGACCAATCAACAGAAGAAACCGCGCGTACTGGCGCATTCTTGGAGGTCATGAACTGTCTGTCACAGACTAATCATAGCAATCTACACGCGCACGCAAATTCCTTTGCCTTGTGGTTTTGCCAGCCAGCTGTCGGACTGTGCTTTGAAGTTTCATGGCAGCCTGGCCTGGCTGGCCTGAAAGGGTGTCGAGTTTCAATCAATACCTACTGTTGTTTTATTCCTGTTTTAAAAAATGTTGTTTCACCTGATAGAAACGCGGAGATTGGGAATGGGTTACAGCTGTAGGGAAGAGGTTTTTGTTGTGTGTTGCACTTTGTGTGTGTGTGTGTGTGTGTGTGTTTGTTTTTCTCGGTTTGTTTTTCTTCTTTCTTTTTTCATAAACACCAAACATGCCCTTTCCAATGTGGCCTTGGTGCCCCTCTGACTGACTTAAAGGACAAGTTCACCTTCACAGACATGTGGGTTGAGTGAATGCAGCAATATTAGTAGCACGCATCAATGAGAGTTTGAGGAAAATCGGACAATCCGTTCAAAGGTTATGAATTTTTGAAGTATCTGCTCAGTCACGGCTGGATGAGAAGACTACTATAGCTTGTGATGTCATATGAGTACAACTATACAAAGAAAGTATAAAGAAAATTCAAGATATTCTCACTTTTCTCACATAATAGACTAACACTCGACTTCTCTCTTTCAGAAGTCAGGGGGAATAATATTACCCCTAACATAAGTCAGTAACAAGTCGAAGAAATGTACACTTCATTCAAAAAGTCAACTTTTGTGAAATTCTCTTTTTATTTTCCTTATATCGTTGTACGCATGTGACATCATACACTGTAGTAGTCTTCTCCTCCAGCAGTTATTGCACAGATATCTTAAAAATTCATAACTTTTGAACGGATTATCGGATTTTCACCAAACTTTCACTGATGTGTTCTACTAACATTGTTGCCTTCACTCAATCCACATGTATATGAAGGTGAACTTGTCCTTTAAGTGCCCTGGCCTCTTGGAAAAAGTGCCCTTTTCTAAATGGCCTTGCCCCTCCAAAATCCTATTTTGAGGCCTGTAAAGCTGCTAGATTAAATGTCAGATGTTTGCTCTTAATTTTGGAAATGAATAACGGTAATATTCGACTCCGTATTATACAAAAATAAAGGTCGGATGTTTGCTCATACTTTTGGAAATGAATAATGGTAAGATTCAGCTCCGTACGGTGCTGAAATTAATGTCAGATATTTGATTTTGCGTTCGGAAATGAATAGGGATAAAATACGGCTCCGGAAGATGCTGAAATAAATGTCGAATGTTTGCTTTGACGGTCGGATATAAATGATAATGAATTTCAACTCCGTATACGATGATAAAATAAATGCCGGAAGTTTACTTTTACGTTCGAAAGTAAAATAATAATAATAATATTTAGCTCTGGAATATGCTAAAGTAAATGTCGAATTATCCCTTTGGCGTTCGGAAATGAATAACAATAATAATAAACTTCGTACAACGACGAGATAAATGTTGGATGTTTGCTTTTACATTCGAAAGTGAATAGCAATAACATTCGGCTCCAGAAGATGCTGAAATAAATGTCAGATGATTGTTTTTACGTTCGGAAGTGAATAACAGTAATATTTTGCTCCATACGATGCTAAATAACTGTCGGATGTTTGCTTTTAAATTTCGAAATGAATAACAGTAACATTTAAATGCGTTTGATGGTGAAGTTAATGTTTGCTTTGACGTTCGGAAATGAATAACAATAGTATTCAACTCCGTCCGATGATAAATAAATGTCTGATGTTTACTTTTATGTTCGAAAGTAAATAGCAATAACAATCAGCTCCGGAAGATGCTAAAATAAATGTTGAATGTTTGCTTTGGCGTTCGGAAATGAATAACAATAGTATTCAACTCATTACGATGATGAAATAATTGCTGGATCTTCGCTTTTACGTTCAAAAGTAAATGGCAATAACATTCAGCTCCGGAAGATACTAAAATAAATGTCGAATGATCCCTTTGACGTTCGGAAATGAATAACAGTGATATTCAGCTCCGTACGACGATGAAATGCCGAATGTTCGCTTTTACGTTCGAAAGTAAATAGTGCTCAATAACATTCGGCTTCGGAAGATGCCAAAATAAATGTCAGATGATTGCTTGAACGTTCGGAAGTGACAAGCAGTAACATTCTGCTCCATAATTAAGATGCTAAAATAAATATCAGACATTTGCTATAAATTTAACATTTCGAAATGAATAACAATAACATTCAGTTGCGTTTGATGGTAAATGTAATGTCGGATGACGTTTGAATGTGAAAAACAGTATAACATTCGGCTCCGTACGATGCTGAAATATGTCAGATGATTCATTTCACTTTCGGAAGTGGACAGCAGTAACATTCGGCTCCTTCGATCATAAAGTAAATGTCGGGTGTTTGCTTTTGAATTTGGAGATGAATAACGGTAATATTCTGCTCCGTACGATGCTAAAATAAGTAACAGATTGTTGCTTGTACATTTGGAAATTATAAACGGTATCAATCGGCTCAGTTAGATGATAAAATAAAGAGCGGATGTTTGCTGTCACGTTCGGAAATGAATAAGGATGATATTCAGGTCCGTAAGATGATAGAATGAATGTCGGTTGCTTGGTTTTACATTCCGGAAGGTGTTAAAATACTTGTAAATGTTGAATGATTGCTTGAATTTCCACCAGAAATAAATAACGGTAATTTTTTGGCTCTTTACGATGCTAAAACAAATGTCAGATGTTTACAATGTCTGCAAATGCTCCCACTTTCTCATTTCAAACGTAAATTTTGACCAATTTAATAGGCATCAACTTTTATAATAATCTATAAGCCTATTTGCGAAATCTTGGAACTCAGAATAACGGTATAAGATGATTAAATTTTCTCCTTATTTTAGACGTGGGTACCTGTGTCACTTCAGTAATACTTGATATTTATTTTTCTATGTTTAGTAGGACCGATAGTTTTGCTTGTTTGTTTTTCTTTTCGGGCCACCAAAAAATAAAAATCAATCATTTTGGTGGCCCGATCGGGCCACCGAAAAAAAAAAAGTTAGTGTGGAGCCCTGCATGGCATTTTGTGGATAAAGTGTCTTGCTTAAAGGCAAATATCGGGCTTCGAGGGGATTGAAACCGCAAAGCCGTACCATGGCTAATTGATTCAGATTTTACTTAAGTACATGACAGTAATTGTACTTGAAGGTCTACTTTAGATAGACTTCTTTTTTTTTTTTTTTTTTTTGCGATACAGCTGGGGCTCCATGCGCATAATATATACAACAACAGTATAATCGGAAGACGAGCAGAAAGAATGTCAGCACCAGGAGTAATCGCACCGGGCCGAAAGGGGAAAAGGAAAAGTATATCCTGAATCTATACCCCCCACATCGACAAGAAGACAAATGAAAAAAAAAGAAAAGAAAATGAATGGACCCACATGACGCATAATTTTGGTAAATCTGCGGGATATTCGTTATTTCATTTTGCTGTGTTCAAACTATACACCAGTATAGCTTTTCGAGTGTGATCTTAATGCGTATGAATGTTCTATGGACTTTAAGTTTATAATGCGAAAGAGGGTAACTATATAACAATTAACGACATTGATAACGCCAAACAATAGGAAATTTCAGAGTGCAAGAAAAATAAGACGTCCCGGAAGTACGCCAGACATCATAATTGCTTTTTTTTGTTCCTTTCTAGCTCCACAGCATCACCTAGGAAATCGATTTGACCAAGAACAAAAGCGCGTCCCTCTTTTCTTCCTGGGCAATTACCCCGGACCCTTCCCCTGGCCCTAATCCTAACCATAACCCAAACTCTTCACCCTAAACCTAACCCTAATCTTTACTCTAATCTTACCATTAACCAGTATTTAGCGGGGGAGGGGGGGGGGGGGTAATTGCCCTCTGGGGTTAATTGCCCGGATTAGGTTGCAGCACACAACAAAAACCTCTTCCCTGGCCCTACACCTTCCCGATCTCCGTGTGTTGTCAGGTGAAACGACATGTTCAAATACAAGAATAAAACAACAGTAGGTATATTGAAACTCGACGCCCATTCATGCCAGCCAGGCCAGGCTGAAATGTAACTTCAAAGCACATTCCGACAGCTGGCTGGCAAAACCACATGGCATAGGAATTTGCGCGCGCGTGTGGATTGCTCAATAAAACTGGAGGGCCTGGGAGCGGGAAAACAAGGGTGATTACTGAGTAGTCTGTGAGTTATCAAAAGCAGACCTTTCGAACAATTGCAAACGTCATGATACTATTTTGTCTTCCTTTTGGACTGAAGAAAAAAATCACAAAGACGAGTTGAGTACACGTTGTATCACAATTTTTTACATAGCCATGCAAAACGATTACTACACTCATGTTATGACAAGAAGAATCAATATTCCAAGACAAATACAGAGCAGCCTCGGGTACTGACGGTGACAAGAAACGCCACGCATTCACAATGCACGTTGGGGAGCAACAGGGAGGTGGGAAGAGACTCTTCCCGCCTCCCTGGGAGCAACATGGAGTTGGCAGGGAGGGGTGATCCTGGAGTTTGTGAGAACTTCCCGATACTCCGTGACAACAGGGAGGTGGAAGAGAGACACTCCACCTCCCTGGTGACAACACGATTGTGACGATCTCAACGCATGGACCCTACCACGCCCAGCAAATCTGCGTGCTACTTCTCAAAAATTTGAAGGAACTTTGTCTCTGATCTGTTGAGTTGTTTTTGCTGAATATCAGGAGCTTTTCATGCCTGACGTTCAAATGGATGGTTGCCAAAAATTGCATAATCTATAAATCTCTCAGTAATTTATTTTAGGCTGTTGATGCTGCCGTAAAAACATTAGAAATTTCATAGGAACTAGTCAGGATAAAGACAAAAAAATCTCCGCACAAAACAAATACAAGTATCTTTTATTGTCATTGGTAGTCAAATTTGTGTTATACAGATACATTGTATGATTAAAGCAATAGGTATAGTATTAACTATTGTATTACACGTAGTAACACTTTCATGGTAAGTTTGACGTTTTAAAAATCTCAGGAGAGTTTTTTTTTTTTTAAGGAGTGCAACCATTTCTAAACGTGAAGGCATGATAAATGAAAGGAGAAAAAAAAAAAGAATCAACGTTTGTAATCCTGGGTCTTCGACTTGAGCTATCTTTAATTAAACATTCCTTCTCTGTTTATCTCCAAGACCCCAGACTGTTCATGACCTCCGAGAATGCGCCAGTACGCGCGGTTTCTTCTGTTGATTGGTATCTCTCTCTCTCCACCCCTCCCCATTCCCCACTCTGGCACCTTGGCATCGTGGGATTTTTCATGTTTCTGGGTAAACTTTCATGTGAAGCGTGCTTATCAAGTCACCACTTGACTCACCTGCTGGCAGTGTAATAATGCGAGCAGAAAGTGGTAGACATTTTCTTCTGCTGCAGCTACTTTTACTGCCGAAATACTCGGCTTTGTCACCACACACTACCACCAGTTATTCGGCGAGACACACGTTGTGTATTGGAATATAAATGGACTTTTGCACCTTCCTGAATTGAGTAAGTGTCTGACCGTTGTTGAAATCGTGACATCGCTAACGTTAGACAGTCGGCGTTAGTTTTAGGCTTGCGTATGCGTGATTTCATGGGTTCAATGTTCGATGGAATATGTTGGCTGTGGGGAAAAATGTGGCTTCGAAATTTTTGCTTGCCCGATTCCATTGACTGCGCCCATGAGTACAAATTTGACGACCATGACAATACGACATTGCCAGGGGAGTTCTGCTCAACTACAAAATCTTTTCGGTATTTGATATCGCTATTTAAATGCCTTCCGCCGGCAGGAAATTGTCCGTAGTAAATATTACGAACGACAGTTACTTAACCGAGGCATCTCCGAGTCTCGCAATTTCCGAGATTTCTTGCCAGACCACATGACAAGTCCGCTAACGCAAGATCTAAAAATTAACGCACAGTAACGATCTGTAACGCACAGTAACGATCTGTAACGATCTGTAACGATCATTCACGCACGGTGATCGTTAATTTTGTAACGCAGAAAGATTAACGCAGTACCGATCGGCGCTTGCGTTACACGTAAATTTAACGCAAAGTTTATTTTGGTATATACTGTACATGAAACCTCATAATACATGCAGTTTGTAACAAATTGACAAATCAATATTTCGGTATCGTTTCCAAGTATATTTACAGTTCAGCTTTGAAAACAAATATACCTATGTATTTACCATGTATGAAACATACACAAATGGAGCTTAGAAAGATTCTAAAATCTAATGCTACCAGTACATAGAATGACCAATCAAATAGAACCATAAACCCATACCAAGCTTTTGTAAAGCAATATGATTTCTATCTTTCTTTTGGCAATTAAAAAATTAGTGTTTTCTCAGCATCACACACACATTCTTTACCATCTATTTTGGAACATGCAGTGTACACACAGATGCAGAAACACCATAATAGCCTGTAATGACACTGAAATTGAACTGGAACCTCCCGCTGATTTCTCTGCCGCCTAGCCGTGACAGTTGTAATTCCACTGGGGACTGAATTGCCGGGCCAACAGGGCACGGATGCTTACTCGGAAGAAGTGATTTGGAGGAGTACAGAGAATAACCAGAAATTGTATGTCTAAATATAACCCTGCCCATTTGGTGAAAAAAGGGGAGAAGTTCATGTCCACTGACTTCAAATGTCAAGTATATCCGTCTCTTTTTGGCTTGCAAAAATCCAAGCCTCTTTATGCTACATCACATTGTACATCACAACAAAATGCAGATCTGATTGTACTGCACTGATTTGCATCAAACTCCCTCTTTACATTCAAAATGAGGGAAGTGTAGATAAGTTTAAATCACTGCTTAAAATACTCAATTGTAATTGTTTGTTATATACAAGTATGTAGGCCTACATTATTGGTATATGCTGTGTTTTAATTTGAGATTTTTCCATATTAAGGCGCTTGAAAACAGAAGTATTCAGCACTATATAAGTGTTATTTCTTATTATTGTTTCTTATTATCAATAATGGCTGATGCTGGTTCAAAGAAATGAAGCAATGTATACTGACAATTAATACTGCATTATGTATGGAACTTGGTGGTAATCTGGGATGGAACAACTACTTTAAGTTTTTCTTCAAATCTGTATGTTATTAACACCCTCAGACTGAATATTAGGAGTATTTAGTATTGCATAAAAATGTTCACCATTTGTGCATAACAATGTTTGCCAGGTTTAGCACTTGAATGTTAAATCTTTCAAATTAAGTAATTGGCTAATGTATACTTCTGCATGTTTAGTAGCATTTTACAATTAAAGAAGCACAATTTTGACTTACTTTCTGGCTCTTTAATTGTATTAAACCGTTTAGGAGCAAGAAATCAGAATGCCTTTCATAAAACTGTCTAATACCTCTATCACGCTAGTCAGTCGGGGATCACCCACGAGATTAAACTGGGGATCAAACGGAAAACAGCCGCAAAAAAAAATCTCTTTCATAAATGTACTGGCGAATGAGCTCCAGATTGCATTTGTCTTGTCCACTCTTCTGCAGTGCAAGTACACACTATTGTGCAAGCGCGAAACAGCCTGCAAGACATTGTTGGGATGCTGACCTGCGCTTTTCACCCCGGAGTTTATCCACAATGCCTTTCAGACTAGAGCATCACCTGGGAGTTCAAGGGAACAGTCGGGAGTTTACCACGGACGGCTAGAGGGTAAGATTCCTGAAAAATCACCCGGTATATCTTACCCGTGAGTTAACCCGCAATGCCTTTCATGCTACAGCGTCGCCCACGAGTTCCCGGGAGATCTCGGGTGATCTCTGGTGAAATTTGCTAAGCAAGAAAGGGGTATAG
This sequence comes from Diadema antillarum, assembly GCF_040938485.1. Lineage (NCBI taxonomy): Eukaryota > Metazoa > Echinodermata > Echinoidea > Diadematoida > Diadematidae > Diadema > Diadema antillarum. The sequence goes on along the minus strand of NW_027272188.1, from coordinate 1,227,767 downwards.
GAACGTGACTGGGCTTGCCACTTGCGATATCTTGTGATGGCCATCTCTCATGAGGAAAAGTCTTCACAGACTCCCCGTGCACTGGTTCAACCACAAGGAACGTATCAATAAAGAATCCACTGGAGCTGATCCTGGCCGAAAACTGCCTGGAAGGGGGTGAAAAGACGCCCCCTTGGTGGGTAGCAGTGACACCCCCCTGCTGAATCATGGACACAGGGCTAATCCACTGCTAATCGGTCTCACCCTCTTTTAATTCCCTGACCTCAAAACCACAGTGAAGGAAACCCTTCCAGCTCCTCTTATTATCTCCAATCAATCTAGGGTGCGTTCATACCCCCAAAGGGACTACGTCTTTGTCAAACTCTCATTACAGCATTTCTGTAATCATCATAAAATGAATGAGTCAATTTGAAGGAACCATTTGACACTTCATTACTGTAACTCCCATCACACACACAAACATCTCCATCATTTCTACTTTAAATGTGCATTATGTATACGAGATGATAGTCATAGCAACCGACCAATCAATACTGGATATTTGGAGATTATGTAAAGTTTCAGTGCGTGGACATTATTGCTTAATCTGATATCATAGGCTTCTAATTGGCAACATTGTGCCCACTACACCTAATCCAGTTTTCCTTGAGACATGTGATTCAAATTGAACCGAACAGTAATTAACGATATCAGCCAGTTTTCAGCGGTAGGGTCATTATGTTATTTAACTCGAATGCGGAGGATGTTGCTTCAGAATCAGTCACTGCATAGTATGCCAGCAAATGTCTCAAATATTTTCTCACAAAAAATAAATAAATAAATACAAATTTGCTATGAAAGAATATGATGGGATATTACTACAAATGATGAAGATGATTTTTGAGCTGTCTGAATTCACAATAATGGGCAATGTCACAAAATATGGGTAATGTCCTTCGTACTCTCTGCTGATGTCAACATATCTTGAAATTATCACGTTTCAGAAAAATTTCGGTAAGAATTGTGAATATTTGCAGCATGTTACCAGTGTATACAATATATGAGGTTATGCCTCAGCGTACTACAGTAAGCCTGGTTTGCGGCGAAACTCCCTGTCAGTGTTAACACTCAGTTACACGTTTTTGTACATAATGTTGCCTACTAAACCACGTCTAGTACTCACAATGCCAGCTACATGACATCATCCTGTCGTAGGGGTGAGAAACTATCAATGCAGCTATCATTAACAGTATGAGGAAATTCATGTCTGACAACTAAGCCACTAATTGTCACACCAAGAGAAGACAAAGGTAGTTGGAAGGGATGTGGAAAGGGGGGGGGGGGGGGGAAGGGAGGGGGAGGGTAGTGATAGAGCCTGGAGAATACACCACTGGCTGACAGTACACCAGACACGAGACAGAAAAGGAGCGGGACAGGTCTACCTTCTCACCCTACCGACAGGTAAGTACGTGCCTGTCTGACCCAGTACAAACAAATTAGTCACTGTAGCAATCAGACCCAATAAAAGATAGCTCTAATTCTGGCAGATTCATCCAAGTTGCTGTGAGGACCTCCATGGAGATTTGTGTCTTATCTCACACACAAAAAAAAAAAACCCTGCCACAGGCATTTCGTCTAGACACACTTTGTCTTTTTGAAGCGAGATCAGAGATCACATTTTGCCATTATAATATTGGTGAAAAAGCTTGACCAACACAACACTCCAAGGATAATCATGAAGACAGATCAAGATGCTGGGGCTGGATCCATGGCAAGTGCTGTTGCCTTGGTGACCTCTGAATGATTCCCTCCCCCCCCCCCCCCCCCCCCCCTTTGAAATCAGCTCATCTATTTCCAGCACAATGATGACTTCTTCAGGAAAGCTACCACTCTCCTCTCGTGTCATGGACTGTAACATTTCCGGACATGCACATCCAGGAACACTGACGAATTACTTGTACCCTGGCTGTAGTGTTATGATTGGATTGTTCACATCCTTTTGTGTGTGTGTGAGTTTTCTTTATACAGACTTTTAAATTACCAATTACAGTTCGCTCCCAAGAAGCTTGCCTGACTCTGAAATGACTAATGATAGGAAAATGTACCACCACAGCTCATGATGTAACAGGCTCTCTAATAGGATGCCACTGGGATTTTCAAGGTGAAACATCCACTTTTTTCACTTTGTATGTTTCAGTCAAGTATGTGATAGTGTGTGGGGAGACTGGGGTAATTGTGGCCCCGGGGCAATTATGGCCCCTCAACATAAAATGTATAATTAAACCATCTTCTATCTGTTGAAATAGCTTATAGCTGTAGTATGTGAAAGGTCACTTCTTACCACTACTTTGCTCCAATATCTATTCATTTAGCAATTAACACCTTGATAGGAGGACCTCTTTTGTCAGTACATGTCAAAATCACTGAGTAAAAAGTGAACTCTTCACTTTATTAAATTAAGTGTCACATGTTCTATTCATTTCCAAATTCTTTTTCATAATGTTATTTCAAAGTGACAAACCTTGTCCGAAGTGATTATGAAGCAAATCATAAAATCTTTCATCTATTCTTGGAACAAAGGGCCATTGTTTCAGACATGCCCTTCAGGGTAATTGTGGCCCCCCATAGAAAAGCACTGTTTTGCTATGAACATTTATGGATATATGCAAGAAAATCAAAGATCTAGTTTAAAATCACAATTAACATGGTTCATTACTGGGATTTATCAAATGAGCATACTGTGTAATTATATTATCATTGCAGCTTTGATTTGGATATTTTCAGGTGAAGGACTCCATCTCTCAAGGTCATCTTGCCACAAAATCCAAGGCCAAATCTCAACAAATGATAGACTCTGACTTACACTTTTTATATTCAAATAATTATGATATGACAGATGCAATAATGCTTCAAAAATGAAGAAAATGGGGCTGAAAAGCCTGTTAAGCCTTTGGAGCCTTTAGAGTCATTGGTTTTGATAATCAGTCATATGTTGATGAATTGACTTTCATATTTATTCACTGTTTATGTATCATGTTTAGATCACAATTTTTTGTTGTCCAGCATATCAGGACCAATTGTGAATTAGTTGAAGTTGGATGAACTTGACTATCTACATCAATTTAAATGGATAAATGAGGCCTGCTATGATTAGGAAATCATTCCTTTACATGCTCTCATGTAGTTCATAGTGTATTACTCTCACTCTATGAATTATTTTATTCATTATATCTTTATATAAAAGGGGGCCACAAATACCCCAACCCACGGGGAAATTATGGCCCCACAAAGTCATTAACTTAATTGTAATTAATATGCAAACGGAAAGTTTCAGGTTTATACTTTCTTTTGGATATTATAGTTACATTCACTGACTGTATATTTGCTTAATTAGAATATTATTGAACTTTCTATTTAATTGTATTAAAAGAAAATATGAAAAAGGGGGCCACAATTACCCCAGTCTCCCCTAGTTGATAAATGATGAATAACAGAGTGCACTGTCTTACAGTGCGATAACTTGGGGTTGTCTAAATACCCACACAGACAGGTTGCAATGTATGACACAATTGTGCATGTACAATGCATAGTACTGATGCTTGGCAAAGTATTTATTATTAAAAGAATATTTCATTTTCTTAATCTTAAATATCCTTAACTTTCACTTTAATCTTTTGTGCACCTAGATGTTTCTTGTGTCATCAAACTCTACTCAGGGAAGAAGGCAGTAAATCACACACTATTTTGCACAAGTTTAGACAAATTGATGGAAGTACAGTACATACACTGTATGAACAAAATACAAATTGCAGAGTAGTGATGTACAATGTACCCTTATGATATGAAAAAACAACAACAAAGAAACATACACTTTCTTACATAAAAGCCAACAAATACCAACACAACCACATATTCACACCCATGTATGTACAAGGGTGGCTGCCATCAGTGGTCACAAAATTTTCATGAAAGGTGGCCACAGGCCGTGCACATGCTAACGGGTTAACATGACGCACAAATTCAAAACGTCATGGCATGCTTTTGCAACTGGTTGACAAATTGCCCTTCATCAACATACGTAAGTACCAATTATGCAGTATTTTAGTAGCACAGTGTAGCCATAATAATAATATAAAAAAAAATCATGGGCATACTTCAACAACTTGATGCAAGAATTCATTAGTTTGAATAATCATACAGAGTATGGCATAATAAACATGTATGTAATGTCTTTCAAAAACCATAACTTTCTCATGAAGATGGATCCAAAAGCATAAAGGCAAGGCAATGAATGCACATTTTATCCTACAGAAGACTGATGCAAAGGTACTTCCAATTGATTGAACCTGACTACAACATTAACAGCAAATTGACGTTATTGACATTTCTTACCTTTGATTCCGTGTACTCGCACTGAGAGTTGTGTTCGCACAATGACAGAGTTTCTGCTCCTGTACACAAATGAACACACACACATACAAACAGAGAAATAGAAACAAAAATCAATTTTAAATTTCTCAAGCATATTTCACTGTTCAAAGAAATTCTAGTTCAAATCAGTGTCTCACAGATCATTATCTCACAGATCTGTAGATCTGTGTACAGTGTTGTTTACTCATACACCATTAATAACAGAACATACATGACACTGATTATACAACATTCATGTGCTGCAATATATCTCTGAAGGGATATCAACAAACGTTTATAATGTATAGATGTACATGTATAGCAAAAATAGGGAATATAAAATGAAATTCATGTTTTGATAAAAAGTTCTGCCAATGTCCGAGATGCCAAATGTAGAATGAACGGCTTTTATCATTCAGCAGTGTCGGAATCAAGAACTGTGCAGGGCCTACCTATTGTAGTACTACACATACCAAAGCACACAACAAACTACATTTCTTCAGTCTTAGAAGAGACTATCCTCATCCAATACATTACATTCAATTCCAACACACCCATCATTAATTGGGACCAGCTGAATCACAGCTGAGGTCAGAGGTCACACTTCAGAGAGAAACAAAATACTGCAAACATATGGATACTTGGTGGAAACAACTCTAAACCTCCTAACAAGAACAGACATACATGATGTGATAATTGGAGCTCTACAGTATGTCCCCCCCAAAAAAATAAAATCAGATTTTTGCATAGAATATAACTTCCAATATGAATAATCTGTCTGAATGCTATATTGCAGAGTCTTAAAATATAACATCTTAGCCTTTTTTTTTTTGCAGAAAACCCCATTCAATTTGGTTAAGTGGTCACAGAGAAATTTAGATTCTTGTAAAGCATGTCCTGGGTGTGTTTCTTTCAAGTATAAACACTTGGATGCTCTTGGAACCGCAATGGACAGAACTTGGAGAGAAGGGATTCCTGACATGCTCTCCAAATCCTCATTTCTCTTTGACCACTGAAGCAAATCAGATGGGATTTTCTGTATGATGTGAGTATAAATAAGTTATAGTTTTCATATCCTGAAATTGTATGTTTTTTGTTTTTGTTTTTGTTTTTGTTTTTGTTTTTGTTTTTGTTTTTTGTGTGTTTTTTTGTTTTTTTTTTGGGGGGGGGGACAAATGACACACCTATTTAAAGTAATCCATTTGTCATATATAGGCCTATGTAATGAGTGTGAATAAGTGTGATTACTAGCTGTAATACATACATTGTACTAACAATAGTATTAAAATGTAACACCAGAAACATTTGTGGAATGAAGCTTTCATGAATTAGAGCCAACAGCCTTTTCGCAGGATGAAACTTTCACAAATTGCCACTGGCATACAATGCACCATGTAGAAACATTTTTTGCATGCCTTTCACTTTTGTGAATCTTGGCACCTCACAAAATTTGTGAAAGTTTCATGAACACGTTCTTTGGTTCATGTTCTGAAAAAAGAAGACACACATGTACCTCTTGCTTTAGACATTATCATGAAAATTTGTCATTTTTTCTCCATTTTGAGATCTCTCCTGCAAAGGGTATGGGAGGATAGAAACCATCTAGACACTGTAGACTCTGAAAGCTCAAAATGACATTCTTGCTGGTATGTCTAGCCAAGCATGGAATTCGAAGTTTGAACTTTGTATTTCATTTGTGTGCCAGTCCGTTGCTTTACACTGCACACAATGACACAAGGTCATATAAACAAGATGTCATCTCAGGATATAGACCCATGAAAAGCCTAAATCAACACTGATGAAGGACTCTGAAAAAAAAAAAGAATGCCTAACAAAACAGCACAAAATGCCTTCCTCACTGCTGATTTGACTCATCAAGAAAGAAAGGTACAAGAGGCAGACATCACTCTGGCCAATCTGGTGTCTAGCTGAGGGGCGGTGTCAAATATAATGGATGAATGCAGGTTATGAAACATTTCACGGACTCAATAGTACCAGTGGATTTATGATTTCTTAGGTAGCCCTAATCATTTTGTTTGTTTTTTTTAAATCAAAACATATATCATATAAAACTTTGTAAAACAAAACATACACACACATAAAGATTTCTACTAATAGGCAACAGGCAACAGTATTTTGCTTGAGGGCTTCAATAATGCAATTTTTAACAGAATTTAGCCCCTTGTCAACTTCATACATATTCATTGGTTGGAATTCAATCTGTATGCATGTTCTATTGCTGTGTCAGTAAAACCAGACTACTCTCTCTTCATTCTTTGGAATGATTGCATTATGCTTTCTGGTTGCTAGGAACAACTTCTGTCATGTACTGTATATAATATATGTTACTGCCCAGCTCAAAATCCTCAAAAAGCACGCCAAAATGAATTTTCATATTTCTAAACATGTTAAAAGAGTACGCTCTAAGCTTTAAAATGATAACATGTTAAAGTTGGACCATCCTATTGACCCATTCAAAAAGTGATTGAAATGGAAAGAGAGAGTTGGGAGATGGAGTTTCATTCGAAAAGGGAGAAAAGATGATTTAAAGATAGGGTCACTCAGGTGTGTTGTGCGCAAGTATCAATGAAAAGATATTATATCTCCCATTGAAAGCAGCGCCTGTCCAGAAAAATGTGGTCTGGCCAGAAAAATGCTAATTTCTCAATTTCTGTTTTGTTTTATGCTGCAAAATTTTGACAGTCAGTAAAGAAAAGATTACTCTCTCAAGTAAGATAAACTTAAAGGACAAGTTCACCTTCATAAACATAAGGATTGAGAGAATGTAGCAATATTAGTAGAACACATCATTGAAAGTTTGAGGAAAATCAGACAATCCGTTCAAAAGTTATGAATTTTTGAAGTTTTTGTGCAGTACCCGCTGGATGAGAAGACTACTGCAGTGTATGAATAACTTAGATGTCACATGCGTACAACAATATAAGGAAAATATAAAGAGAATTTCACAAAATTCCATCTTTTGAAAAAAGTACACATTCCCCTGACTCGTTACCGACAAATGTCATGGGTAATATTATTCCCCCTGCCTTTAGAAAGAGGCAAGTCAAGTGCTCTTTTATTATGCGAAAAAAGTGAAAATATGTTGAATTTTCTTTTACATTTTCTTTATACTGTTGTACGCATATGACTCACAAGCTGTAGTAGTCTCCTCATCCAGCGGTTCCAACACAAAAATTTAAAAAATTCATAACTTCTACATCGATTGTCCAATTTTCCTCAAACTTTCACTGATGTGTTCTACTAATATTGTTGCATTTTCTCAATCCTTATGTTTATGAAGGTGAACTTGTCCTTTAAATTAGAATTTGAGCACGTCAACCCAACTGACATATTTAAGTCCATTACAAAGAATCTTAAATGACTTAAATCTTTGACTTTTGGGGGGGGGCTTTAAGCTGGGCGTTCACATTTACACAGAATTTGAACATGTTGGTAACACAGTCTACCACTATCAAATAAATGTTTGTCTGACGGTCAAACGAGAGAGAGAAAGTTGTGGACTTACTTGCGCTCAAAACCCTCAAAATCGTCCTTCTGGTCATCGATGGACTGTTCCAAGTCCAGGTATGTCCCATTGTGTGACAGCTGTAATCCGCAATCTTCCAACTGGAGAGGGACAGACAGACGGACAGACAGACAAACAGTGAGGAGAATGAAGACAGAGAAGCAAAGATTGGCACAGGTATCAAATAACTGACACAATGTCTGATGAGTAATCAATCAGAAGCAAAGAATCACTATCAAAGGCAAGGCTGATAGTTGCTGACTGAGATACAAAAAAATGTTCTAAAAAGAGTACTCAAGAAAAACAAGGGCATTCACTTTGAATCTAGCGGCATTCCACAGTACAGTGTAGGTTCTTTTCATTCCCAACCACTTGGTGATTTCCCCTACAATTCATGGAAATCATTTGAGAAAAACAAATCTTCACACTTCCATTTTCAATACATTCCATACAGACAGTTTCTATTGAACATTTACATTTCATTACTGTAATAGGTAAAATGAGTATGATGTGTCTTCATGCAACAATCCTATACAACAGTGCAAACTGATAGATTGATATCATACGTCGACAAGTACATTTACAGAGACTCCAACCCAAAGCACCTTCTGATCTGGAGATTCTCCCGCCTGAAACCCCTAGCAAACGGGAGACTCCAAGTTGATGTGTGCGAAGTTCCTAGGGTTCTAGATGCTCTCTGGTGCTATAAGGCTGATTTTTTTTCAACATACAATAGCAATAAGTAAGAAATCCTTTCCAACGGGAGACACAGAGCCAGGGAGGGAGAAATTAAATCTCAAGCTTGAGAACGGGAGATTTTGCAAAAAAGGGTTTTTGGCGGGAGATATCCCGTTGAAAACGGGAGAGTTGGAGTCTCTGCATTTACTTTTCACTTTGACCACAGCAATGAACCTTTCCTGGCCTTCTAGAATGATGTACAATATGGACATGATGACTGCAAACACTGCAAGGCAGAATCAAGCCAAATGTTTGCCTTGAAACACTGCGATGTGAGACCCAAATTTCCAGCAAAATGTTGTTGTTTTTTAAGCCAAATAATATTAACCCGCTGAGGATGGACTGACTTTGCTACAACACGCATTTCCCATAGACACATGCCCAAGTACATGTATACTCGGGACTCGTCCTCAACGGGTTAAAGTCCTACAGCAGTACAGGAATGGTCACATAATCAGCTCACATTCCTTACTCGTAGGATGCAATGCTACACGACTCCTGAGCATTCCACTAGCCATGGCCTCCGAGTATTGGTGTATTTTATTCAAATATTCACTCTGCCATGTCTCCTATTTTACAGTATATACAGTACTTGAATACAGTGCTGCAATCTCTCTGGAGTGGCCTCTTTACGGCAATTCCCAGCTATGGGATGTATCTCTAGCATGCTGTACGTGTGTACTGTCAGTGTCTAGATCTGTTCATCATGTAGTATTAAGCTGTTGTTTGTAACACTGAAAAGTCTTACAATTACACTGTACACTGTAAATCTGCTTTACAATTGCTTCTATCACTCCTTAAATAAAAACTAGCATCTTGCATTTCTAATCTTTTGCCATCAGCCTTTTATACCTTTTAAATATTCAGCGTCTTGACAAAGATTAATTGGAAATACCCATAGTGATGCAAGCCAGCTACTTGTAGTTGTCCTGACCTGAACTGCATGTGCAAATGAATTAGGTCCGATCCATTAGGCCTACACAGTTTAACATCGTACCATACACTGTGCATGGATCACTCGCAAGCTGTTGGTATTGTGTTACCCTTGGTAGGCACGCTGGCATAAAACGCTCTCTTTGGAAATGTGAGAAATGTAACGCAAAACTCATCAAAGGCCTATGCGGAAATTATTCCTCTCATATGCTTATCTCACAGTATAACAACCCTGCTCAGAGTAACATCTACATTTATATACCAGTATACATCAGTAATTTTTGCTTTCTCAAGGTCTTGTAACTTAAGCATACTCCCAGTGTTTTTCCTTCATACTCAGCTGGCTGTCTACAGCGGAAAGTGTCTGCCATCAGTAAATTCAACATTCCATTTTTAACTTAATTCTATATAACCTCACTGATATTTCTAATATCATGTATGATAAGAAAAAAAGATGATGATCAGCTCTGCTTATTTCATATTAAAGCCCAGTTCCATGACTAATGTGATTTAAATTTTAAAATTTAATCAATAGAGGACAATACAACTCGCTAAAAGTTTCATCTGTTCGGACAAGAAATTTGAACACAAATCAACAGCTGATCAATAACTACCGGTAGTTGTAATCTTCAAACTACTTCATCCAATTCTAATGTCACTGGCATGGCCATTACCAAAAGACCAATCTTATACATTGTATGTTTTCATGAGTAGGCCTATAAATCACACAATATACCTACTAGTACATTACAACATTCTGCAAATAGAACATTTTATAATCTCAGCCTCTTGAGGTATGAAGATTACAGTGTATATCATAAAAGTAATCACCTTTTCATAAGTAATATCATTTGAGAAGGTGAAAGCCTGTAACTCTAGTCGGGGTAAGGTACAGGCCTGGGCAGGGTACTGCAGTCTCTGTACAAATGTATATATTGTAAAGCAAGAAATATCTGCAGCATGACATTTTTGCAAATTGAAGCCAATGGTCTTTTTCGTGGTAAAAATTCTTTTGCAAATTGCAACTGGCATCCAACGCATTATTTAGTGCATACAAGAACTTTCATTCGTGTGTAGTTTCATTTCATAAAACTTGGTTGTCATGAAATTTGTAATTTTATTAAATTGAACGCAAAGGTTTCTGGTTGTAGAGTAATCAGGTAGTGTCTGGCAGAGCATTCCTTACATGACAAAAGAGGTAGTCAATCATGCAGAGACTGCTGTACTACAAACTGACTTGCTCACTTGTCCACAGCACCTAAAACTTACTGTCGGGCAGGTGAACTGAACAGGTACATGTGCCTGTCTCTGCGGAGAATGGGGCCTTTAATATGCAAAATACCCATTTGGGCAAATTGGAGAAATATCTTTTAAAATGCACTACCTGACATTTCACCTTGTGTTCTCTTTGAAATCAGAAAAAAAAAAAAGCATGGAAACTAGCATATGTAGGTCTGCAGTCCAACATTTTTTAAAACAACTATTACTACAGTTCATGGAAAAGTGACACGTTTGCGAATCTGTGAACCTAACCCTACACGAACAACGTTTGTATGATACACTGTGTGTTCTGCTTTCCAAGACTACTCAAGCAACCCGTGAAGAAGTCAGCAACAAGAAACGCCTTAATCCCTCTGGGATGAGCGGATTTCCACAGCCAGGGCCCAAAAACTTCCGAAGCGGTGACTCCCTTATATGTGGGACTAAAAGGAAAGGCTTGTGGTTTGCTTGCCGCCTATTCTAACAACAGTGGTTGCAAGTTATTGCGTGAATAAGAGGGCAAGCAAATTTCATATTGTGAACAATCCATTACAATGTCAAATCCATTACAATGTACTGCATCAGGATCTCTGACAGAAGGAAATGAAGTTCAAAAGTTCTTAATGGTAAAAATAATGTTCCTGAGCATTTAGAGGGATCTCTTCCTAAACAAGGCTTTGTTATGGCATGTCAAGGCAACAAAACTAAAATACAGTGTACAAAGGAAGTGTAAACCAACTTTGCACTTTTAAATTACTGGGAAACAAACGAAATGAGAGTAAAATCTTAATGCCAGTTACTGGAAGTCAGTTATTTTCTTGCCAATAGATCTATGGTGTTCTAAGTTTACTACAATTTTTATATTTACTTGTCTTTGTCATTTCATAAACTTTCTTCCAGTGAGATATTGATGTGTGCACATTGATTGTATAATTTCTACATCAATGCTAAGAGCAAGCTGATATAATGTGTATTGCCATCTGAAGCAATGTCTGAAGAATGTTCTCCTTTTTTTACTCTCTTGTAGATCTGTCTTCTCCACTCCATACACAGTAAAAAAAGAAATGTCAACTCATCATCACCGCTCAATTCATCTCCAGTTGATAATTTGTGAGGCAGTCTCACACCAAAGGATTTAAACTCATAAACTCTGACAGTAATGTAAACCAGACAAATCAGAAGAAGACATGCAATCAATGCCACACAACACTTCTCTTTGTACGACAATGGCACATATTGAGTGCAAATGTCACAAACATTGCTTTGTCGTACTACTCTTTGTACTGCTTGCAAGGGCAACAATCTAAGCTGAATAACAACAAAAGATAATTGATTACTGAGTGAATCCCAGGACCAAAACAATGATGTGTGATACATGCTGTAGAAATCGAGTTTTTAAAAAGTCAGTGTTCACTTGGCCTCATCCTTTGATGCTTATTCTGTAGTGCAATCCATGCTGGAGCATCCAAAGTACCTACAATTTTTGTAGGTCCTATATCAAATATCAGCAAATACTTCACCATACATCTGTATTACACATAAATTGTACAATGGTACTATGACATTTTACAGCGTACCGTAGGTAGAAGATTACTCAATAACGTCACTATGCATCTAAGACCAAAATTATGACAAAACATATTCAGAAATACAATGCGATTTTATGTTTCTGATTGGCCTCGTAGACACAAATTATGGATCTTATACCAGCATATACTGTAACATGTTTGGAAACACTTTTCCTAATTCCCATCAGCATCCTCTGATCCTTGTACAATGATTCTTGGCTAGATACAACAATATACTTGTAGAAACATTTACTGTTTTAATTTCTTGCTTTGTATTATGAATTTATCCCCACGAGATCAACAAGAAATCACAGTGGGAGGGGGAAGGAGATATCATGGAAGTTTAAGGGACATCAAAACAAATGGAGATCATGACAATCGTAGGAGTTTGGAGCCTTCGCAGCTGGAGGTCAAAGAAAATCCGAGTCTGAGATTGAGACCACAGTCAATAGAACGTGATTATGTGTCACCCCATTACAGGCCCAACCATGCGTGGTGTTGGCAAGTCCTGTACATCTCGCCAAGCAGAACGGCCGTGTGAAGAACGGGAACAAAAGGTCCCTGTAGGTGTCTCAATGGCTTCCATCCTACTTTCCAGAGAAGGACCAGGATGAATGAAAACATGCATTTTATCACTTCTTTAGTTTCTCCCCATTTATCTTACCGCATAAATACAAGTAGGTCTACATGTGTGTGTGTGTGTGCGTGAGGTGGGGGTTATTTTTTTAACAAAACGCTGCAAAAATGAATGAACCCGTATCCCAACAGCAGGGTAAAAAGACATAATTGCTTGCACTTTGTAAAATCTGATGTGGGAACATCTTGCAGTTTATGACAAACAACACGGCTACACACTTACCATTTTTTCTACCGGTCAGACCTGTGCCTGTCAGACCAGTATACCCAGTTTTCAATCTTTTACTTCTCAAAACCTAAAATTTACTGACCCTTCCAATTCATGAAATTCTTGCATCAAGTTGATTAACACTGATTAAAATTCGGGGCTTATTTATGTCTACAGTGCATGTAGGGCAATTTGTCAATCAGTTGCAATACAGAATTTACTCGTCTTGATCTCCTTTGACTGGCCCTGACAATGTTGTTATTTTTTTTTTACTTTTTTTTTTTTTTTTTTACTGGTCATGTCATATCAGTAAATTCAGCAATTCCTGAAAAGTTACTTGCTCAACAGTGATTTTTACCAGTCTGGTACTGTCGGACCAATGCTGGTGTTGAACAAGATGTAATACATGAAAGATTGTGGAATTTCAACCACATTTGAATGCAGTTAATAAACTTGTTCACTGCCTATGCAAATTATTGGGTTCCTTTTGAAGATGCAATTAGTATATTACAAGTCAACAAGTTGAAAATATAAGGCTAAAGTTCATGTTTAATGCACTGACAGCTGAACCTCCGATTTTTTTTTTATTGGTATGCTGTAATGTCATTCACACACACACACACAAAAAAGGCATCGTCTGTCTTCGTGGTTGATAAAGGAAGCGCAAATAATTGACAGGAACTGCCAAATCTTATCGAATTTTCTTTGCTATAAAGCAAAGTAGTAATGAAAATTGTTAACAGCAAACGAGTACATGTAATAGACCCTGGGAACTTCAGTCTGGAAATAAACTGTGAGCAGGAAACACCTTCCCATGACAGAATGCTAATGGGTTGTATTGAAGTTGGACAGGATGAGGAAAACAAACCAGGAAGTGAACTCAACAAAGCTTGCTAAAATTTGCATCAAATCAGGACTCAAAGGGAGACACAGAAAGTAGACCTAATGACCAAATATTTTCACAATGACTGGCCAGTGATTGCTGATCTGTCCACCTCAACCCCCACCCCATCCCCTTGCAAAACAAAGGAAGCAAAGGTGCCTGTTCCTGATTCACACTCGTCTTGGCCAACGACCTGTGGAACAATGTTTCTCTCATGCCAACTGATTAAATGGTGCCATCCCCTCTTTCACAAACTCTCAAAAGTAATTTCAAATTAAAGGAATTATTTACCATTTGCAGATGAAACAAAAACCCAGCTTTAGAGCTTCACAATAGTTCTTAAAATGTGAGTTTGGGATAGAAACAACCAATGTAAAAATGTGAATCAGTATAATCAATGATAATATACAAAATGTGAACAGTAGTTCTAATAAAATTGTTTCTAGAATAAACCGTCTACAGTTATGGCTTATTGAGAAAAATGGTGATATCATTATCTCCTTCTATTTTAGGCTTTGTTGCAAAGTTTTTATAATATTATGGTAGAATGTTTTGTGATACAACTGATCTACACAATACCCATCAAATGTGACAACTCGGAACATTTTTTAAATCACTGCTCCCAATGATGAATGGTACCTTTAATGTCTGTCTGAGCAAGGCTCATATTGTCAGAAACCCACACATCTACTTTACTCACAGATTATTTCTATATCTGTAAGGGTGTTCGAGAAAGATATGAAAAGCATTTCTTCTTTGACCCTTTAAAACTTTACAAAATATTCTCCAGTGTATGATATTTTTAAACATACAGTCACAATCCTTCATCATCAACAGCATCTGTTAAATCATACATTCTTAGCAGTACTACAGCTAATGGCAGCACTACAGCTAATGGCATCACACACATTTGTGGCAGTTGTGTCACGGTATAAAGGGCATACAGTCTGAAGCTTCGCCCACAATTAACAATGCATTCAGTTCTAGCGCTGAACAATTCCCAATATCACACAGTTTGCATTTCCTTGCAATAACCTTCACAGTCCTCCAGAACAGGATCTAGGTGAGTACAGTGCACGGTTTGATTATATCAATTTTTGGCATTTAAATGGCAATCCCTTTAACAAGCTAATGACTTTCTCAGGCTACTACAATGTAGGACTAACAGATTGGATCACTCTGTAAAAAAGTACATATTTAAAGAGGAAATCCATTGAACTCATAAAATTTTACTCTTTTTTATCAGACTATCTTATATTTGGACTGGATTTCCCCTTTAATACAAAGTGCTCTGGTAGAAGGTGAAGTTAAAAAAATTGACCATACCACATAGTTTATGCTGTTTTGTGGGTCATTTATAGGCAATAGCATTGTAGGTCCCTTCTAAATGTCCATTTCCTAAAGGATAGTGGCCTGAAAAATGGAGCAAAGTAAATCTGTTTTCATACAAAATCTCTTTACAGACTGATAAAACAAAGGAAGAGAATCTTACAAGCCAATGGTGTACATAACATGCTTAAAGATTAAAATTGTACTCATCCAGCCAGTGGGTGCCTGTAAAGACCAAACACGGCTGCTTGAAAGTAAAACTTGTTTGATAATAAATATGTCCACTACAATACAGGTAGATTGTACCGGTTGCCCAGCACTGCCTTGTTTTGGATCTGGTTAATATGCAACAATTTGAGGTAAGTTTACTTCAAAAACATGATAGGGTTTCTACAAAACCTAGCATTTGTAAAAAAACAAGGTATTAGCACAAAATGACACAAAACAAAGGCAATGATTTAACACAGATCTTTTAGCTTGATCAAATGTCTGCTCGTGATGCAATGCAAAATGGAGACGAACATCCGATGATCAAACAAAGGGTGAGACAGGGATTACAACGGGCAGGACACCTGCGGAAACTCAGGATCGGCCTCGAAGCGGGGGAGTAAACAAGTGGAGACAACAGCACACAGAGATAATAGCATCAGAAAAAAACAAGGGAGATAGAGACGGAGCGAGAGGCATTCATTTGCATTGTTTTCATCAAGTTCAGGGAAGATTACTAACTCCACTGAACACCCAGTTTGGATACTGCGAGGGGCAAACATCGTGGCTTCGTGGCACGCCGATCGCCACTTTTAACCGACTCAAACCACTCGCGGCGCTCCGCCGCATCATGAGGCAGAGGAAGTCTGAGATTTAGTGACATCACAGACGGGGCAAGAATCCAGACAGTTTGAGTGCTGGCACCAAGGAAGTAATTTGGCAATTTGTGCCAGTTAAGCAGCCTTATTACTTCCACGTGCACATTGTTAACAACTGGGCTTGGTGTATGTTTTGAGACAAAGAATTTCGTTTCCATGGCAGCTATCATGCTGTAATGACCATCAAGGTAATGAGTAAACAAAAACATGTTCATGGATAAAGCTCCGTGAGAGTGGGAGTAACTACTTGCAGTTTCTCTATAAAATAAAAGGAAAAAACAATTACATGCATTTATTTTCATCAGACTGCAAAATCTATGATACAATGTACCTGCACTATTCTTCTCCAGAGATGACGAAAGTCTTCAACTTGCAGAGAATTCATTTATTATTTATTCATGAATGAGCAAAATTCTCTGATTGTTCAAAAACAAAGAAGTTTTGTCTTCAGGGCCCCATTTCATAAAAAAGTTGATATGATAGCAACTCTTGTTGGAATGGCAATTGTCATGGTAATGACAAGAATTCAGCTTCCTGATTGGCTGTTGCTACAGGAAGTTGTCATTCATGCAAGAGTTGCTATCCTAACATCTTTTATGAAATGGGGCCCAGCAGATCATGTACTTTGTTACAAGTTAGGGCCAGCCAGGGCAACGATTTTAAAAGTTGGGGGGGGGGGGGCAGTTTATATCTCTGGTGCTACTTCCGGGTTTCATCAGCTGACAAGCAAAAACAAAAAACAAAAGCCTTCACCGCAATTTTCTGGTACAACTTTGGCTGACAAGCAACAAAAATAAAAAATAAATTAAAAAAAGATTTCACCACATTTTTCTGGTGCCACTTCCAGGGTAAAATAAAGGGGGGCCCAAATTGTTAAACCCTCTGTATTCCTTTGTATTATGCAACAAAAATAAAAGTGGGGGGCCCAAGCCCCCTCCACTCCGCTTGCGCTGGCCCTGCAAGTGTACAATTTATGTCCAGTGAGTGTCACTGCAAATGGTTCAGGTAACCTTCTTGGTTCATAAAAGCATTGGATGTGTTTTACAAATCTTCAAAATGTCATTAATATCTTCTCATTTTTTTCTTGGAAAATATGTATTACAGACTTCAGCCACAAACAGAAATTTAATTTGCATGGAATTTCAGCCATTTATTGAATTTCCCCTGAATCTTTCACCAGAAAGTAAGGGGAAAAACGCCAAAGGGACAGGACAGCTATGGCTGGTGCTGACCTGAGTGTATTTGACTGCACAGCGGGTGTTCTCAACTACACGACGACGCAAAAAAAAAAAAACAAAAAAAAAAACAAAAAAAAAACCAGCAGTGGGGACGAATGTCAACAAGTATTCTCCGTCAGTACATGAACTTTGAAGCCTTGCGCAGGGAAGCAAACTAAATGGGGCGCTACATGTACAAAAGAGACCAACAATTTCTGCTTTTCTGGAAGATTTTTCTCTTTTTGGAAAACGACATCCAATACAGTATCCTGTAAGTCCGGGGGATTAATACGCTTAACCCCCTCTGCGCTTTTCTGCAGAATGCCGCCCGCTGCCTGTCTAGGGGGCTCGATGGTCCTGCAGACAAACTGCTGATGAAATATCAAGTGCAAGTTGGACTAATTACCACATGATGACTGACGATGTACAAAGTCTTGTGTGCATGTCTTTCTGAAAGCAGATGTGCGGGCAACACAGGAGTTGTGTCTACTGTATGTAGTTGTTTACTGCCCTGAACATTCACGAATGGTGCCACATGATTGCATGCTGTATCCATTGCAGAATCTCATGTTTGCCCACTTTGCTAGAAGACAAAAGATGCATGACTCGCATTAAATGCAGTAGAACTAAAACAATACAACAGTGCATTCCTTTACACTTGGCCTATAAAAAAGAAAAGAATAAAAAAGGGCTGAATTTGTTGCTATAGCATGTATCATTCATCAGGGCTACATTTCAAATGCAGGTGGGTTAGACTCAAACTGTCAAAGATCCCATTTCTACTAAACTAGTAAAGTTTGCTAAATGATCAGTTCTCTAAAATTTCCTATGGTAGGCATCTTAGTTTTAAAAGTAAAAGCTACCAACTGATAGAATCTTGCCACTCATGATATTCTTGTAGGATTCTCTCAATCTAAATGAGTGATCAATCTAAAAAATTGTGCTTTAAGAAGTCTGTTCCTAATTCCTTTCCACTGTTAAATAGGCAAAATAGAAAGTCTCCAGCACAATGAACAAAACAGCTTCCACAAACATCATGTTACTGTGGTGCTAAGCAAAATGTACTTTCACATTCATGTGCATGTACAGTAGATGTCTCAAATTCCACATTTAACCCAACTGCACCAAAATCACAGGATTCCTACTTAAAGGACAAGTTCACCTTCATAAACATAAGGATTGAGAAAAATGCAACAATATTAGTAGAACACATCAGTGAAAGTTTGAGGAAAATTGGACAATCGATGCAAAAGTTATGAATTTTTTTAATTTTTGTGTTGGAACCGCCGGATGAGGAGACTACTACAGCTTGTGAGTCATATGCGTACAACAGTATAAAGAAAATATAAAAGAAAATTCAACATATTTTCACTTTTTTCGCATAATAAAAGAGCAATTGACTTGCCTCTTTCTAAAGGCAGGGGGAATAATATTACCCAACACATTTATTGGTAACGAGTCAGGGGAATGTGTACTTTTTTCAAAAGATGGAATTTTGTGAAATTCTCTTTATATTTTCCTTATATTGTTGTACGCATGTGACATCTAAGTTATTCATACACTGCAGTAGTCTTCTCATCCAGCGGGTACTGCACAAAAACTTCAAAAATTCATAACTTTTGAACGGATTGTCTGATTTTCCTCAAACTTTCAATGATGTGTTCTACTAATATTGCTACATTCTCTCAATCCTTATGTTTATGAAGGTGAACTTGTCCTTTAATACAATGTAGCCTATTTCCAATTACATGAATTTGAACTTTGCAAATCAATTTTCAGAAAGTGCCAAGTTCGGCATCGACTTTCAAGTTGTCACTCAAAACTATTGGCAACTCACTCTTCGCAAGAAATTGTGTCGTATGCAGCCTGCACAGTCTTGACCTGAAGTTAGCCGTCAAATATTATGCAAATGGAATCCAACACACAGGAGCTAAAAATCCATGTGTAATGATTGTAGCCAGTTGAAAGAAGTTGGTATTATTGAGAAATGTATGTCTGTCTGTCTGTATAATGTATGTTTCTAACAGTTTTTCCATCTAGATAGAAATTTCCATCTAATATACTTCTATGTATGGTCTCATGCGATCTAGGAACTGTATTTGTCATCCAACTTGAGTCAACTAGCCACACCTTGAAGTAATTCAATTGAACATTCATTATTTGCTCTCGATTACTTGAAAGATGCATTGCAAAATATTAGATGGCTAACTTAAGGTTCAGACTGTGCAGGCAGTGCACACCACAGTAGCTCGCGAAGATGAAAGTCGATGTCAATATTGATGCTTCCAGATTTCGTTCATATTTGCCTGAGTAACTGGAAATAAAACTATTCATATGTGATTTTGGTGCCATTTCGGTTTCCAGAATTTGAGACACATGGATCGATATGAAAGTACATACGTATGTTAACGCTACATACTAATTACTATTAATGTTCTTTTGATCTGTGTGCACAGACTGGGTAAACTATATAAATCACAGAATTAGAATTTCTAACTCAACTCTCATCAACACTTGCACCAGTGTAGTGACAGACAAGAACACCATGCACCCATAATGTATCTTTTCCTTCTTGAAATTTGTTGCCCAATAAGCTTTTTAGCCGTATAGTGTAGGCTTAGCATACACAGTAATATCATCAACTGTAAAAGTCGACAATACTCTTTGAGAGTGATGTACTTATTGGAAGAAGAAGAAGAAGAAGAAAAGTTAAGCAACACCTAGTAATAGTATTCCTGTCAGTAATTTTATATTAGAGGTCTACCTATGCAGAGGTCTATAAATAGGCTATAGTATAGCCTATATATATAGCTATACGAAGAGTAATTTTCAATGTTCTTAACACGATTTCATTAAAGTTGGGTCTAAACGACAACATCCACAAATAATATCCTGTAAAGTGTAAATCGCCAGCAACAGAAATAAGCCATCCCGCGGTCTTGCTACCGGTACTGAACTCCACCCGTAAGTTCCGGGAGGCAGCAACAACAACAGGTGGTGGATATTATTTGCCACCGGTCTCAAATATCTGTGCTGCCGTATTGCGAGAACGGCAGGACACATCACACGAAAGCGAGAGCGTAGCCATGTCGCTACTCGGCGATACAGCATCTTTCATACCTTATGTGGCGGCTGTAGTACCCTATGCAGCGTTGGTAATTGATCCTCAAGTGGCAGATATTCGTTAAAATGAAAGTGTGGGGCTCTGGTAGGCTCTGCAAAGACTGTACTAGCGAAAGGATCCGTGTCGTTCATAAATTGCACCCGGCATGTAAACGTCGCCATGATGATGCCAGTTGTTGCTGCCTGTAAGCTGCGCCGCGATGCTACGGCTCAGCTGGCTGGCTCTCTCTACTGGGCACTTTATTACTCCCCAATCCAAATGACACTTGTTGGATCGATGACTGACTGCCAGGAGTGCGTTTACGGCTAGCATGCCGTTCTCTCTTTCCGTGACTACACACAAATGCACGCCCGACAATCCAGCGTGCGCGGTGGTGAAAAAGGAGCTGGTAGTATGGTATCCCTCTTTTTTTTTCCCAAATAGGGGGAGTGCTTTGGTAAACAATGACTCAAACTGTTTTTTCGCGCCTTGTGAAAGGCAGTTTCGTGTAGCATAATACCGATGCTCGTTCTTTCGAATGTTCGTTGTTCCGAAGCATAAGTTCTGTATACCTAGATGTTAGATAATCTAAGAATGAAATACTAGTAGGGATTGTTAATAAGTTTCATGTGGCGTTCATTCATTCATTCATTCATTTTCATTTCATCTCGGTATACAAGCTTCAGCCAGGGTTGTTCTTCAACATGTCCGTTCACAGATTAAAAAAAAACCCAACAACAACAAGATGCAATGCTATAATAACAAAGTGATACAAAATTGATATACGAAATCATTGAAGAAAAAAAAAGGAATGATCGATTAGGCCTAACTACTACAGCAACATGAACGTAATAAGGCGTAAATATGAATAGGTTCGTTTTAAAAAGTGCATGTTATACACATTTATTCCGTTTTCGTTAGCTAAGGAATGACATATTATGCCTTTTCTCATTTTCGGATTAACGAACCTTCGACATAACGAACTGTAACCGCAACACCTTTTCCTGCTCGTCAGCAGGAAATTAGGGATAAACTTTGATTCTTCGGATTTCGGTTTTGCAGTCTATTTTTCTTCGGGAATCTCGAGACTTCGTCACGGTTCTTATCGGCGGCGTTCCCTTTGCACATAACAGAGCTGTAAGTGTCTCGTTGGAGCTATATACTATTATTAAGTTACACATCTCTAGAGGAAGAAGATTCATCTCTTAACTTTTTGCAAGATAGGCCTACTTTAGTAACCAACCACTGTGTGAAACAATTCTGAGAGTAGATTAAAGTTTATCAGGCCGGAATTGTTGAAAATCGGTTTTGAAAATAAGTTTAATGTCTGAGTCATCCAAAAGCAAAGTAAAACAAAGCGATCCTAATAAAAGATGAGCCCCACCTTTTATTACGATCACTTTGTTTTGGATACTTAGCCATTTTCAAAATCAATTTTCGTCAAGTAAACTTTGAATTCCTCTTAGAATCATATTTTTCATATTTCAATAAAGATTTCTCATTATCTAAAAAAAAAAAATCATCATCAAAAAGTTGGAAATCTATCCATCTCAGCCGAAACTGACCATCCCTTTAGGGCCTAATGGCACAAAATGTTATAGATAATCCCCAGGAAGATACAAACAATGAACTACAACAATGTTGTTAAGAAAATCTCAGATAACCACAACACATCATGAAAATTCTCCTCGTCTGTAAATCGATTCAACATTATGTTTATACGTCCAAGGTTTGATTATGAGGGAGTAGAATTAACATGAGTCGCCCTCATTTGAGAGCATCGTTTGCGTTGGGAGAAAGGAGACTCATTCTCACGCAGAGTTGAAATGACTTTGTGCATGAGCATGTAAAACAGAAGAGGAACAGGAGGAGGAGGACGACGACGACAACGACATCAAAGACAAATTTCCATGCCTATTAGTGTTTCAGTGGGGGGGGGGGGGTGGACGGGGCGCGATTGTGCACTCCTCTTCGAGTTCTCCGCTCACTTGTTGATCAACTCACTGGCTCCTTTCCATGTGCTGATTGTTCATGAACTGCATGTATATGTTTTGTGAAAATTAGCGAAATTTCACAATTTCAGAACTTCTGTAGTTTTTAATCGTATTTTGATTAATTTTTCAGTATTGTGCTTATGGAATTGTACTCTTTCTTTCAGACTATCCCGCGGGATGATATAGCTTTGGATGAGATTTGGATTCAGATTTTAACTTTTTGCAAGATAAAGCACCACTTGTATGAACTATTAAAGAGCATACAATTTTAAAAGGAATTAGAGATTCATTAACACTGATGGAAATCGGTTTTGAAAAGGCTGAGATATCTAAAAACAAAGTAAAACAAAGTGGCCTAATAAAAGGTGGTTCGCACTTTTTATTAGGATCACTTTGTTTTGCTTTGTTTTTGGATATCAGCCATTTCAAAACCGATTTTCACATATAGAGATGAAATTTTAATTCCTTTAAGAATTGTATTCTCTTTAATATTTAATTCAAGTGTTTTTAATCTCACAAAAAGTTAAAACCTAAATTCCCACCTCAACCAAAAACAGTACCATCCCTTTAACTTTTTGAATTTTAATCTGTGAGATTTAAAGTTTTTATGGAAATGTTTTTAATCAAATTGATAGATAGAATGGGCCTATAAAAAGACATTGAGAAAAAGTTCATAACTTTCACTGCTTTTCTTGGAACAGTTTGTTTGAGAATTTAAGGGTTACGCATGGCGAATATTGTGAACTCTTTCTCGTCACACTATGGGGCACTATTAATAGGAGAAAGTAAACACTCCGGTAAGTTTGGGGGCGTCGGAATTTCTGTGACGTCATAGAATAGCCAAGAGGGTGAGCTGAGTTTACGATTACCTAGATATGACGTCAAAATTACAGCGAACAGTAGCCAGAACAAGCTGCAGGTATTGAGTTACGAGAGAGGCTGTGCGATTTCGCTAGGTGTTTTATCTCTCGTCAGCTGCCGCTAATTCTTCGAAAATACTCAGTGCATGCAAGGGACAGATGTATCACTAATTTTCCTCCTCTCACATGAACTCCACACCAACCACAAAAGATCAAGGGAAGATATGCTTATCCTCTCCCTCCATCCACACTCCACTCCAATCACACCCCTCCTTGAAAATCATTACATCATCAGCACCAAAGATAGTTTCATTTGCTTAAATTATTATAGCAAGAAAAGTGACCAGCCGATGTTCGTTCATTCCGCTCTCAGAATCGGCTGCTTTGTAAACTATAAAGCATGTAACTGTAGGTGGCGCTATTAAAAAGTCAGAAATGCCACCGCTGTGAATGACACTGCAGCCAGTGCAGGCTGAGATTACTCCACGAACGACTCGCTTGAAGCTGGTGTAGACGTCAGAATAAAAGACACCTCATGTTTTGTTAACTCTACATCTTTCTTGTTCTAAATACCTTCCTGTTCGTTTGTTTTTACTGCTTTTGAAAATCAGTTCTGGGATGTGGTAATCTCAAATTTTATATCAGTATAAAGCGTTACCATTTTTAAAGAGAGGATTACCTCAAGAACATGATTGTGTAACACCAATTTTAGCAAAATTGCTTCCAGCAGAATGAATAGCAGAACATTAAACGTGTGTGCTTGAGTTGAATTGAATGAATGGAATTGAATCGATTTGTTGCGTAGCCAGTAAGCAAGCAACCACGGGACCGACGCGTCCCGTCGAAGCCGCGTCACGACGGCTTACGTGGTTAGCAATGAGAATAATTATAGTGCCTTGCCTATCAATAATAGTTGGCTTTCGAACCAGAGACCTCGTGATTGAAAGCCCGTTGTTTTATCCGCTGAGCCACAACAGCTATTCAACTGCTCCTCGATCAGTGAAGTGGAACGCCACATCACCGCTGGTGGCGCTGTTTAAAGTGAGAAAATAACTGCTGTCATTTAAAGGGATGGTATAGTTTTGGTTTAGATGAGGATTCAGCTTAAATAACTTTTTGCAAGATACTTGGGAACCACTGTAATGTTAAAGAGCATACAATTCAAAAGAAATTCAAACTTTATTTGATGAAAATCGCTTCTGAAAGGCTGAGATATCCAAAAACCAAGTAAAAAAAGCGATCCTACTATTAAAGCTGGGTCCCTGTTTTTATTAGAATCACCCTGTTTTGGATATCTCTGCTATTTCAAAACCAATTTTCATCAAATAAACTTTGATTCCTCCTAGAATTATTATGCTCTTTCATATTTCGTAGAAGATTTCTCATCATCGCAAAATATCATCATTAAAAGACACATTGGAAACCTCAAGCCCCATCTCAACCGAAACAATACCATCCCTTTAAACAGAATGGAAAGGATATTCGTAGCTTGATAAGCATTCTCCCTTATTATTCATTTAGAATCCATTTCAAATGTACAATTGGATGACGATGTGAGTTTCCAGCCTTAGGGTGCTCTTGTTGTTTTCATAATCTGATAATCTGTTCTCGTAATACAATGATGTGTATCTGCCATTTATCCCCATGTACATTATGCAAGTCTTTTTTAAGTTTTGGTCTGTTCAACTCTATTCTACAAGAATTTACATTTTTCACATAAAACGACGGCAGTATACATTGGAACTACACGAGCAACTGGTCTAATGTAGGTATTAAACAGAAACGAACAAAGTATGGAACAAGGGAACCGAACTAAAAGTCAACCGTAGGGAGAAGAAAGTATGCGTGGACATAGGTCTGTACCTGATGGCATCATACATTGAAAAGTTGATGTATATGATTTGACAGGAAATATAGTCACAATAGCCACGAAAGCCGGTATTAAAGGGGGAAAAATGAGAATCACATTGTCCATTTACTACATACAGTGGCGGATCCCTTTATCATTTGTTAAAACAAAAGAAATTAAAAGAAAAAATGGGGTATGTGCGCCCCCATTTGCCCCCTCTTTAATTTTGTAAAGGCTCCCCTCTTTACGGAATTCCTGGATCCCCCCCCCTCCGACGTATAGCAATACACAGTGCCATGGGTGTCCCAATTGCACTTTGAATTACACAAGTATAATGGCTGTCCCCCTAATGTGAATTATCGTAAAATTTGCATTTTGTACAGACATAATCTCAGAAAAGACATGAAGAGTTTGTTCGCAAAAACCGATAAGTCCATATTTGCCAAATGGAGATATTTGCGATTAAAGGTCAAGAAAAATAAAGAGAATAATAAGAAAATTTTTGCTTGTTTTGACCATAACTTCAAAGATGTACCTTTATGTAGTGACCAATATATCATTTAAAAGGTTTTATTTTGTACTTTATGACAGAAAAAATACTTCAAAATCTTCAGAAATGGACTTATCGGTTTTTGCGCACAAACTCTTCACATACTCTTCGTGTATACAGTTGAATAAACAAACGAATAAGAATTACAAGTCACTTGACATTCTACCTGATATCCATGGAAATAGGTTTACAAGGGGAAAGGGGAATTATGGGAAAATCTTTTGTCGACATTCCTTGTCTTAGAATCGCGTGGAGATTCGGAGAATTTTTCTTCGATGTATTGACTGCTTTCACTGGCCGCACACAAGGTTTTTATCTGTTACGGCAGTGTATCATTTTCCCTGCTGTCATTTCGTATTCTTTAATTTATTTATTTTTTCAGATTAAATGCCTTGTGTTGGGGTTCCACGGGCTTGGCTGCAATACGCATATTCGTTGTATCAGCCACATCAAAACAAAGTTCTATGAATTAGTTATGAGGGCATGCAACCATGCATGATAAAGACCCAGCATTTTAGATGCAGTATACTTTTCATTCACGACACGAAGGTGCAATGCTGCCCTCCTTCGGTAAAACTGAATGCAATTTGCGGAGACATTGTATACATTCTGTGTATACTAATGATTAGCAAAACGAGTCTGTCTGTTACGGTTACACTTGTCATTTGCTCTGCGACAATTACCCCGTCCTAGTTTCTCGATCCAAGGACATAGGGTTGGGGTTGTGATAGTGTTTTAGGTTTAGTTTGATGTAAGGATTGGGATTGCGGATATTATAATCTATGTTTAGCTTACCATATTTCATTCACATCGGCTTCAATGCAATGTCTCTGAGTAATATATTTATAACCAGGTCTGTAAGACGTGTCGCAGCCTATCACCTATTATAGCCTCAAAGAAGAATTTAAGAGTGCGAGACTGATTATGTGCCATGTGGTTTCTTTTTTTTTTAATCAAAGTCCCGTGATATAGGGCTAAATGTAGGTATCCACCATATTGCAACGCTTATCGTGTACGTGACGTTCTTTAAGATGATTACACGCAGATATTAATTTTCCAGGAAAAAATCATCTTAATGCAGTATACAAAATTTAAGAAATTATGACTTTTTTTTTTCTCGAAAGGAAAGATTTCATCCTGAATGTAATGTGGAGTAACTCGCAACACATTGCAGTTAAGTGACGGACACACAGCATAACTATTCCAAATAGTCACGCGTATTATAAGAAGCATAATATCCGTACACTCATCGGGCCCAAAGGTAATAATTATCTGATGCTTGCACTTACAACCTCGCCGCCGTAATGCAATCAACCATGTTCTATTGTGGCAACGTAATCTGATCATCCTTGCACAAAATTATTTTCTTCATTATGATTCCTGATAATATATGAAAAACAAACAAACCAAAAACAAGCATCATATAGTGTTTCCTGCAAGGATAAAACAATATCATTAACAAACCTTGACATTACATTGTATAACATACTGTTGATTTTGTGCTTTACGTATGAGAGCCTGATTACAGATGGAGAGAGTAGACCTACATTAGAAATATTTGCATCGTGTTCTGAGCATGCGTCATACAATCATCAGTGTCTTGATGGAGCTGTGAAACCAAGCATTTAATCGTGAACAACAAATCAAATGAGGAGTATAGGCCTGCAAGAGAACGGGGGGAGGGGGAGGATCTCGTTTTTTTTCTTTGTCGCCCGCCAAAGCATTGTTCGGTTTAAAAGATAATTATCTATATATATATATATATATATATATATATATATATATATATGTACATGCATATATCGCAGCTTAGACCCATTCTAGCCTGAGATGATGTACTTTTCTATTACAGGAATTAGAAGCATTCTAATTATACTTCAATTGTCATTTTTTTCTACATTTGTGGATGCTGTTATTTGATGTGACTGTGTCAGTGAGGACCACTACGCGAATGTCTCCACATTGTCTGACTGTTATGTATAGAAGATGCAGAGGTCACATTGCGTGTACATACATTTTGTACTTATGTATCATAATGGCCATATTCTATACTATTTACTGTATACCAACACTAATTATACTATACCAACACTTTCAATTTGATATGTCAAGTCAATTCCTTGATTAAGAACAGGGAAATAGTTCGCGCTTTTACATTTTTGTTGTCATATAAGATGTACAAACAGTATACTTATCTTTTCTTTTTTTGACGATATTTCGACTTTAAAGAAGAGAAATACCCTTCAGAAAGATTAAATCGTACTAGAAATTGAAAGATTTAACAATGATGACTTGGTAAATTAGAGGGGACCCATGAGTTGCTGATTTGAATATTAAATAAATAAATGAATAAATGATCCTAAAAGACATTACTGTGGAGTTCTACATGGTACTTCCATTATTGTTAATTAATTTACACAAATGACTTTTGGAGATCTTCCGGTATCCTCTCATTTATATTCTTTGCAGATGATTCAAATGATTTCTTTGCGCACAAAAATCCAAATACTCTCGTGCCCACCATAAATTCCGATTTGCGAAAAGTTACTCAATGGATTAGAGCAGAACGTCATCCCTAAAAATCTTCAGAAAAGTAAGTACATGATTTTTAGCAATACAATAGGTCGAGCCTTGATAACAATATTATTATCATGACACTCCATTAGAAAATGTAACAGAAATTCGATTTCATGGTGTCACTGTCGACAATAAATGATTGTCTGGAGGCCAGGATAAGTTAATTATGTGGTAAACGATTTCATTGAACATTGATATTATCAACAGACTCAATCCTCTTCTTCGCTGACTTTACACTCTCCCTTGATTTTTACTTTATTTAGATTCCACAATTTTAGCATGACGGGGGCATAATATGACTTAAACTGATATCTCCATAGTTCGCATAAACATGTTAGATGGTTCTAACCTCCATGATTTTTGTTTCTGAATTTCTGTAGGTTTCCAATAAAACATCACTGCCCCGTTTATTTGAGTTAAATCTTTTTCGTCAAAGCCATTTAGGACTAGCGCTGGCTGTAAATTCCTTTTAAGGTGTTTCACGGCTGGTTTACATGTAATTTTTGAGCTATCTAAAAGTTTGTGCAATTTTATATAGTAGGCCTATATAGTTTATTTCAGAGAAACGGTGCGATATGATGAAGAAAGTTTTGAATTTCTTTATGCCGAGGTGGTTTCCATGACGACAAGGTTGGGCAACGCCTTCATCACAGAATTTGCATCAATCCATTGAGCAATGTTCAATGTCAGCATAACACTATGATGCAAAGTTTGAGATATCAATGTCATTTCCCAGTAATGAAGGCTGAATCTCACGTGTGAGTAAATGTACGATGCAAGGAAAACATCGCAGAAAAAAAAATAGGTATAGCCATGTGATATCATAGCAATAACAATGGAAGTTCATGACAATCATTACTTAGTGCGAATTTCAAAACACAAAAGGAATAATACATGTGTATTTCAGAATAGAGTCTAGAAAAACGTATAAGCAACCGTAAACATTTACCATTTTCTTTTTATATCATATCAAAGAAAGATATTCTAAGTTCCCAGTTTAAGTATTTCCAACGGATTACTAGTACCCAATTTGTCAGACTTTGCACATTCCTTGCTGCTAAGTAATAAAAACGTGTTAAAAGCTCTGCGCATAATGTTTGTTAATTGTGCCTGGTTGTGTGTGTGTGTGTGTGTGTGTGTGTGTGTGTGTGTGTGTGTTTCTTTCCAGAAACGACTGGGAGGCGAGACTACTATGTTGACATCCCTTGGCAGTATTCATTAATGGCGTCACACCTATTATCTCGCGGAATCAATCAACGCAGCCTTTTCATCTGCAGAACTATACATGTTGTCATCGGCTAAACAGCTGGGTCTTGTCACCCCCGTCTCCCACCTCCTTCCATTAGGCAGCACCCATGCCTGACGGACCCCGCGTGTGAGATCTCGTCATGGGGAAGAACGATCACGCCCTCTCCTAAATAATTATTCTTTCAAAATAAGTTCTTTCAACAACAACAACAATAATAATAACAACAACAACAACAACAACAACAACAACAACGAGAAAAAGGTCTGTGGACACACACACACACACACACACACATTATATAAACTCCTAAAAAAGGTCCTGCAATTCCAATTTGATGTATCATATTTCTCTTCAAACTACATCATTTCATTCAAATTTAACATCATAAGAAAGCCTGATTAATTTTCTTTACAATGACAACTCACTTGTTTACATTATGCATTCCTGGAATGCGCAGTATGACTGAGTATAAGGAAAGGTCAAATGTGAAATATTGCAAAATAGAGCAAGCGTGTTATGTCAAACAGTACAATTCCCATTTGCTTTGTCATTTCAGGGAAGGAATGTGCTTGAAAAGAATGCATTGTGAGATTATCATTAGAAGCCAGGCTTCATCCATGAATTAAAAACTGCAGTAGTATCTGCAGATTGAAATTAAACATAGAGGTTGACCAAACAGTCATCTAATGTCTAGGAAATGGGAGTTTTTGAAAGTGCTCTCATTTCAGCATTGCTTATTCCAGTGGCCTTTTTTCATCAAATCTGTACATTGTCAATAGCAGAATTGTAGCGACTTTTCACTTTTGATCTATCCCCATCCTCAGCTGTTTTGTACATTCCAAGAACACCCAATCATAGCAAGTGAGGTGTCATTTTAAAGATAATTAATCAGGTTTTCACATGATGTCGTATTTAATAAACATAGATATATCAAACTTTAATTGCAGAACTTATTTTGAGGAGTTTATATATACGTATTATGGTTATATACAAAAGCTCTTGATATTTTATACACGTATATTATTATGTAGGTCCTTATATTTATCAAACTGTGTATATACAATATGCATGCACATACACACACATACACACACACACACACACAAACCCTCTTGAAATACTCCAGCATAATAATGGTGAGCTAGCGACATTAAATCACGAAAGAGAATCTTCTAACTACATGTACGTAATGTTTCTCATAATACATTCGTCGTCTACGGTAGATATAGATATACCGGATAACAACGTGACCATTCGGTTTTGACTCTATGAGACCGAGAGCCAATTGTGAAAGCGTGTGATGTTGTGTGTGTGTGTGTGTGTGTGTGTGTGTGTCAGTTTGTGTGTGCGTGACAGTGTGTGTGTGTCAGTGTATCTGTGTGTTTGCATGTGCGCTCGTGTGTGTGTGTGTGTGGTGATACGAGAACACGAATGTATAAGAAAATATGTAGGGTGTCAAAGAAAACAAAATAATTACTACAGTATTTTATTCGAATCATTCCGACGACACAGGTATCCAAAGATCGCAAAAAGATCAAATTCCTCTTCCTGAAGCTCGCTATATTCATGGATTCAAGTATTATGCATTGATGAAATAGTTCAGTTAACATGGTTTTTTGGTCATATTATATACATTATGAGGAGGGAAAAAAAGAGAGATGAAGTGTCTATCGGAATATCATACACGAGTGTCCAGTGACAAAATGAATTTGACAGCAATTTTTATGCCCAAAAATTTAGCAAGGAGCACACAATACATACATACATACACACATACACATGATAGGGCCTACCTACATACATGATTGTATATACATGTATATGCATGTATATATTTATATACATTTTGGGCCTTGTTTTTAGTTTATAAAAGGAACGTGCAATAAGAAATCTGTCACGGTATAATTGCATATTCCCCAGACATAATAAATAGCAAGCCGTGAGAGGGTAGAAGTATAATATAAGGAGAGTATCGTATCGTATACAACATACCAGTAGTCCAATCCCCGTTTCCCCTACACCTCCAGGTCCCTCCTCCTCTTCCACTTCCCTACCCCCCCCCCCCTCCGTTTAGCTCTTAGACTATAATCCACGCGGTAGGTCATTCAAACGTTAATGGGGTGCATTTAATCTGACATCTTGTGGGACCTCGAACGTAAAAACTGCTCGTCAGCGACTTTAAAGAACCCTTCAACATCATGCTCACGCTGGCCCCCCTTTTTTTTAATCGGACTCGCAGAGTGCATGAAAGATATTTCATCAAAATGAGAATTAAAGTAAGAAGGCCATGAAATTTCAGTCTTATAAATCGTAATTACTGGGTACATATTTAAATAGGTTTGGAGGTAATGATGCCATCACCTTATAAAACCCCCATTGAACTATACATCTTTCGCTAAGTTTCTTTGTTTGTAGAGAGTGATATCAATGAGAACAATACATACACTTCGATGAAATTATTGTAGTCTTTCAATAGCCTTGTGTGACGGTATTTATAGGAAGAAAGGGGGTTGTACTTGCTTAATCATTAATCAAAAACATTTCGATAACTTTTTTTTTTCAAATTTACAAACAGATGGGAGAGTTGTGAGTTTATGACATTATTTAAATTTGTGTGGATGCGGCCAAAATTACAATTATACAGGGAAAGCATGTGAAACTATAAAATGCCATACCATTCTTGTTATCATGTTCAAGTCTGATGAAAAACTCTACCATTCTGCATGCTCTTTTATATTTAGTATGTTTATCAAGGTCACCCTGAATATGACTATGAATAGCCCCTTTATTGTTCGCACATGGTATGGAATATTCTATATTGACGGTAGTTGCCTCCTTGTAATCTTGTGGATGATTGAACGTTATGCATCAATATGGTTTCAAGGGACTTTTCACGAGGAAAAGCGAGTCTGAACTGACGTTCGTGTGGTACATGTAAATGAGACTGCAAATGATCAAGGGTAACACTGACATGATGTGATACTAAAGTATTTGAAGAGTTTGTTCGCAAAAACCGATAAGTCCATTTCTGAAGATTTTGAAGTACGGTCTCTGTCATAAAGTACAAAATAATACCTTTTAAATGATATATTGGTCACTATTATACATACAAAGGTAAATTTTTGAAGTGATGGTTCAATGAAGCAAATCTTTTGTTATTATTCTCTTTATTTTTCTTGACCTTTAATCGCAAATATCTCCATTTGGCAAAAATGGACTTATTGGTTTTTGCAAACAAACTCTTCATTTTGATTTCAGTTTGTTTCATTCAAACCACTGGTAAATACATTTCATATCCAAAAAAGGAAGTAAGGAAACATGATATAGTTGGCGGATTTTAGTGTAACCACTTAAGAAACCGACCACTTGAGGAAGAGAGGACAAAGAAATTCGTATAAAAATTGTGAAAAAATTCGTGTTTTGATTGTGTGTTTAGTTGATTAGTTTGTTTTTGTTGTCTTTTTATTGCTTTGGGTTTTTTTTTTTTTTAAGGGAGGCAGTAAGCTTAACATATCTTGGAAACATCTAAGGGACAAAATCCCAAATGTGACCACATATGTCTATACATAACTTTGCAGAATAACAGCGTCGCAAGGAGTATCCTGTTGGCGGCAATAACATGGTGCGAACAAAATAAGTACCGGTAACAATTTTGTTTTTCTTGTAGCCTCAATCTTTTCATATTTCTTTTGCGCCATTATCTACTCATAATGTGCCAAACGTAATGAAACCAGTTAAAAAAAAAAAGAATTTAAAAGCAAATCTACAGGAAAGTTACCCTAGTTCATCACTACCAGATGTAATCATTCCGCGACCTAACTCTGTGCTTAGTGTGACTATTATACATTTCGCTGTCTTGGATAGGTGCATTTCTTATGAAATCGACTAGTTGGAAGCTTAGCTTAGCGAATGCCGAATTAGTGCATTGATTTGTTACTCTTTGTAAAAGAGGGTAAGAGCAACAAAGATGTATATATGCGTATTACATATACTAATCTGTCTCTCTCTGCATGTATATAGGCTTACATGTCTGTGTGAATATGTGCATGTTTGTGTGCTAGCGGCAATCACAGCTTTTAAACAGTGCACACACAATAACATAAACCGCACTCTGCAGTACGATCGGAATATTGTCACAAAAGGCCTATGACTTGCCGAACAACGCTGGTGACCAATTGGGGACAACGATATGAGAACTGAGTGTGTCTTTAATTATAGGAGACATAATATACTCACTCTGTTTCAGCGAAATGAATCGGTGTATCGTTGAATGATACAAGTTAATTGTGAAGCCCGAGACTCACTCTCATACACACACACACACACACACACACAGACACACACACACAGACACACACACACACAGAAGCACACAGACACAGACACAAAGCTGTACAGAAATTATATAATTTTTTGAACTTTCCTTCCAATTAATATTGGATTTGTTAAAATTGTCCGGATTTATAAGATGGACATAAGATATTTTTACTATCAGGCCAATATAGTGAAACACGTATAACTTCTGAAAAACGTGTTTGCACTGCACTGC
Organism: Diadema antillarum; assembly: GCF_040938485.1. Taxonomy (NCBI): domain Eukaryota; kingdom Metazoa; phylum Echinodermata; class Echinoidea; order Diadematoida; family Diadematidae; genus Diadema; species Diadema antillarum. The sequence continues at coordinate 1,193,483 of NW_027272188.1, read as the reverse complement.
AGTGTAATTGTTCATCTATAAGCAATATCGTGTGAATGCCGTTCTTTCATAAGATTACGGCTTCTTCTACGATGCATAGTTCTTTTGATGATTTTAATTGTGATTATGAAAGTCAATCGCTTGATGGATGCGACACAAATATACAGAAGACAGATGGAATCGAAGAAGTGGAAATATGAATATTGTAGGTTGCATTCGTTCATTTTTGGAGACTGAATCATACATTATTTTATCGATTAGTACAAGAATAAATCAATGTTTTATGTTCATTCGGCTAAAAAAAAAAACAATGATGAAAAATGTAGTAATGATACGTCCACCTATGCTTACGAATGGATGACTCTTTACCCACTATTTTCTTACCTGTCTCCTCTTTTCACGTTCGGCTCTAAGCCTGCGCCTTTCTTCAATATTGTACGAGGACATTACTTTTCCCTCACGGGCACGGCAACATCCAAACAAAAGTTAGGTAATCCGCGGATTCCACGCCGCCCCCAATAAAGCACATTGCGGATAATCAAGAAGATGTCAATAAACAGTGGAAGATGTCGCGACCCGCCACGGCATCTCGATGAGACAGCATTCCTCCAGGGTAGACGAACTGGGGACGGCACGCATCATCCATGGATGCTGCGGAGAGAATAGGGGGCAGGCTTCACGGGGCAAATAAGTATCAGAACTTTAGATGTCTTAACTCTCCGCGGTAATTGCCCACGCAACAAGATTGATCGACTGACCAAGTCCCATCACTCATAGAAGTCAAACCTCCATTGCAGCTTTTTACACACGTGATGGAGTATACTGGCTCTAGAGTAAACACATTATTTGACCTGTCGCTACAAATAATGGCGATATGTCCTGCATAAAGTTGCCCGGTGCATGTGTTTCCAAGTTAGAGTCCAACACGGTCACATTGCGTGCTACGCCGGCGATGCCATCTTTTCTCCACGCACTAACGTCTTGTCAGTGGGAGTACCGATTATAGGGGGAGACAGAAAAAAAAGAATGAAGGGGAGCAGGGGGGGGGGGGGTCATAGAAGGTGCTAGAATGAGAGGAGGGGTGCGGGACAGTAAAGGAAATGTTGTGATACAAAGAGCGGTATATTACACCGAGGACATCAATATAAAGAGGACATTGCAAACTACGGCAAAAGGCAACATAAGTTAATTGTGAAAGAAACGGGCATGTCGACATTTAATGACAATGAGAGCCCTGGCATAACGGGAAAAAAAAGGAAAACCAGAATGATGGAGTAAGTGACTGTAAATGATAGGCAACGTTCGCAGAAGGGGAAAGAAGAGAAAACAATGAGTCTTAATATATTTTCCTGTTTAGGTTAAATAAAACACGACGACTGTTTACTTCAACAGAACAAGACATATCTACGAAGCACAAAATCTCTTTCTTTTTGAAACTACAATAACCCTGTGCCCTCATTTCCCAACACAAGCCAAAACGTTTTTCCCCTTCATGTTTATTGGTTTGTTTCAGTATCATTTAAACATGGAAATATCTTTGAGACCTATATAGGCCGTCTACAGATAGCCCTGCTTGCATGATTCTTCTACTTCTTCTTCTTTCTTTCATTCACTCTCTCTCTCTCTCTCTCTCTCTTCTCTACCACATATTTCTTCTTTAAATCACAAGCAAATTAATTTCTAAGACATTCGAGTAAATGCAACTTTACGAGACTCTTACACAAACGTACACTGTATATTGTTTTGCTGACAAAACGCTCTCCTACGGCCTATACCAGCTACACTAGATTACCTGCACATTGCTTACACATGTTCGCAACAATGCATATTCCCCCGTGAAATGACGCCGCAGGCTTTCCCCTCGAGGTTTACAAATCTAAGGAATTTCAGAAATGTCGGGAATCCACGGGGCGCCCCTTGTTTAGCTCATAACTGGCGCGCATGCGCCGAGCACTTACGACCAATAAAAACGTGATTACAGCTTTGCACAGTCGGCAATGCGAGTGCTTGTTGGCTGGGTGTATCGAATTATCAAGTGGGCTCCGTCCCGTGATAACTGTGATCGCTTGGACAGTGGAAATACTTAAGTAGTACGGCTCTTACCAAAATGCATCTTAGACCCCTACTTCGAAAGCTCTTTGTTTATTAAGTTGAAATTTATAACCGTCGATTTCTCAGAACCGCCTTTACAATCGTAGTTTGCGCAAGCCTAAAAAAAACAACAACAACAATAACAAACAAACAATCAAACATGCACACAGTTTACCCAAAACCAACAGGTAAGTTCAAAAGAGAGGATGTTATATTAAAGATGATATAAAGTTTTGGTACCTCAAAAGTTTCCCTGAGTTTCCTTGTCTTAGTTTGTGTTTCAGGTTAAAGTACCTTTCATATAAGTAACACTGTGAGACTTACTCGCCCCAAAGTGCTCTCATGTCTTAGTAATCATGCAATAATGGTTTCGTACAATACGTGTACATTGATCATCGCGGTACCGCGTCGAGTCAAACTAACGGCTCGTTCGAATCTTTCAGAGCCCGCTCTGCTCTGGAACGAAACCATTATTGCATGATTACTAAGACATGAGAGCACTTTGGGGCGAGTAAGTCTCACAGTGTTATATATAAGGTACTTTAACCTGAAACACAAACTAAGACAAGGAAACTCAGGGAAACTTTTGAGGTACCAAAACTTTATATTGTCTTTAAAATCACCCTTTGCATAAAGCAGAACAAATTAGATTGCTTTCAAAATACATGGAGATGGCGACACGGGGGTTGAGATTTCGTTTTAGAGTCGGACAGTCACAGTCAATAGAGAATTAGAGAATAAGAGAAGAAAGGGGGACAAAGAGAGAATAAGAGGGAGAGAGAGGACAGAGAAAGAGAGAGAGAATTATAATTATGGTCAATACATCTAACCAATTATTAATGAATTAAACAACAAAACAACTTCGTTGTAATACATATTTAATAAGGTTCGTGTGAGTTGGATAGCTTCGTCACAATGGTATCATTATATATTTTTTTCTCCCAAGACGAGAAGTATAATTATGTACATCTTACTTCACCTTCTTTAGATATCTAATAATTTTCAACCAAGACCAGATCAATACATCTCTAAATGTCGTTGGACTGTAACTACATATTTAATTGCGCATTGGTGTAGCAGAAAAGAGGTGTAGTGTATGAACTTTGATTTACAATTTTTCTCTTTACTTGGACAAAAAAAAAAACCGTATATAATAATATCTCAAAGTTCTGTTTGATTTTGCCGCTAAGGCTTTGAATTGTTGAACAGATGAGTTTCATTGGAAAGCGATGGACAATCAAGAGCTGAAAGGAAATGCTTTTTTATGCAAGTATAATAACTCTGAGACAACTTCACTATATCTAATGTATAGAATTACAAACCTCGAAATATAGGTAAACCACCTCATTTGATATTCACTTTACTTAATCATTACTAGCTCAATGTCATGATTTCTTAGGTGTTTATTTGTCGCATGTGCTTAACGCGAGATGATGAGGAAAAATAGAGTCTATGAGTGTTGCGACCTTGTGCTTATAACCGTACGCATTATTACTACGGTATTTAACGACCGACTTCATTGAAGTCTTTTCATACGGTATCCGATGGTATAGCATACCCATTGAGAGTGGATAATCATGCCGTGTGATATCCAGGATATATGGCATATCAACATAATTTATGTTTGCAGAACTTCAGGCATCATCGTTACCAAAATGTGAGGCTCATCATAGTAATTGTATAGGTGTTCGTGATCGTCAATACCTGTAATCCGGGTAGAAATTTTGACCGCTTAATTGACTCTTGGAGAGGATGCGTTGAATATCATTAGAAACTGACTCTTTAAGAGGTGAAAAGCACAATATTAGTACACTGTATCTTTTGAATAGAAGAAAAAACGGTCAAAAGAAAAATCATGCAATATTATTGTAGCAAAGCGACAGAAGAAAGTTTTGACATCAATTTAAACAGAATTTGTACGTGCATTTTGACCTAATTTCGACCGGCAAACAGAAGGGAGTGTTCACGAAAAGAGCTACCTTCTGACAGAGGATATACCTTGGATGAATTTGTGGTGTATATATTTTTATTCTTAAGATCAGCGTCATCAAAATTGTAAAGGGTAATCTGCGAAAAACGGATTCTGAAAAGTTGCAAATTATTCAAAATAGAGTTTTGAAAACTGTCCTTTTGGTTGAACCATGGTACTCGACCTCAGCAAATCTACAATCGTTTGTCATAAGATACTTTGGAAAAACGAAGATATAAACAATTATTACATGATATGTATAAAATTTCTAATGGAATGTTTCCAGAATATGTATTGCAATATTTTGAAGAACATTTACAACAAATTATTTTCTGAGAAACAGTGTGAAGAGATTTATATTATGTAAGGTAAAACAGAAATTGGGAAAAGAACTATTTCCTTTAGAGGAGTCCAGATTTGGAATCGGTTAACTTATGACTTGAAATATAAGCTCTCTCTGTCCAGTTTCAAACGAGCTCTCGACATATCTCTGCTGTAGCCTAAGCAACTGCCCAGGACTTTTTTCTCTCCCCTTTTTTCTCTCTCTGTCTCTATTTGATATTGTGAAATAACATGTTACTGCAGGTATTTGTTCCGTTTTCTTTTTTTCTGTACTTTTTTAATGTTTCGTTGTTTTGTTGTTACCTGACACTTGTTCCTTTCTTTATTATTGTATAATTATGCAGTTTGTATCTATTTCTGCTATTTCTATGTTGTTCACGGATTTGCAGAAGAACAGCTTTGGTGAAGCCAATTGTCGTGATTAAATGAAATAAACTGAACTAAAACTGAAAATGTGACACTTTGGAGAAATACTTAGCGTTGGTTTGGTTCTTTCGGGTTTCTCTCTTTAAATATGTATGTGAAAAGTTCCGCTTTTTATGAGAATTCCGTCTACGTATTCATTTCAACGAAACATTTTGCTATACCCTTTCAAAACTTATTTTCAACATGTTTAATTTGTAGTACTATCACAAATTAACGCAGTTAATGATTAATATGTTGCTACTTTTACAAAATCTTGTACCATAAATGAAGTAAATGACCAAGCACCACTTTTGGTGTAGGTTATACACTACTGATTCATCGGCACCCCCAACAGAACATCCGGGCAATAGTTTGACGTATCAACGGTTGTGCCACCGCGTAGGCAACCGGGTTAAACAGGCTGTTGAGAAAAGTTATCCATCGAGCAACTTCGTTGAATCCCATTTTTCTGGCGACAAAGTCGTAGAACGAAGGTGACACACAGTAGAACAAGACGTTAGTGACATTTGGTATCCAGCTGGCGGCAAATGCCACGAGAATGAAAGTCAGCGTCGTCATTGCCTTCCGACTTTCCACTGGGGACTCCCTCTCAGGTCGATCCCGAGCCCGTAACTTACCGGGAGTTGTTGAGTTCACCGAAAGTACGTAACCCGTCGAGGTCTCGTCCGGCGTTACATCGCTAACGTGCTTGCGATGGCGCTCTTGCACATTGTCAGTGTTTGTCCCTTGACGCGGGTTGCCATGTGTAGAATTTGAGACCAAATAAGATATACTCTCTACTATCTTTGTCCCTTCTGAAACGATAGCATCTTCACTGCATCTCTTTTTAAAGGCACGGGAGAGGTCACTTTCACCACTTTCGTTTGGCCGTCCTCTGACTGACTTTGGGAGGATTCTTGTTCTAACCCTGAAGTTCTTCAATTCCGAGGGATTCTTTCGGGTCAGTCGGATGTGGTAGTAAATCCGAAGGTACAGAACGGCTATGATGAAGAATGGGCCGGCGAATCGGAGGCAGAATACGAGAAGGCTCAACGGTAAGGTGACCGTGTAGTGTGGTCTTGGAAGACCAGAGCCCGTCGTACCCTCAACGGGATCCACGAAGTCCCAGACCGCATTGAGAAAACCCCAGATAACGAATGGAGTAATCCATGTGACAAAATTGATGACCACTGCTACATGCTTGCTCTTTTTGGTATAATGTGTTATCGGATGCAGGGTTGCTATGTAACGGTCGATGGTGATCACGACCACGCCCATCACTGAAACTCCAAGGCTCGCATTCATCACTGTTAGGAAGATCACCCCAAATGCATGACCCAGGACCCATGTGCCGTACAGGTCAATCGTACAACGAATGGGCATTATCACTGCACCGACAAACAAGTCGGCCAAAGTCATGTTAAAAATGAAGTAATTGTTGTAAGACCAGAGCTTTTTCTGACAAGCAAAAGCCAGAAGGATCACGACATTTGTTGTTACGGTCAATACGCTCAAACAAATTTTCACCAAAAATGTAGAGCTCAATTTCGGTCCTCCGATATCTGAGACGTTGGTTGACATAATTTCCTCAAAGTCGTAAAATTCGTCGTGATCGGTAGTGCTAACGAAAGGATCCATGTTATCTGGAAGAACAGAGAAATCATGAGAAAGTTTGCTAAAGATGATTCATATAACATCATTCTTACCTTCAACATTGCTATTGTTTTGCTCAGGTCTGAATTCGAACCACATGATGTCCTATATGAAATTCTGATCTGTGGGTTACTGCATCCTTTATATACCTTAATGTAAGTAACGACGTCGAAAAGAATATTTCTTTAATCGACATTATGTGGATATCTTTTTTACAAAGTTCGAAATAACTTCAGACAACTTGGCATTGTAGCTGTATGTCCCAATTACAGAATATTGTCGAAGTGGCACTTTGTATTATATCTCTCTTCCTATTGGTATGTAAAACACTGTTGATGATAACGATTACGAACCATACTTAAAGTTTCTTTAAATAATCAAACGTAGTAGTTTGTTTTCTTATTTAGAAAGTCACATACTTCCATGCGAAATGATCATTTTCTTGACGCCACATACTGATGAAAACATTTATTGGATATAGATAACCATGTCCCTGTCAAAACGTGTAGTAACATTAAAAAAAAATATGAAATTCAGACATCACATTGAAATCACTTATGCACAGACTTGTCTGACACTACAAATATTCTGGTTGGTTTTGTAACAATCGCAACAAGTTCCGAAAGCGTCTTAGCTGATGAAAAATGTACTTGGGATTAAAACAACACTGCGGATATTCGTGCAAAAATATGTCATTTTCTATACCAGAGCTTACCTGGTGGTTGTGTTCTTTCAAAAAGATTCAGGCAATCGTGGATCAAGCTGAAAAATATGCCAGGAGTCTGTATCAGTTTCTACAAAACGCGTTGTTCACTATCGTGCGATATCATAGTGAACGAGCTTCGTCTGGTTTCGTTATAATTTATGCGGTGACTTTCTTTAAAATGTAACTAGAAGAAGGAGGTGATATTGTGTGGGGATGTGTATGGTGATTTCAGGGCGCGCGTACGCAAGAAAATTAGTAATTGGGATGTGTATTGGTTGATGGGATGATAAGTGACAGACGTAATCGATTGGTTCAGAAGGCGCATGCGCAACATCTATCAGCAACGTCTATGAAAACGTACCCTTGTCTAAAAGCACACCCAAGATCGGTTTATATGTTGACTGTATGAGACTAAACCATTGATTAAGAACAGCTGTGGCACTCAAATTTGTTTGCAATTTGTCAGATTACTCATGGACGATCCTGGGTTCAGTTGCATGTCAGTACTGTAGCCTACGGTTAGCTACAGATTACAGTGCTAAGGATGGAAATTTGGCAAAAGTATATTAATGAATTATACAAGTTAAGTAAATTGTTTAAATACATTATTAGGACTGTTAATGTTTTCCGTTTATACATCATATCGTTTAACCAAATCGATTTTGTGCCAGTTTCTTAATTATTCATGTCGCCTTCAGCACCAATAAGAAATATTTTGAGTGAGAACCTAAAATGATATAAGTTAATATAGTTTAAGCTATAATTAGATATACGGATATTACACACACACACACACACACACACACACGCACACAAACACACACAAATGTATGTATACATATATATATATAAAATGGTATACATTATGAGCATTTTAGATGTCCCATTTCAGAAAAGTCCAACATTTTGAGTGTTAAATTTAACATTTACTTAAGGGTTGGAGGAATGACAAAATGTATTGATATCATTGAAAACTATTGATATACCATTTTATTTTTTAAGTATATATATATGAGAATCTTTATAACAGGGGAATTGATCGTTTTTATAGGGTTTTTTTTACTGTCATCCTGACTGTTCACAAGACTGTTCCAAAGTAAGTAAGCTGTACTTGAGAATACGTATGACCACAACTATAATGCAACCTCAGGACTTGCACATTCATCCAATGAAGGGAAGATCTACTGCCTGTATCTGGATGTGCTTGAAAAATGGGACATTCGGGGAAATGGAGAGTTTTCTTATTTTCCTGCATTTATGTATATATCTCATTATGTTAGAAACAAGTGGTAAAACCCCCATTACTCATACTGGAAGACCTCTGAAAGACCGCTGAAAGACTGTAAAAATTGACTGACCCTTCAATGATCGTTCAACGTACTTTTAATAACCTTTTAGGTTTTTCATGAGTCCTAAGAGTCTTTCAGTGGCTTTCGTGGTCTCCGCAGTCTTAAACACACACACACACACACACACACACACACAAAACAAAGATACAGTTGTATATTAAAATGGTTCAAAATAGTCTTCCAGCGGTTTTTAATGAAAATGGTCCTTCAATGGTCTTTCGGCAGTCTTTCAGAGAGATCACAAGAATTACCATATTTTGGTGAAAGATCACTGAGGTGTCAATGAAAGACTAGTTTCTTAGAGATCTTGATCGATCTCTCAAAGATCTCAGGGAGTATGGCAGACTTTGATCTTTCAGTGGTCTCACAATAGTCTTATTGGTCATTCCTTGAACTTTCGGGAATTTTCCAGATCCCACAGAGATCACTGAGAAATTTGCTGGAAAATTACTGTTTGATAATTTTGAAATTACTTTCCATGATATTTCAAGGCTCTTTTAGAACTATTCCGCATACAAAATATTTACATCTGGTCTTGGAGACTGCTGATGAATCTAGCCAATTTTTAGTCTCTCCCCGGTCCTTCAAGGGTCTCTGTGATGTGGAATTAAGACATCTATGCCCTAAGACATCTATTCCTTCAACAACATTTACATCTAATTTTGATCTAATGTTAGTATAAGAAGAGATATATGATATACAAAATTTGAATGCTGAAAAAAAATGTTACTGGAGGAGGTATGCTTGGACTGTCTATTTTTTTTTGACTGTCTATTTTGTTTGCTTTTTAATCAAAATTTCCCAAACCATCATTTGTTAACGGTAGCTTCCCTTATTAATGGCAAGAGCTATGCATACATATACACACAAACACACACACACATACACATGCACACATGTTTTATATATATATATATATATATATATATATATATATGTAATTATATATTTCTTTTACTGTTATATATGTGCGTGTGTAGTAGTAAGTTAACTTTTTTTTGTGTAGGTTGATATTTTTCCCATTCTTATTCTATGCAATGGTTGTTGAGCTTTTCAGCACCGTTTTTTTTTCTGACCTTAATTTTCAGCCCTCCACCCATATTTTCATAATTTCCTCCCTACCATTATTATTTTGTTAACGGAAAAAACAGGAAATTCAGTGATTTTGATATTCGTCTGGAGAACACTTTAAAGACAACCTTGACCTTTTTTTTTTTTCGTTTTCATTATTTTTCTCAATCTCTATTACATTCTTATATCAATTTGTGCCCCAGAAGGTCGCATTCATGGTAACGGACGATTTTTCAATGGACACTATCAGGTAAAGTTGCATGACTTCGTCATTACTGTGACATAATTCAGCCCTCTTCATAATGCGCTGGGAATTCGGTTTCAATAAAGATACCTATGAAAGAAAGGGTGTGTGTGTGTGTGTTTGTGTGTGTGTGTGAAAGAGCGTTAGAGTCTTTCTTGACAAGCGCGGGAAAGAAAAATAAAGAAAGAAAGAATGCAATACTTTTAACGACAAATCATGACTTGTATTAGTAACAGCCAAATTCCCCTTTGTCGTTTAAAAAGTTTTGCATTTTTATATGAAAAGGTCATTAGGCAGCATCGCCATCAAATTCACCGTGAAAACGTTCTTTGTCATTCCCATGAATTACTCTGTGTCAGTACCATTAATGCCGAGATCTATTGAAGATACGTCGTGAATCTGGCATGTCATTCATGCCAAGAGAATACGAATTGAGTTAGAAAATACCTCTAGTTTGTTGAGAGACTTAATTGAAATCTAATAATTCAACTGATGGCTATTTTAATGTCTATATACAACATTGAGAGTGCAGATGAATGCAAGCACGACTTAAAGTTACAATATATGAATGAACCATCGGTATTTCTTTTTCTTTGTGTGCATTCAGTAGACGGTATTGACGCTTGTGGATAACAATGACCTACTAGTAAGATGGTACTCTCTCGACCAATAGGAGGGCGGGAATATGTATAGTTTAACTCCAACCGGTCTATGAAGAGTCGGTCAGTGTTGAATGGTGGGAGTCGCCCTCCTAGTCTTGGTTCAAGTCACCCCATTGTGTTTTTCCCCTTATATCATTTTCATGCCTTCTTATCGTTACTGCTGCAACAATTCAATTCAGTTCAATTCAATTCAATTCATTTATTTCATTTTCATCTTTCTTCCGACAAAACATAACACAAGGTAAACTGGAGTATCGATCAATCATAAGTTTATACTTAATATACATTCGTGTGAAGGATAGACGGTAGTCAACAAAGTAGTAAAAATAAATTATGTATACATACGGGAAAATACAAAGTTATATTTCGAGGAGAGAAAAATAGAGAACTGAGAGGTCCGCTAAAAAGCTGTGCTTGTAGATTGTGGTCCACTCAAGAATTTCTTCCAAAAAAATACTTACTACAATTACAAATACATTACACAAAACGTGAACTTTGAACTTGAGCAGCCTGAACTTTGAATGCAGATCCACAAGCTGCTTTAAAGTTTCCATAATGAAAAAAAAAATCAAAACAAGCAAACAAGGAAAAAAAATCCAGAAAATAAGAGTTGTTTTATAGAACGCGGGTCTAGATTTCGTGCTTATCACGATTAGACTTTGAGAAATGGATTCACAAGTAACTACTCACGAACAGACGTTATGGACAATTGCATGAATTTTCTTTTAAAGGGACTGTATAGAGTTGGTTGAGGTGAGGATGTAGCTTTGAACGTTTTGCGAGATATATAAGAACCACAAATCTACTCTTTGAACTGTTAAAGGGCACACAATCATTAAGTGAACTGAAATTGGTATTTGAAGAATATCGGTTTTGAAATGACTGAAATATAAAAAATAAAGTAAAATAAAGAAATCCAAATTAAAGTCTTGGCCTGTCGCATTTTATCAGAATTGCTTTTTGGGATATGTCAGCCATTTCGAGACAACGGCGTAGCCAGGATTTCATCTTAGGGGGTCCGGTTTGTCTGCGAGGGAGCGAAGCGACCGAGCCCGAGCGAGCGGAGCGAGCGAGGGGGGGAGGGTGTGGGAGAGGGTTTCCCCCCTCCCACGATAAGAACTTTTCCCATTTTGATGTTGTAAATGGTGCAATTTGATGCATGTTTTTGCGCGTTTTATCGACGTGAAACAGTCCCACTTGTTTATGGTAGCAGTTTATTTTGATGTAGATTATTATTGAACAATTTGCCTATAAAAGGGTATAATTTAGATACACTTCTTGTATTGACTCTTTTCACTGAATATCATGAACGCGACTGAACCCGAGCGAGCGGAGCGAGCGAGGGGGTAGGGGAGGGTGTGGGAGGGGGGTGTCCCCCCTCCCACGGTAAGAACTTTTTATATTTTGATGTTGTAAATGGTGCAATTTGATGCATGTTTTTGCGCGTTTTATCGTCGTGAAACAGTCCCACTTGTTTATGGTAGCAGTTTATTTTGATGTAGATTATTATTGAACAATTTGCCTATAAAAGGGTATAATTTAGATACACTTCTTGTATTAATTCTTTTCACTGAATATCATAAACGTGACTGAACCCGAGCGAGCGGAGCGAGCGAGGGGGTAGGGGAGGGTGTGTCCCCCCTCCCACGGTAAGAACTTTTCCCATTTTGATGTTGTAAATGGTGCAATTTGATGCATGTTTTTACGCGTTTTATCGACGTGAAACAGTCCCACTTGTTTATGGTAGCAGTTTATTTTGATGTAGATTATTATTGAACAATTTGCCTATAAAAGGGTATAATTTAGATACACTTCTTGTATTAACTCTATTCACTGAATATCATGAACGCGACTGAACCCGAGCGAGCGGAGCGAGCGAGGGGGTAGGGGAGGGTGTGGGAGGGGGGTGTCCCCCCTCCCACGGTAAGAACTTTTTATATTTTGATGTTGTAAATGGTGCAATTTGATGCATGTTTTTGCGCGTTTTATCGTCGTGAAACAGTCCCACTTGTTTATGGTAGCAGTTTATTTTGATGTAGATTATTATTGAACAATTTGCCTATAAAAGGGTATAATTTAGATACACTTCTTGTATTAATTCTTTTCACTGAATATCATAAACGTGACTGAACCCGAGCGAGCGGAGCGAGCGAGGGGGTAGGGGAGGGTGTGTCCCCCCTCCCACGGTAAGAACTTTTCCCATTTTGATGTTGTAAATGGTGCAATTTGATGCATGTTTTTACGCGTTTTATCGACGTGAAACAGTCCCACTTGTTTATGGTAGCAGTTTATTTTGATGTAGATTATTATTGAACAATTTGCCTATAAAAGGGTATAATTTAGATACACTTCTTGTATTAACTCTATTCACTGAATATCATGAACGCGACTGAACCCGAGCGAGCGGAGCGAGCGAGGGGGTAGGGGAGGGTGTGGGAGGGGGGTGTCCCCCCTCCCACGGTAAGAACTTTTTTGCATTTTGATGTTGCAAATGGTGCAATTTGATGCATGTTTTTGCGCGTTTTATCGACGTGAAACAGTCCCACTTGTTTAAGGTAGCAGTATATTTTAATGTTTATTATTATTGAACAATTTGCCCTATAAAATGGAATAATCTAAACACACTTCTTGTATTAATTCTTTTCACTGAATATCATGAACGCGACTGAACCCGAGCGAGCGGAGCGAGAGAGAGAGGGGGGGGGGGGAGTGGGAGGGGGGTGTCTCCCCTCCCACGGTAAGAACTTTTTGCATTTTTATGTTGTAAATGGTGCAATTTGATGCATGTTTTTGCGCGTTTTATCGACGTAAAACAGTCCAACTTGTTTATAGTAGCAGTTTATTTTGATGTAGATTATTATTGAACAATTTGCCTATAAAAGGGTATAATTTAGATACACTTTTTGTATTAATTCTTTTCATTGAATATCATGAACGCGACTGAACCCGAGCGAGGGGGTAGGGGAGGGTGTGGGAGGGGGGTGTCCCCCCTCCCACGGTGAGAACTTTTTGCATTTTGATGTTGCAAATGGTGCAATTTGATGCATGTTTTTGCGTGTTTTAACGAGTTGAAACAGTCCCACTTGTTTAAGGTTGCAGTATATTTTAGTGTAGATTATTATTGAACAATTTACCTATAAAATGGTATAATTTAAATACACTAGTCTTCTTGTATTAATTCTTACACTGAATATCATCTGTCTGTTCAGCAATCAAACAGAAAAAGCATGCACACGAGGGTGTAGATAGGGGCATATCCCCTGCCACACGAAGGTGATTTTGCGTTTTCAGACCTGAAATTCAGCGATCTGGTGCAAATTTTTGGTGCAATACTTTTTCATCGAAGTGTTAAAATCACGGAATTTAGCTCTTATTCCGAATGTGCTCCATCTGTATGTATGTATAAAGTCTAGTGAGGTAGAGCTTAGGGGAAGGGGGATTCCCCCTCCCGTTCGTGGAGCTTTTGCGTTTTTAGAATTGAAATAAAGCGATCTGGGTATAGCCACAGTCTACTTCTATGCATGGCGGTGGGGGGGGGGGGGGGGGCAGCAGGGAGAAGGCGTGGGCGAGTGTTATCTCCACCCTTCCCTTCCGATGGAGCTTTTGCCTTTTTAAGGTTGAAATTGAGATATCTCGTATACGCATATTTGATGGAATCAGCATTTGGGAAATCACCCCCCCCCAAAAAAAAAAAAAACAAAACAAAACAAAACAAAACAAAACAAAACTGATGTGGGGGGATGAGGGAGGAAAGGGCCGATTAAAAGGGGAAATTCCCCTTATACATGAGGTAACCTTGAGTTTTCGGAATATAAGTGATAAGTCTTGTGCACTCAGAATTATTCATAATTTTTTGTAAATCTAAAAAGTGTACTTAGCTAGGGAAAGAGGCACAGAGGGGGAGAGTTTCCCCCTCCCAAGCACGAGAGATTTTGCATATTTTGAATTGAAATTCAACGATCTGGTGCACACTTTGAGTGAAATATTCAAAAAAAAAAATATCTTATTTGATGAAAGGTTGCAAAAGAGACCCGCTTCATGTGCATGCATACAGTATACACGCATTTTTTTTTTCCGCCTCCCAAATCCCCGGTCCAAATCTTAGGGGGGGGGGGGGGGGGCGACCGCCCCCATCGCCCCCCCCCCCCCTGGCTACGCCAGTGTTTCGAGACCAGTTTCCATCAAATAAAGTGTGAATTCTTGTATGAATTGCATGTTCTTTCATATTTCATAAGAGGTTTTTCATTATCTCACAAATGAAGACACAAAACAGTTGGAAACCTGCATCCCTATATCTGAACCAAAACTATGAGGTGAAATCAAAATGTACAAAGCCAAAGTCGTTATTGTACCTTTAAGACATTGCCGACCTTGAAAAGGAGATCTCAAAAGTAGTCTGATTGATTTGAGTGACGGTATCTCATATAGGCCTACATCTGTATTACTACTCAGTTTGGATGAGTTGACGTTTTTTCTGTTTCCTCTTTTTATTTGTCAAAGAGGAGGTGTATCCCATTGATAAGTACGTTTCTGTCAATAAGACGACCGAAGTACGGATGTTCACCATTTTTTTTTAAATCAACACATACCACACTTGCTATTTTTTTCTCTCTCTGTAGACCTCTCTTTGTACATTTATATCTCTCGCTCACTCTCTATTCTCTATTCTTCCTTTTTCATTCAATACACATGTATATCGTAATGTGTATGTCAACCATCGTACTCTCAAACAAAGAACTGATTTCCTGTTCAAGTGAACCTCTCAAGTAGTCAACCCGTCCACAGCAATTAAAGAAAGGACGGTATCACGTACACACCTTGGGTGAAGTATATGAGTAAAAGCATGGAGGTACTGGTTAAAGTAAATACCGAGGATCTCACAGAACAATCTTGAGCGGCCGCATTTCTGTGTTGACTTTGATGAATTGCCCGGTGGCAAACCTCAGGCACGCCACAGCCGACCCTCGGTTTATCTCGATCCATTTGCCATTTATGGGTCTTCTTTTTAAACATGAGTCCTGATTTGATGTTCTTGATTGCATTGACAGACATGCACATAATCATGTGCTTATTTCTGCGTCATATGTTGTTGGTTTTGTGCGAATTGTGTGTTCTTTTGTTTTTGCACATGCAGGTCTTCTATTGGTTGATCTGAATCCTTAGATTTTAATGATATTATATTTGAAGAAAGGGTGTGACTGCGAATGCACTGTGCTAGAGATTAATGTATTCTCGACCTGCATAGTAAGTTTAAATGCAGGTTGATTGCACGAGGGTTTTTACGGCGTTATTGTCAGGCCAAATAACAGTCCATTAGTCCAGCGGCATAGCCCAAAATATCAGACCAATTGTTCAAATTTTGTCTATAAGCATAGTAGCACCACATTCGCCACACATGTAGACTGATCTATCATTTTAAGCAGATTTGGATATCGAGCCCTTCAGAATAATGATTTTTCTTGATTATTTAACGATTACTTTCTTTAAATGCATAAGAAATTATCTTTATAATAATGTCTATAATCATGTCATACTTAAATGTATAGAAAACTAACTAAACTTATTGATTTGGAAATACTTGTTCAATTGCAATTAAAGTCCTAGTCATTCTATGACGTCTTCTTCTGTTGACATGGTAACAAATCACTTTTGTAAATAGCTTATATTTCTCATAGTACTGTATCAAATGTGACAAAAATTGCTAAATTTGTACAGAATTAGGTGTACTCGTTCAAATACAATCGAAATCTTGGTCGTTTAAAGTCATGGAAATGGTAAGAAAAAGTTCGTTACCATGGTAACACTTAAAATTCCAGTGACATCTTGGTCAGTCAGAGTCATATTTCCTCTAAAAAAAGGTTGTGGTTGCTATGGCAACGACATTGCGCAAAATGCTGTTGGAGAAATAAAAGCATTTCTACATTGTATATCAAAACATAACGCTAATCAACAAGTACACGCAAGTTCCAATCATGGTTTTTCACAATATAGATTTATGTTTTCAATGTGAAGGTCATATCTGATTGGACAGTTGCCGAGAAACGTTCAGGTATATGCCTGGCTTACAAATCAATTAAAATTGCAAGTGCTAATGTATTTTTTTTTTTTGCTTTTTACAAATCCCTGATACAGCATCATTCAGCATGTTCGTCAATCTAGCTGACTTTAGTATGCTTATCTGTCTTATTGCTGATAAATCAATGCAAGCATGGCAAGGTGAAAATCATAGAGAGATGTTGTTATGGTAACAGATGAATTAGATGATGCAATTATTTTTTAAAAGGAAATATTTGTGCATGAGATTGAACAACAACAACAACAACACACACTTACGTACACTCACACTCACACACGCACACACACACACACCCCCTACACACACACACACCCTACACACACACACACCCCTACACACACACACACACACACACACACACACACACACACACACACACACACACAAACAAACAAACATACTGGGACTTACAATGCATGTACACCGTACATGCAGCAGTTGTCAAAATGTATTTCTTTCAAGTAACACGTTTTAATGCGAAAAAAAACCTGTTGTCCAAGATCGGAATTGCTGGCCGTTACCTTGGTAATAGCTTAACTTTTAGATTACTCTGACAACAGCATTGACATTGATAGTTTGATAAAATCAACATAGTGTTGTAAAATTTTTAAGGAACCTGATTGCAATTTTACTTGAAAGAAAGAAATGTTGACACTTACGGTGAATATGCATTGTTAATCCCAGTATGCTTTTGTGTTATTTAATTTCGCACAAGCACAATCATTTCCTTTTAGAGAAATTATTTAATTATCTAATCAATCTGCAACTATGACAACATCTCCTGGACTTTCATCTACCACCAATTATCAACAACGAGACAGATAAGGACAATAAAGTCAACTAGGTTATGAAAAGCTTATTGAATGGTGTTTTGTCTAAGAGAGTTGTTAAGTTAATAAATGCATTAGCACTATGAAATTTTTATTGATTTGTATACATCCTAGCGTAGGCCTTGCCTACTTTAACTTTCTTATCATTCTGTTGCCATGACAACTGTCCTATCAGGCATGACTATTACCTTTAAAAACGTATTATAGCTAATTTGTAAAAGGCCATTGTTGGAACTTTGTGTATTAAGTGATGTGTGCTTTGTTTTGATACAGAAATGTTTTTATTCCTCCAATAACAATTTTTGCATAGTCGTTGGCAATAGTAACCACCATGTTTTAGAGGAAATGTGGATTTGGCTGATCAAAACGCCAAACAAAGTTTTAACTTGAAACAGACATTCTCAGGCACTTCTATTTTCCCCTTTTTATACTATTCAATTATCAATAAATGTTAGTTTCTGGAATGCCGAGTGTTACCATGGCAACGGGCATTCTGTTTTACCATTCCCATGATATGAGATTTCGATTGCATTTGAATGGGAAATCCTATGACTATACAATTTGAATTATTTGTGTCATATTTGATACTGTATGGTGAGAAATACGAATTATTTTTTCAACAAAAATCGTTACCATGGTAACGGAGAAGATGTCACAGAATGACTAGGAATGTAATTGCAACTGAATGAGCGATTCTAAATATTTAAAAAAAGATAGTTAGTTTTATTACATTTTAATAATCATTTTAACGAAAAAATGAGAGTTTTTCCTCAAACAAATCGTGACCATGGCAACGGGAGATGTCAGAAAATACTATAGGACCTTAATTGCAATCGAATGAGTAATTCTAGTGCTAGTCATTTTCTTACATCTAAGTAGCATTATTGGAAATACATGTATTTATAAAGAAAAAAAATTATTAACATGGCAACGGGAGAAGATGTCTGAATTCTGACGAGTTCAATACTCCAATTCTGCTTAGAGTATGTCAGTCTACATTGTGTGCTGAATTTTGTGTTTTTAGACAAATATGAACAATTAATGTTTCACTCGGCCGCTGGACTAATTAGAATGGTGCCCTAACAGAGCATGCAAAATTTGTTATGTTCGGTACATAACGTGTGGTTATGTCGTTGTTTCTCCATGCTCGAATTCACAGAAAGGTTTATATTGCACTGTATCGAAAAACATTGATGTCATGTGGTGTCAATTTAACCAATAACAGATCATGTTATATCATTATGCATACTTGTCTGTGTGTGTGTACAGGGGCGGATCCAGGGAGTACCGCAACCGGCGCACGCCCCCCCCCCCCATTTTTTTGTTGTTGAAACAAAAAAAAAAAAGAAAAAGAAAAAAAGATGGGGGAGGGGTGCGTGCGCCCCCCCCCCCTTTAATTTTGTAAACGCGCCCCCTCTTTACGGAATTCCTGGATACGCCCCTGGCCTCATGGTGTGTGTGTATGTGTGTGTATGTGTGTGTGTGTGTGTGTGTGTGTGTGTGTGTGTGTTATCACCTTCAAAGTGTAAATAATGATATCAAATGATCTGCATGTTTTTAAAGACATTGTTTAAGTTACTGTTGATCCGACATTCAGTCGAAGCTATCGCATACCAAACAAGAGAGGGCCTACTCACATCACTTCAGTAAATTTGAACTTGAGCCCGAGGAATGTCTGATTGCTAGGGGTCCGTATATAGTCTGAGCACACAGACCACGTTGTTGTTGTTTCAAAAAAGAAAAGAAGAGAGACAGAGAGAGAGAAGACCATGACCACGGACGTGTTATCGAAAGCATAGAATATTTCATTACTAGTCACAGTTGTTATTTTTTTATATACTCTTAAGTAGAAACGGGAAATTAATTTGAAGAAGAAGAAAAAAAACAACAACAGAAAGAGCAGCAATAACTGGAACACAACAGATCTCTTGTCTTGAAATAGGGCAAATATATATATACATATATGCGGTATCTTGATTAGAGGTCGTCAATGTCAATGTGGCAAAGAAGTAGAGACCGACACTGAACAGAAGGGAATTAATGGACTCCACCGGAAGATGTAGATTGAATATAAACGATTACACGACAAAATCAATGCGCTCTTAATTGCTTTGCTGGTACTTGACCACCAATTACTCAAGTTAGGATAATGGATGAGAGTATGATTTATATCACTGTCGTCCCACTAAAACGCTGAATTCGAGGCTGGATTCATTAAAAGAGGACGTGTTATATGGAATGTGATGACGCGGTGACATTGAAATGATTAGATCTGACCAAGAATTTGACCATCATTTGCATGCGTCACAACTGCACGTGATATAAATGAACCGTTCCCATGGATTAATTTAGTACAGCATGCTTGACGAATAGTGCAAAAAACAACAACAACAATGACTTCAGTTTTCAATCAGACAATAATCCAACATGCAGCAAGCAGGTTCGATGTATTTTCGCCTAATTTCAGTATACAGCATAAGAAGCGTCATCAGGTGGCGTATAAAACCCATTTCGAGAGTATGTCTTTTCTTTTAAAAGGGTTTCGGTGTATTAAAATGGGTATAATATGAATAATTTTGACATTCATTCAGTCAGCAATAGAAATTGAATATGTATATATGATTATCCTGTGACACTTTACTCCTGTGTGTGCATTTATTTAATATCTATATTGCGGGGGCATCGGAAGTGTTTCACTTGTTTTGGTTTCTCAAAAATATATCAAAAATATATCCAAAAAAAAAAATACCAGTTGAACGAACAAGAAGAAACGCCGATCACGAATGTTTGGATGGCACCCGAATTGTGAGAACAATTTCGATTGTATGTACAATACATTAGGTTTAAACTGTATGATAGGTTAATACATAGGAAATACCATTATATCCCAATTTAAAGAAATATAGTGATAACTTGTATATTAACACATTAAACGTCTTGTTAACTACAAGAAAGCGGTAAAGAAAATTCAGCTAACAAATAAGCTTAAAACAGATGGACTCCGTGTGATAAAAAATATATAATTTATGATAGAGAAGAAAATAAAGATAAAACATATTTCACACTACTGACGAACAGGTGTAAATTTTGCAATACATCTCGAAAGTGACTTTGCAATACGTTTTGAAGAAAATTTATAATTTCATTAAATAATTTGATTGCGTAATGTAAATTTTGTTCTTTGTTTCGTTTTTAGTTGAATGAATATTAATGGAAATTGAATTGAATTGAAGGTTTCTCTCACAAGGACATATCAAAATCCCGCAATATTCTGGCAATAATTTACATTACAAAGATAACATTAAGTATCCTATCAGCTGTTGTTAAATCGATGTGCTAGAACAATATCTAGGAGCTATTCGAGCATTTGTAACATAATTACTTCAAAAGATGGTTTTGATATGTATAACAGGCAAGGACATTGGACTGGCAGCACTTTACAAATTTGCTTCAGATCTTTTTGTTTAATTTGTTTTGTTTGGTTTGGTTTGGTTTTTTTGCTACCATAACTATCGAAAAAGAATTTTCATGTGTGCTAAATGCAGGTTTTACTTCGGTCTTCAATATTAATCATGACGCTCTGAATCTATGTCATCACAATGACATTTATCTTTTCCAATCTCCGGCAGTACATTCAGTCAAAGTAATTCGAGATAAATGATTTATATTCACTTCTGAGGGCTCCGAACTGAACGTACGCAACAAACATGAACATTAACACATACAACTCATTTCCACGCAAACACTTCACATTTTGCACAATGCACGGCAGCACATTTTTTTTTTCTTTTCTCTTCATTCTTCCCTCTTTCTCTTTATGACCACTCAGTGAGTGGTGACTTGAATATATTCTTAGTATGTCGTATTGTTTAGACAATCATTTCTGAGGCCATTATCCTCGTAAAGCGTTTGGTTATGATGATGATCTCCTGTAGTAGAGTAGTTCCGTTATGTCTAGAGTTGCTTGATTTGTCTTTCGAACGGCAGGTACATGGGATCCTATGTTTGCATAAATGCATAAAATAACGCCTGCTCATTTTCATTTTGCATTGTGATAGAATAATGTTGGATATTTGAATTAATCATTTATCTGTTTCAACTGTCAGATTCAAGTAGTACTGTGCTCAATTAGCTCGTTCAATTGACTTTGTATGACATTAAATGTATGAGAAAAATTCAGAAATCAAATCAGATCAATCAATCAATCAATTAACCAATCAATCAATCAATAAATCAATCAATCAATCAATCAATCAATCAATCAACCAATCAGTCAGTCAATCAATCAATCAATCAATCAATATTCTAGTACATTCCTGATGCAGTTCATATTTTCGCATATCATCAGTTCAGTTCCGATTGTGTATTGATTCGGAGATTGAGAATGTCACAGTCTAAAGGAGATTATCTAACGTTTTTGTGGACCTTGGGCGCCTTCCCCGAAAGGTTTATATTATAAAGTCAGCCATTTCGTGATTTCGAAGGTGGAAAATTATTCCAGAAGGCAAGGTGTTATAACCCTCACCGTGGCTTAATTGCAGATTACATCCTCGGACTCGTAATCCAATTAACTGTTGCAACACCTCATCTGTACATGGTGGAGATCGAATGCGAATTGATCTTATCGGCCTCTGCTGTTTCAGTGCTCACGGCTTGACAAGGCAGCTATATTTGCAGACGCCCTTCCATTAGATCATTATTATCTTATTTATTTCGCAGATAGAAAGTAAGTTTGGCTCTGATACTCTTGTATACTATATATAATCTCAAGAGATTTATATGGTCGAGCAAAGATAGTTCTTCGACCTCCAGTCTTCTGAATGGTTTGATATCGGTCCGGAAAATAAGTTTTATTGTTGTAGGCAGTGCCCGAAAAAGAGTGTTGCTTGAATTTCGTTCATTGTCATTTATATTGAAGACCTTCAAATACAGTGGAGTTGATTATGCGTAAAGATTAAAGTGAAGATTAGGGTTAGGGTTAGGTTTAGGGTTAGACTTTGAGTTTATAGGGTTAGGATTAGGTTCAGGATTAGGATTAGGGTTAGGGTCAAGGGAAGGGTGCGCGGTAATTGCCCTAGACTCAGATCATGATTTGCCAGAAATCCAGCCAATTGGTGAACACTCGTTATGTAATACTGACGCGCACAGCATGAGCAGTTGCTTGAGTTAATGATGAGAAACTATCAAATTGTCTCTCAAAAAGGGCCGTCTTTTTTCCCTTCTTTGTTTAGCGGCGTTTCTGGATCTGATATGTCAGTTCATTTGATTTACAGCATTTTATTGTATGACAATCTTGCACAAGATGAATCTGTTTTGTCGAGTGTGACTTCCATGGCGTGGAAAAGCGACTGGACCTTTAAAAACGAAGATGATTTGATGCACTTCTAAACCGATAGTTGGGCCGGAAATGCAATTGTTTGACCTTTGTAACAATTTCAAGCGATATTCATTCATTTTTTTCATTCATTTTATTTTTCATTCCAATTTTTCTTCCAACAAAACATAACACAGAATAAATCAGGTATTATATCATAAGCATATATACATTAGAATGTGCGAAACGATAATTAACAAATAGAGATATATACATATATACATAGCGGCAAAATACTAAGT
Source organism: Diadema antillarum (assembly GCF_040938485.1). Lineage (NCBI taxonomy): Eukaryota > Metazoa > Echinodermata > Echinoidea > Diadematoida > Diadematidae > Diadema > Diadema antillarum. Next base: position 1,170,490 of record NW_027272188.1, on the reverse strand, counting down.
TATGTTAAAGGGGGGAAAGGGAACTGAGAGGCCCACTAAAAAGCAATGCTTGTGTAATGTGAACCACTCGTAAGTCGAGGTCATTCTACAACCATGGTCCAGTTGTGTATGAATGTTTGCATTTATTGAAAGATTTGAATAACCCCAGTAGCCACAGGTAATTGGTAAATTCTTGGATATTGTCATAGTTACTGCACTTATTATTACAGCTCGAGAATCTGTAGCCTTTTTAATGAAAGTGGTTGCAGGATTTTTAACTGCTATTCGTGAACTTTACCTGCAAACTGTAGAAATATTCCACAAACGAAACTTCTTTTGGTACTTAGCTCAAGTCCAGTAATCTATGACCCTTATTTGTTTCAAGAGGTTGCGGAAAATTCTCTTTCATCCTTTTGTTTTTCGTATTCGACTGTTTGTCTTGGCTACAGAATCAAAAATGATACTTGCTGATGTTACCATGATCCTTTCATTAGGTTAGAACTTTCATTAGTGAGTCTCTAGTTTGTGCAAATTTAAAGAATCTAACCAATTTTGTATTTCAATATTTTTCCAATATAAGACATGATTTCAATTCAATTCAATTCAATTCAGTTCAAAGGTACCAATGAATTGAAAGAGAAATGATAATGATAATATCTGCAGCATATTTTCGAAGATTTAATGGGTAACACTTAGATTATGATTATACTAGATGGATTAAGTACGTTCAAGTCATGTTATGGCGACGAGTCATAAAACTTCACCATTTTCTAAATACTTAAAACTCATTGTTCTGATATTCCATGATACACGAACAGCTACATCTGTTATTTAAAGGAAATGACAACAAACTGTGAAATAAGGGGAATATTCTACGTTTCAATAGAAATAGTAGTATTGGAATTCAGAAAGCTTGATAGGAAGGCTTCTATCCGCCTAAAATTCGAATAACGGAAATTTAGAAGAACAGCAAATATGTTAAAACTAGCAATCGTGGTTATGGTACTGACAAAAGCATTTACGAAATTACAACAAAGAGCAAAGAACAATGATGAATTGTAAGGATGACACTGCTTTACATAGTAGTTGTTTTCATTACTAATTATCTAATGTAATCTAAAAATTATGTAAAGGATTTTAAACATTGTATTCATCACATTTCGAAGGAAATGCTTACCCGTTGTCAAGTATCAGCTAATTTGTCGGAAAAGTGGTTCACCACTGACTGAGCAGTGCCTCTGCCGACAGATACAAATATAGCGCTTCCGTCAATAATGATCTATACAGCAGCGATACGTCCACATCAGCGCAAACGACAGCAAGTACAGATATATCAAGACATCTTTTTTTCTTTTTCTTTATGAAAAAGTAAATTGATTTTGCTTTCAACACAGGCAGAGAAAAAAATAGACAAAGATGAAATGGTTGGACATTTTAATGTTAAAAAAAAAGTGAATTCCTGTCATAACGCTATTTAAAAAAAAGTGATATCTGGTGAATGTGCTTCGATCTTCACTGTGTCTGAATCAAATTGATTTGTAAATAGGTCAGCTGCTGAGTGAATGGTATATTCAAATAATTTGGCAAACAAAGCCCCGGGTTAATCATTCAAGAGAGCGCGTTTCAATTTGATGAGCTCTCTGCTTTCCGTTTTCATTCTGCAATGCATACTTCAGGGGCTGATCCAGGAATTCCGTAAAGAGGAGGCGCCTTTATAGAATTAAGGGCGCACGCACCCCTCCCCATTTTTTTCTTTCTATAACTTTTGTTTTAATCAAAAATAAAGAGGGGGTGCGCGCCCGGTGCTCCCCCCTCTGAATCCACGACTGCACTTACAAAAAGCTTCATTCATTTTGCGGTGAGCGTTCGGGTGTTTTGTGTATTTTTTTATGAGTGTGTCGCATTGAAGATTGGAGCAATTATCTGAGGAAAAATTTATTTTTCAAACACTTTGTGTGTGTGTGTGTGTGTGTGTGTGTGTGTGTGTGTGTGTGTATGTGTGTGTGTGCCTAACAAGTTCTTCCCTTCCGAATGCATTCAAATGGGATGAACGATATCCGAATTCTGCCTGTGCTCTCTTTCCATGAAGGAAAAGGAGCTTAAAAGCCATGGAAAAGGAGCTTAAAAGCCATGTAAAAGTACTGCATTGAGGACCAAGGTCGGATGAAGATTAATTTCCTAATCTTATCAAAATTTTCTATGACCCGTATTAATTACCAGAGGGTTCTTAATCATCATCTAATTAAATTGACAAAAGCGATCATGATATGGGACATCTTCAATTGCAATTCCAGAACCGTAGATTAAGATAAAAAATGAATGAGGTCATAGACATATACCTGTACAATCATAACTTATGTGAGTATATAGTACTTTACAATGAAATCGAGGACATTTCTATTGCACGCAATTATATTTTGCCTTCAAACATAAAAGCAATACACGCTCGCACAAGCACACGTCTGTGGTACTTCCGTCTATCGGCCCTATACGGTCTATGTCGTAACCCTTCTCCCGTGTTTCCCTCCTCTCTGTTGGGTATTCTTCCTTTTTCTTTTCTTCATTATATCAGTTATCTTTCTTATACTTTGGAGTGACAGTGATGCTCATAATAAAAAAAGACCAACTTCGTAGGTCCTCTGTATAATGTAAGTTGAGTCAGTTGCGAAATTGGTGGGGTCTAAACGTATTGTTAATTGGAACTTTCCGTAGGCCTAACTGTAAAATAATCATAATAACTAACCTACTCTTCATGCTCTTTACATATATTTCGGCAAACATTTGTTTCTACCTGATAAAGTCTTTCTTATAAAAAAAGAGAGAAAAACTTCATCGCGTTCGTTCAAGCAATGAAATTCCTGTGTCTACATAAAAGCACTTAACTATTAAGAAAGAAACTGTAATGCAAAATAAAAATGCTTTTTGCTCAATACTTTTTTAATCTGCGAAATTGGCGTTGACCCACATTCATCAGACGTCAGTTTAGGCAACTAATTTTAATGATTGGTGTTTCAATGAATACGTGTCTGGTATTCTATGTCATGCAAATATTAATTTCAATAAAACATAAGATAGTATTAACAATGCACATGATGGATAGAAGGTACACAATGTATTTGTTTGAGTCATAGCATGAGATAAGCAAAAGAACATATCTAAACTTTGGACTTCTTTTGTCTGAAGGAAAAAGATTCTTGTGTGAACGCTTTTGAATTAGCAATATCCATTATTCCAATCTTGCACATCCCGAAAATCTAATATCAAATACCGTGGCGATCCTCAGGATCAAACATTGGTCCTTTGTTGTTTCGTATGTCAATGATATGAAATCAGAATCTTAACTTTATAATACTTGCGGATAATACTGATATTTTTTGAACCAATGAGGACTTTAAAACTCTGATTAGGATCATATACATAAAAATACACAGAAGAAATTTCACAATGGTTTACTTTACGTGCAATAGTTCGTCCCTAAACGTTTAAAAAACGAAACATAATAACATTTTAAACATATATTTTTCACAAACCGAAAATAACGTGGATTATGAATATTTGTATTGATTGATTGCCTCTAACAGAAGTGAGATATTCATCGAATTCTTAAAAATTACAATTAATTTCGATTCAACATGAAATGATTGTATTCACAATTGATATTCACATATTCTATAAAAAAATGGAATTTTACATTGTACAAATCCCCAGACAATTCTATGAAATGCTTTCCGGTGCATTATACATAGTGCAATATTGTTTGGGGAAACTGTGGATAAACTTAAATAAATTCAATTACTATCCCGCAGAAGGCTACAGTGCGATTAATCACTTTATCCCCTTATTCAACCTTTTGGACTCCCATTTCGTCAATTAAAAACATCAAAGTGTGTTTGCATGGTGGTGCGCGCGGGGGGGGGGGGGGTCGGGGTACAAGGATTGTGATTTGTAGCCTGGAAGCTCAGATGTTGATGATGTCTTTTGAAGTTGTTTTTTTTTTACATTGTATATGCCATTTTTTATAATTGATTTGTGTATTATGTTCCTGTATGTTGTTGTATCATGTTATGTAACAGTTTTTTTAAAGATGCACAGACCTGTGGAAGAACACCATGTGGCTGAAACAGGTGCCTGTGTGGAAATGAGATAAAGGAATAAATAAGATCAGTGTCTTAGTAGTAGCCATGATAAAAAATCATGAGTGTACTTACTCGAGCGGGATTCGAACCCACGACCTCCTGATCACCGGACAGGCGTCATCTCACTAGACCACCGAGCTTTCGCCCGACAGCAAGTGTTGGTTCTAATCCTTGTAGCATGCAGCGGGTACTGCGTAATTATTCAAATTCATGAAATTCTTCCGCCGAGGAGGTCGTGGGTTCGAATCCCGCTCGAGTATGTACGCCCATGATTTTTATCATGGCTACTACTAAAACACTGATCAATTCAGTGCTTATTTACGTCGATGCAGGGCAATTTGTCAATCAGTTGCAATGAAAGCATCTCGACGGAAGAATTACATGAATTTGAGGAATGAATAAATGAAAAAAAAAGATAAGATATCTTTCATACTTTTCAGACTGCTGTCTTTATGCAAAAATACACATGCAATCGTCTCCCTCTGCAGTTTATTCATACTGATTATCATGTTGAATCCCACTATTATTATCATAGCACAAAAAATCACTAAAACATCACGAGGTGTCTGGAATTGGATGAATAAACGCATACCTTATGTTCTCTTTTATTCTAAACAATGAGATTAAAGCTATGATGATTCAATACAATTCCAACAACACCTAAACATATCGATAGTACGTATAAGACTCCTCCAGATCAACATAATCGGAGCATAACCCACGCTTCACAGCACCGACTGCACACCCTCTACAGTCTACACTGCTGCTCACCTATACATATAGTGACTTACGACATCTAAAGTACTCTAATATCATAGTTCACTTTATGTTGTAAGTTGACCTGGGACCATATTCCCCAGGTCAAGGTGTGCCTATGAAGATGATCCCCTACATTTGCAATTATTTTTTTTTTTTTATTCAAAACTTTACTCGAAATGTTCCTTCTGGTTTTCTACATTTAATTTGACATTGATCTATGTTTTTTTTTTCTCTCTCTCTCTTTATATATTTCCCTACCACTGTAAAGAATACTATGTATTAATGCGTAGAAATAATTCATATCATTACTTTTTGGTATATTGTACTGAAAATGGAATGCAAAAATAAAACCGACCTGAAATTGATACCAACACTTGCACAGTCATAAGCATTCATGAATTGCACCTAATGCACTTAATTGATTACTCTGCTTACTTTGCCTGCCACCTTACTTCAATACTGCAAAAATACAATCAAACTAAACTAAACTAAAATGAATATAACTCTTTCAGCTGTTACGAATGAAGTGACAAAAAAGCAACAAAGCAAACCCAATATCTTGATACATGATAAAGGTCATTCATTTCCGTTAGTGCTCAAAGGTCAAATCTTAAAAGAGGCCAAGAAAATTATAAAATAACATTTCATCCTACATAATTTACTACATAATAAATGTATGGGGTAGTTAGTAGGGGTGCTGTTCTTAATTCCGAAAGTTTGCTATTCCGAAGATTCGTTATTCCGAAGATTCGTTAATCCGAAACACACAATTCCCTATACCTAGAGGTTCGTTAATCCGAAAATGAAAAAGGGTTCATTAATCCGAACATTAATTTGTGGCGTTATTCCGAAGGTTCGTTATTCCGAAGATTTGTTAATCCGAAAATGAAATTCGGAATAACGAACCTTCGGAACAACAAATCTTCGGACTGAAGAGCCTTCGGAGTAACGAACCTTCGGAATAACGAGTTGTAACCGTTAGTAGCTACAGGTGCAGCAATTGATACTAAATTGAATGTGATTGTTACGTCGTTCACAATAATACGTTGCAGGACAGTATATCGCAACTTTCTACTAACTTATAATTAATTGAGATGGGATAGAAATTCACGACTACGGATAATTTTGCAGTGTTGCAAAACTCGTGCCTCAACAGCGTATGAAGACAGAAGATACGTCTTCTCAAAGAAGAACGTTCCTGCGGAGCTAAGCCTCGAATGATAGATCTTGCCAACGAGTATCACAGCGATTCTGGTCCAGTAAGTAGTGCTAGTGCTAGTGCTTTAGAAATATAACTATTGTTCAAAGTTCAAAATTCAAATTTATTTTCATTTCCATAAAGTAAAAAGAGAAAATTATATACAATGTACAAGCAGAACATATTTGTAATATCAAAAACGTAAACTAACAAAATACATGTGATAATGAGCGACCAAGTATATTATTAAGTATATGCTTACGTATAGTACAAATTAAATGAGGATGGGAATGGAAATGGAGGGTCCATCTAAAAAAAGCAAGGTTGTGCGATATGGGATCCTCAGAAAATAAGAGAACAAATAATAAATTATTGTTGATATAACAAGCCTCTAACAGTTGACATGGAACACAACTGGTGTGCAAGAATGTGGTGGTGCTCGAAACGGAAATAAACAGCTAGGCCTATAGCTTTGAGAGTACAAAGGAAGAAGGAGAAGTGTAAGGAGGAAGAGAAGGAGGAGGACAAATAGGAGGAGAGGAGGAGTACGAGGAGGACAAAGGGGAGGGGGGAGGTAGACAAGAATATGAGGAGTCACATTGAGAACGGTTTCAGCGGCATTTCCTACAAAATATGTTGATGGTAGTTTGACGAATTAACGGTTGCGCCATGGCATAAGCGACTGGATTGAGCATACTGTTGCAGAACAATGTCCACCTACCTACTTCGGTAAACCGTATTTTTCTCGCTAGTTCGTTGTACAAAGTTTGCGAAATATTGTACAGCAAGAGGTTTGTGACGGTCGGTATCCAGGTGACCGCGAAGGCTAAAATAATGAAGGTCAAAGTTCGCATGGCCTTATTGCCTTCCCTCGTCGACTCGGCCCGTGAATGTCTATGGGCTGAAATATTTCTTGGAGCTCTGCGATCTGCCGATTTCCTCGGGGCATCTCTCATTTGTCTCACAGTCCGAGTGCCATATCCGTCACACCTGGTTGACTGATCAGACGTTTCGGCTGTTTTCTTTACGACCAGTGAGGATATGCTGGGTACCACAGTCGCACCTTCCGATTCGTCTGATATGATTCCTTTGATATTGTTAGACTGCCCGGTATTCAAAGTGCCACTTTCTCCGGCGCCAATATCAGAAAGCTCGGTTCGACCAGACATGGCCGAAACATTTAATAACGGACGCTTTGGAACGGATCGGATCCTCAGGTATATCAGAAAGTAGAGCACAGTTATAAGCAGAAATGGGCAGGCAAATTGGATGCAAAATACCAGGAGGCTCCACGTCAAAGTTGACGCGTATCGAGTCCTGGGAAGTCCAGAGCCAGTGGTAATCCCAGTGGGGTCGACAAAATCCCACACTGCACATAGAAAGGTCCAGAGGATAAGGGGCACTAACCAAGTGAATATGTTGATAACTATCGCTACACGCTTGCTCTTTTTGGTGTAGTGAGTCATCGGAAACATGGTTGCCATGAAACGGTCGATGGTGATGACCACCACGCCAAGCACAGAGACCCCGAGGCTGATGTTCTCCAAAGTCAAGAATATGAGTCCAAACTCACGTCCTAGGACCCATGTACCATACAGGTCGATGGTCGTGCGAATCGGGATGATCACGGCGCCCACCAGTAAGTCTGCTAAAGTCATGTTGAAGACATAGTAATTGGGATAGATCCACAAACGTTTTTCTGAGGCAAAGGTCATCACGACAACTACGTTTGCGGATGTCGTCACTGCAGCTAGCATGATTTTGATCAGAAATTGATAAGTAAACCTTGGCCCATCGAACTCGGCGCCCGCTGCTTGTGTGCTATTCATAATGGAGATTGTTTTTTCTTCAGATATTTGAGTGAGTTTTGTTAATCACAGCTCTTTACGGACAGAGCTGTTATTCTGTGTTTTGTTGATTGGTAGGTTGGTTGGTTGTTGTTGTTCTTGTAGTTCCAGATCATCAGACTGATGATCATTTCGACATTGGTGACGAAGACATTCCTGAAAAAACAAAAAACTAAACACAATAATGGTCTTGAGAAAATTTTAGTTTGCCAAACATCAATTTGGACCGACAGTCCTGTGAAAGGACACTGAGAGTTGGAGAAATGCAGAAAAAGAAAGAGAGAGAGAGAGAGAGAGAGAGAGATGAAAAAAACACCCACCCATTTATTTCACTATATACAGGGAACAGAACATAAAGCGCCGAAGAAATATAAAAAGGAGTACTACAATGTATTACAGTTTTAGCAAAAAGAGGGCATCGTTTAGGAATGTGCATACCTGGTACTTCTCTTCGATGAGCTTACAAATAGGGAATGGGTATCAAGTGCTTATCAGTGCAAGGTGAAATATTACGTTTTGCATACACGCTTGCTTGTAAATATAATAATGTGTTAAAACTTACAACAAAACATACGCCGCTTTTGTATTAATTATCAAAAAAAAAAACCTACAACATAGGGCACTATCCATCATGATACCTATATGACCATAAATTTAATTTTCAAATGTGATTCGCGCTCTATAGAGATGGAATACACATTGAAATTCATAGTGGCACTGAGTTTTATGGGCGTGGTATAGCAGGGTTCGATTCAAATCATTGGGAGTTTCAATCATAAAGTTTAATGCTTCTCTATGTGAAAACATCCATAAAACATCAGACGTAAGGCCCCACAGAAATCTGTCAAATTACACACTTTATATAGCTGATACATCGATACGTAGTTTCAGCTCGATGTTTTGATCTTCCACACTGATCCTATTCAAGACGAGCAGTTTTTTTAAATGATGATATTGAATAAGAGTTTGTCAACTAAGATAGAGAGAAAAAAAATATGGTGTCTATATATATATATATATATATATATATATATATACATATATATAAAGAGAGACAGAGACAGACAGACAAACAAACAAAACAGAGATGATAGATACGTCACTTTGTGATGGCAAACCGCATTCGAAAATAAAGACCTCTAGATATGCAATGAAATCGTAAGTTTCCATAGCATTGACATCTTCACCGGAGCCATGAACAAAACAATGTCGTGTAGAGTAGCGAATATGATTATAATGATTATGATGATGAGCATGATCAGTGGGCAATACTAAACAAACTCGAGCATAATATCGCAACACTGAATTTTGAAAGAAGATTGACTAAGACAAAGGACACGATTTAATGACTCTATGTGCAGTCCTTCCCTTCCCTTAACCGCTAATTGAGTCAATTAAATCTACGAATCTACATAATTTTTGCTCCCGACACGAATTACGAGCCGATCGTTGGATCTCCATTAAGTCTATAAAAAGTTGGAATTTGCTCGTTTCACTCCAGTCAAAATCCGTTGGAACCGTTTTATCATGAAATGCACGTCAAATGCATGTTTCCCCGGCGTCCAATAGGTCGATCAAATGGCGACGCCGCTTTAATTAATGAACTGGAAACTACGGATAGCGAAATTGCTATTAGTCTCACATTTGATTAAATTTAGAGTGACGCTCTTGGGAATGCTGCTAATACCAACCAGAACTATGGAAAACCGAAGTACTAATAACCTTGTTAAAGCCATATTCCACGCAGTGGTGCTTACGGGAAGCCAAATCGAGTTTAAAATTCGTAATAATATTGGCTGGATTTGATACCAGAGTTCCAAAATGATGTTGCGATGAAAGTCCAGTCTTTTGAATCAAGCAGAATATTTGTCAGATAGCTAACCCCTTGATAAAGGATTTCACGACGAGATAAACAGCACAAAAGTAAAAAGAAAATTCCCGACAAAATTGTCCAATTTGATTAGTTACCACTGAGAAAGAGTGTTTAGAAGAAAAAATATTGACATGAAAGAAATATGTAATGTCGGTTTTTAATTAACAAAATGATCCTCCTATAATATTTGCTCACCCTGCCTGAAAAGATCCATTCTCATCCAAAGAATTCTCAATAGCTGCTACAGCGACTCACCGTGGCTTTGACACGCAAACGATGATGAAGTGAATTCTAATGAGATGGCTATACCTCAAGAGGTATTTATACCCATTTTACAAGACGGTTTGAAGTGTTGCGCCTCTCCAAAGCGTCCATCATTCTTGTACAGCGAAACCTTGCTTGAAAAAAAAAAATGTCGACAACTCGTGATTTTTTTTTTTTTCGTGAATGACGCACATGGCGTGCTACTGTGGAGATGAACCAACTTACTTGACACTTCACCCCAGCGTGTAAATACTCATCACTTAAAAAAAAAAAAAAGTAATTGAAGGCGTTGTTGATTTTTCTGAAATCATCCCTTCTTGTTTTCCTTCCTCAACGTCTCGATGAATCTACTAATTTCCCAACTTGAGCCAGAGTCAACAAGGCTCTCTGTCACCTGTTCAGATATCATCACTACCTATACATCATTGGAAATA